>NC_089505.1:240287719-240629991 GCF_036850995.1 Saccopteryx leptura
GCCAGCTTGAGCTTGGGCTCATCTGGTTTGAGAAAAAAGCTCACCAGCTTGGACCCAAGGTCCCTCACTCAAGCGAGAAAGTCCCTGGCTCAAGCGAAGAGTTACTTGGTCTTCTGAAGGCCCGCGGTCAAGGCACATATGAGAAAGAAATCAATGAACAACTAAGGTGTAGCAATGCTCAATGAAAAACTAATGATTGATGCTTCTCATCTCTCCATTCCTGTCTGTCTGTCCCTGTCTATCCCTCTCTCTGACTCTCTGTCTCTGTAAAAAAAAAAAAAAAGGAAAGAAAACAAAACTAAAAACAACTAAGTGTCCATCAAAATTGGACCACTTATCTAAATTATGATACTCATAATTAATAGTACTTGAGCTGCACACTTGAAACCTGCATGACTTTATCAATGCATGTCACCCCAATAAATTCAATGACAAAACAAAATGGGTGGTGTCTTGGTAGGAGTTGGCAAGAAGGAGAAATTGGGAAAGGAATGAGACTTCACTTGGGCTATGGCCATTCCATGCAGCGTGAAGATAATGTTTTATTGAGTTGTACACCTGAACCGTGTATAGTTTTGCCAACCCCAGTCACCCGAATAAACTCAATTATAGAGAAAGGATGGATGTATTTATATATAGACAGTGCCTGAGAAAAAAATAAAAGTTTATTAGCCATATTGTAGACTATGTATAGTATGGAGTTTTTGTGTAAAATAGAGGATATCCATATTTATACAAATAGGTATTTATATGCACTATACACTCAGTGGGAAGGTATGTTTTGGAACATATGTATCGGAAGGACCACACAGGAACTGGGGAGTGGGACTTAACTTTTCACGTGCTATAGTTTCGAATCTCTGGAGTGTGCAGAGAGAACTCCTCCACCTGCGCTTCCCGCCACAGGTGAGGTCGGCTCCAGAGCCACTAGGGCCCTGTATGCCAGTCAAGGACCACGTGGTGATGTCATCACCCCGGGAGATGGACCGTGAGCATTAGCAAGAAAGGGTGTATGGGGGGGGGGGCGGTAGGTGGAGCTTCTTGAGATGCTGTGGAAGTTTCAGGTGCGGTAGGAAATTGCCACGCAGGCACCTGCACTGGCGACCTGGGTTCTTTTGGCGTTGGGTGGGCGGTTTCTCGGGGTGAAATCCGCCAACGGCGTGGATCCCTGGGGGGCTGGCACCAGGGACGCGTCTTTGGTGGACAGTCCTCGGCCAAGAAGAAGAAGGGCGGAACCCACATCCCCAATAGGTAACGTCTTTGGTCCCTGGGGTCGGCCCCTCCAGCTGGTAGCTCCTGGGCCGGGGCGTTCCCTCCTGTCACCCCTGCCTGTCCCCATGTCAGCCGCGAGCAGTCCTTGGTCCCGACGGTCCCCGGGAGGCGCTGCCCCACCCACGGCGCTTTCTGAGGCCTCCCACGCTTTCAAGAGCAGGGCTCGGGCGGTTGCCCCTCGGATACAATTGGGAGAGGCTGCTTCCTCATTCTTCGGTCTGCCAGTGTTAAAGACACCTCTTATTTCTCCAAAACAGAGCCCCCTCGAATCCCGAAAACTGTGTTATATTGGCGCATAAAATGTGGTTATTGAGTGTGAAGTTTGAGTGAAAAAACCAACCGGTATCGCTGAAAATTTAACTGAAAAAGTTGGTTCGTATCATCTATGGGAATCACAGAGGTCGTACTGTGCATCGTGACGGGCCTCATTTGAGAGCTCTTCTTCTGTGGGTTCAAATGATTAGTGTTGAGATGGCTCATATGTGCAGAGAACGCTGCGTTATTATTGAGACCTTGCTTTCTTCCACCTGATACCTCATTGAGTTTCCTTCATTTTCTCTCCTGAAACCATGTTGAGCCTTTCAGCTGTTCTCTGTCGGTATCCTAAAACTGAACTTGCAGGATCCATTGCTGTTAAGTACTAAGTAGTGTGCAGATATCTGCCTACTCTTGTTTCCTTCTAATCCATTCTTCACGTAAGAAAGGATTGAATGGGAAATTGGAACATTGTTCATAAACATCACTGGAAAACATTGCTTGAAGAATAAAAACAAACTCTTTACAAGAGCCTTTAAGACTTTGTGCTGTCTAGAGTCCAGTCGGCTTCGCCAGCCCCAACTTGTGCTACTTTTACCCACTCTTGCTACGCTTCAGATAGACTGGATTAACCTTAGTTAATTCTGACTCATCTGACAGAAGTCAGCTCAAATACTAATGTTCACTGTGACTCCTAGCATTATTAAGGGAAGGTCCCTGTTCCTTTTCTTTCAGGTTTTCTATTCAGTTATGAACTTGAATTTCTCTCCTGACTGGTTTGGTGGTACAAGTTGTATTGAAACTAGAAATGAACTCTGAAATAGAGGAACGAATATAAACTATGCCAGTCCATAAGTATGTATTAAAGGCACCTTCGTGTTCATTATTGTGTTGGTTTTACCAGGCTAGTGGAGGTCTGGTCATCTTTGGGTTCAGAGATGCTTTATTTATTGAGACCTTTGTACTGTTTGTTGTCTGGTATGCAATTTTAAGGGGGAAAACAGAAAGAAGGGAAGTACAGTTTATTAGAGAAAGGTGAATAAACGCAGCACCAAAATGCAAAGTAAAGAATGAGGATTAAGGAGTCTGCATTATATGCAGAGAGGCTAATGATTTTGTTCACAACAATGTATTAACAGGTAGACAGACTGTCTCCCAGTGGGACAGAGGATGCCTTGGACTGGTTTCATTGCTTTCAAAGTTCCTTTTTAAAAGGTAAGCAAACATTAATTCTTCTTTTCATAAGTCTGAAGTCACCATGTAGAAAACTGATTCTTAGTCTTGTTACACTCCATTTACTTTTTTTATAGCACATACTTTGTATTATGCCCTGCATTAATAGACAAATATAATATACTTCCATACTTAATTAAAAAATCAGTGTAATGCTCTAAATATACTACAGGAAATAGATTTTAAATATTTATTATAAAGGAATGTGTATTTACCTTTCAATATGTAAATGTTTAATCACTTATATACTAGAGATAAAGGAATAGTCAGTTACTTGCACCATGAATGCTAATACTTGAAATGCAGACTGATTTAGATGGGTTATATTGCCTTAGTGGTAGGAGTTTTTATGCCAGTGAACAGCTCCTAGTAGATTTCTGTAGAAAACCAAGTTAATTCTTCCCTTAGTTAATAAAGTGATTACTTTCTGAGAATTCAGTGTGTGTTATAACTGCAAAAGAATCCTGATATTTCTATGTGCAATGGAATTAGTTTGTAAGGCTTAGATAATTATAAACAGTTGTTTCACCTCTGTGAATGTTGAGTAGGACATTCAAGAGTCCTTCAGGTGTGAGACACATTTGCAAGCCAGTTCTTAGGTTGACAGGCTGTCTAGCACCCATGACCCCACCCACCAAATGCCAGAAACCCTTTGCTCCCATCCATCATCGCAACCAAAAAATGCCCTGGAGTAGCAGGTTTTGGATTTCAGCATGGATGTTCTTAAGATTATGTTTTTGTTTGAACTAAGAAAAGAATCGGTGGGGAATGGATTTGGCCAATCTATACATGTGAGAAGAGTTTCACTAAACTGCCCATTGTACTGTGGATTAGCCTCAGAAAGAGCCTAATTTAAATGTACTGGGAATTTATTTATTATGTGACTCAGAGGTCAGGCTTTCTTTCTCACCTACAGTGTCATTTTTTTCTACCTCTCTGGTCTTAAAAGTTAGTTGTTTCATAAACACATGGGTCATACATCTACCAACACCAATCTAAGTGTTTGATATACAATAAATAGTTAACAAATCTTTGTTGAATAGTTGAATAGACTCACCACCCACAGTTGCAGTTACTGTGAGTGTTCTCATATATTCCTCCTCTTGTCTGTGCAGTTTTTCTAATGCCTCAAGTCCCTACTCTCTGGCCTTTGGAAGTGGATTCCTGAGATTTTACAAAGGTCTCTGTTAATCCTCTTGCCTGAAAGTACATCAGCAAGAGAGAAAACAGGGATATTCTTTCTTTATTTTCTTCCACAAAGCCCCAGATCTTTCATGGTTGCTGATGTAATTATGAACAGCTTATTCTAGTTCTTTGTACTTATATAATTTTATTCAGTGTTGGGATTGTTTAAGACCCAGTAGACACAAGAGAGCTGTATAACTGCTTCCAATGTAGTACCTGTTCCTGCAGTAGAATTAGGGAGATGGATTATCCCTGCATGTTTCATCTGTACTTGTGTCACCCTATTCCGTATTATTTTGAAGTAGATTTTAGACATCAGTCATACCATTTTACCTGTAAATTTTTATATGTATATCTAAAATAGAGGAATTTATTTCTTAATGTCATTCTTTAATGCTAACTATCCAGTTGACATGCAGGTTTTTATTTATATTCTAAATCTCATTACAAAGTTATATGTGAGAGTTTGAATTAGATGCAAATGAGGTCCACACTTTGCATTTGATTGTGAGGTCTCTGAAGTCATATTTATAGTTTAGTCTGTAGGTTCTCCCTCACGTCTATCTCCCTTTCTTTTATTTCCCCTTTGAGTTTTGTTTTCTGTGCTTTACTGAATTTAGAGAGAAGAAGGGACAGAGAGACAGAATTATGAGTTTGTTTCTGAATCTGCCCTGACTGGGGATAGAACTGGTCATGTTTGCATATCAAGACGGTGTTTATTGCTTAGTATGTGAATGGTGGGTGGAAGAAAAGTTTAGAGTCTCTATGTCTTTGAGTGTATAAGGGGGGAAAGGCAAAGATTCGGAGTGAGTCAAACCCTGAAAGCAGAACTAGAGTGGATTAGTGGAGTTGCACTTTATTATACATACTTAAAATCTTTCTGCTATTATTCCACTTTGGGAATAGCAAGGAAGGTCTTGATCACATTTTATTCTTAAGTTTCAGACAGGAAGACCTTTAGAAAGCAGGTGATTTCTTGTTCCTACTTTACAAGGTACCTTACTCTATTTAAAAACAGATAGTAGGCCCTGGCTGGTTTGCTCAGTGGTAGAGCATCGGCCTGGTGTGCAGGAGTCCTGGGTTTGATTCTCGGCCAGGGCAAAGAGGAGAAGTGCCCATCTGCTTCTCCACCCCTCCACCTCTCCTTCCTCTCTGTCTCTTTCTTCCCTTCATGCAGCCGAGGGTCCATTGGAGCAGGGTTGGCCCGGGTGCTGAGGATGGCTCTGTGGCCTCTGCCTCAGGCACTAGAGTGGCTATGGTCGCAACAGAGCAACACCCCAGATGGGAAGAGCATCCCCCCTGGTGGGCATGCCGAGTGAATCCCGGTCGGGTGCATGCGGGACTCTGTCTGACTGCCTCCACGTTTCTGGCTTCAGAAAAATACAAAATAAATGAATAAATAAATAAATAAATAAATAAATAAATGAATGAATGAAATAAAAACAGATAGTAATATCTTTTGTAATTTAAAGAATCTGTTGCTGCCCTGGGCAATTTGCTCAGTGGTGGAATATCAGCATGGCATGTGGATGACCCGGTTTCGATTCCAGGTCAGGGCACACTGGAGAATTTCCCTTCAGCTTCTACACCCCTCACCTCTCTTTCTTCTTTCTCCCTCTCTCTCTTTCTCCCCCTTCTCTCTCTCTCTCTCTCTCTTTCTCTTTCTCTGTTGCACTCTCTCTCGTCTTGCAGACAGGGCTTGATTGAAGCTAGGTGTCCTCGAACACTGAGGATGGCTCTATGGCCTGCACCTCAGATTCCAAGATCTCAATTGCTGAATAACCAAGTGATTCTCAGATGAGCAAAACATCGCCCCCCAATGGGCTTTCTGGGTGGATCCTCGTGGGATCGCATGGGTGAGTCTGTCTCTGCCTCCCCTCCTCTCACTTAATAATAATAATTAAAAAATTAAAATCAGACATATTGTAAATATATGTGTATGTGTGTGAGAGAGAGAGAGAGAAAGAATATATACTCAAAGAGTAGAGGAGAAAGAATAAAGATGATATGGGAACTTGGGGATGGAAAGAAAGCAGGATGATTCAGTGGGTTTTAAGGTAAATTTTTGAACTATTCTCTTGTCTCTTAATGTAGGCACTAGTTTGTAAATATCTTAAGCCCTGGTCACAGATCTCCCCTGTACTTTATATCTTGAAAGCCTAGACTTTACCTGAGATAACCACAGCGTCTATAGAGCAGGTAAATTATCTTTTTTGTATAAACTATAGACAAAGAATCATTACATCGAAGATGTTAGGGTGTAGCTGCTGGCCTGCTTGCGGCTTCCAGGCTCCTGTGTGTGGTTCTGATACACGGTGTTTCATCTGTTCCCATTGGGCTAGAAGATGCGAATGAGAGTGTGAGAACGTGTTTCTAAATCCTGGTGGTTCCCCTGTTGCACAGGCTGACCCCATGTTGGTCTCAGCTTGTGTTGTGCTGACTTCACTGTGTGTTGCCAAGCTCCCTGCCATTGTGATCTCAGGACCTGGCTTATGATGCACTTGCTACCTCCACTGTAAGTCCCTCCCACAGATACCAGGCTCACTGAAGAAGAGGAGACCCGACACAATCCACTCCCTAGAACTGGTAGACTCAGGAGATAGATTGATTCAATAAACACTTGAGGGTCTTTTGGGTTCATTGTTAAGGTATGGGGATTTATCTAGGAAGATAAACGTTCAGTAACCATGAGTCAGTGAGTTAATTGTAATAAAAGAATAAATAAAGTGCACTGGGACTATAGAGGAGACACTGAGGAAGGCCTTACTAGGGAGTCAGTGTTTGGGCTGGCTGCGGGGAGCAGGATTTGGCCAGATTAAGTAAAGGACAGCTCAGGTATTGTGAACAGGTACAAAACACTGGGCTTGAACTTGTGTCCCGGAGAAGTGGCCTCTGGTGCCATTAGAGGCTAGTGTGAAGGGATATAGAAGTTATATGTTCATTTTCAAGAAATATTTATATAGCACCTTCAAACGTGAAGGCACCATTCTAGGAAGGAGGAACGGAAGAATGTTCTTGCTTTTCTATATTTTATATAGTATTGGGGGAGACATAAATAAACAAGTATGCAGAATGTCAGATGGTGTTAGGTGCTTTGAAGAATAACAGATCTCATTAAGACTTTGATTGAAATTGTTTTAAAAATCAAGTTTTTGCAGTGCGTTTCGTTATTTAATAACGTGCTTTCTCCACTTAAATTCCATGTGTGAAATGCCGATCTTTGAGTCATGTCACACATTTTGTGTAAAGTTATTTTCTTCCTGACTGTGTGTGTTTTGGTTACGCTAAAATACTAGTAATACGGTGAGATCAAAAGTTAAAAAGGCTGAATGGAAGTGCGCTTTTGTTCGTAGCGTGGAAACCTTTGGTCTATAGAATTCCTGGTATTCTGTTTCTAGTTGTCCATCAGGGCAGCTGTCCATCAGCCACGTGTCTGAGCTCGCCTCGTCTGTACAACAACGTGTAATTAGTATGGATTTTACTCATTTTACTTCTGTTGACCTTGTCACGATAAGGGGTGTGTTGATCTTCACTGTTGAGTTGGAGGCCTAATTCCAGTGAGCCTACTCTTCATAACAAACCAAAATAATAGTGAAGAGGGGTCTAGACAGAGAGTTGAAGTGTGGCACTGCCTTGTACTAGAAAAATATGGTTGGAGTCACTAACATCTTAGTAATCAAAAGTTTCTAAGTTAAGTGATGACAGTTTTGTGTACATTGGATCAGGAGGATTCCTCTAAATTATACCGAAATCAACTGATAAAACAGTAGGCATGGATATTTCTGTGCTAATTCTTCCAATAAACTCCTTGAGTATAGAATCCACGTCTTTTCCATATAACAGAGCCAGCCTGGTTCGTAGAACTGCCCTTATCACATGCTTATTCACACACTCAGTGCACAGAAAGAGTTTGTGGTTGAGGTACTGATAGTAGTCAAAGTGATAGAGGTATGGACATGAAAATAAAAAATAAATGACACTTTGCTAATGAATTTTTAATATTATGCTATTATTAATCGCACCATTGGGTATCAATATCATTAAAAGTAAAATAAAGAAACGTGTGGTATGCTTTAATCTCTAGATGTTTGAAATATTTATAAAATGTGTGGTAATAGAACTCTTCCCTTCCGGGAGGATAAAATTACCAAATAATTATTGGGGGGGGGGGGTTGTGATCATTTGAAATAATTTAAGAAACCATTTAATTCAATAAACATTTATTTTGCTGTTTCTGTCCCACTAACATTTCTGGGAACAGAAATAATAACTATATTCCTAAGGAAGGCAGATGAGCCTGACTGAACGGTGACACAGTGGGTAGAGAATCGGACTAAGATACAAAGGACCCAGGTTCGAAATTCTGAGGTTATGGGCTTGAGTGCAGGCTCATCAACTTGAGGGCAGGTTGCTGGCTTGAGCGTGGGTTCACTCACTGGTTTGAAGTGCAAGGTTGCTGACTTGAGCAAGTGGTCACTAACTCTGCTGTACCCCCCACCCTCTGGTCAAGCTACATATGAGAAAGCAGTCAGTGAACAATTAAGGTCCACCAACGAAGATGTGGTTCTTCCCGTCTTTCTCCCTTCCTTTCTGTTGTCTGTCTGTCCCAATCTGTCCTTCCTTCTGCCTTTCTCTCTGTCACAAAGAAAAGAAACAAAAACAAAATGATGACAAGACAGCAGTGCTAATGCTCTAGGATAAATGATTCACGTCTCTGGGAACAGCAAAGAACAACTGATTCTGTAAGGAGGGTGCTGTGGGCAGTGACATTTGAACTGGACTTTGAAGAATGAGGACACTCCAAGCAGAGAACGGAGTGTGAGCAGAGGCAGAGAAGTGTGAAATGATGATGGAATCTCCAAATAGTCCTGACTGGCTGGGACTCGGGAGTACGTGGCTGAGGGTGCTCTGTGGCCAGAGGCAGGGGTTGTTTGTGTGCCATGCTGGAAGTCTGAGCTTGATTCCATAGGAATGAGGTGCCCCTTAGAGCAGAGTGCTCTAGAGGGGAACTGGTGGATGTTAGGAAGGAGTCGTAAGATATAAACGGTAGGAAGAGTGACCCTTAGGATATGAAAATAAGAACCCCAGCAGGGAAGACAGCAAATGGGAAGGTGCTTCTGATATAGAAACTGTTGGGTTTTCTGTCTTTTTCTTTTTTTCTTAGATTTTATGGGCTTTGAAAAAATTTGGTATCTCAGCAAATGACATTTCAATTTTCATTGTTTACACTGAAGATGGAGAAGAAAAAATAGATGAAGACGACCTCAGGTAGAAGGTCATCCAGTTTCTCTGAAATGTTTCCCTGAAATAACAAATATTACAGAAGTCAAAAAGGTAAATCCACATTTGTAGAGTGTGATAGATGAGGACCAGTCGCAATGCTGATGGCTGTTGCTCACCAATGCTGCTATTTCCTTGTGTGTGAAGTTTTAAGAAGATTAATGTAATTAAAAATTAGTTCAAAAATAATTACAGATGTAAAGAATTGGAAGATGTAGGTTTATGTAAAATGGTGGTGAAGGGAATAGGGGTGATAAATGCAGATGGACAGACCTGACTTAGGTGGTGAACACACAATACAGTGTTCTGATGATGTGTTGTAGAATGAATTGTGTACCTGCAACATTTCTGATTTGGATTACCAGTGTCACCCCAATAAACTCAAAAAAAGGAATAAAACTTACTTGCTAAAAAGCATTCTCTTATTAAGAAAGAATAGATAACTAAATATCAATCTTACAGAGTAAGTTCATTTGTAATGTAATATAAATAAATGAAATATGAAGTTAATGTCTAGATGCATGCTTTTAAAACAGGTACAGATTTCATGTCTTTGTTTAGAGAGTTACCACCATAACTGCAATTTAAAGGGCACTTTTGACCTAAGTGGCGAATTTCCATCTGCTGTGCATTATTTTAATCACATTTGTAATTTCATACGTTTCACAGTTATTGAATGGTAATAAATTTCACTTGTGTATGTTTGTATACTATAGTAGTGCATGAATAATGAGCATGTCATAATTTTTCTTTTATTTTTATGAATATATCAGCTGTGTTATGAAGAATAAGTACTGGGGCATTATTGAATGGTGTCATTTGTAGTATGTCAACAAAAGATGTTTTGTAAAATAGAAATATTAAAAAATGTCAACACTTATTAAAACCATTAAAATTTCCTTTTCAGATTATAAAATTCATATATGTTCATCATGAAAATTTATAACACAGAATTCTATAAAGAAAAGGAAAAAGCCCTTCAAATCCTACCAGTTAACATCTTAATTAAAACAAAAAAAATTTTTAGCGAGAGGAAGCAAGGCAGGGACAGGGTCCTGCATTCACCTGGACCTTGATTTACGGAGCAAACCCCAAGAGGGTGGTTGGTGTGCCCTATGGGGCCCTTGCTCCTTGTAACCGAGGAGCCATTTTACTCCTGACGACGCAAGCCATAAAGCCATCCTCAGTACCTGGGGACAGCTCACTCTAATGGAGCCCTGGCTACAGGAGGCAGGAAGGAGAGAGAGAGAGAGAGAGAGAGAGAGAGAGAGAGAGAGAGAGAGAAGGTATAGGGGGAGTGGTGGAGAAGCAGATGGGTGCTTCTTCTGTGTGCCTTGAGGCACCCACATGCCATACTGACACTCTACCATGGAGAAAATTGGCCAGGGCCCTACCTGTTAATATTTTAAAAGATTATCACTGTTAATAGCATTTCTTATTTTGTTCCTTCCTTCTGTTTCCATTCAAATATATTTTGGTTTTGTATAATTGGATACTAATTACCAACATTGCTTGGATGTCTAGAATGTGCTAGGTTTTTGCCTTAGTGATTTTCTATGCACCAGCTCATATCCCTGCCCTTACTTCTGGATACTCCAGCATCTACCTTGCAAAGTCTGCTGGTTATTCATTCTCATAACACTTTATAGGATAAATGTTGTTATTGCACCCATTTTACATACAACCACTAAAATAACACAGTACCTTTCCCAAGGTCTTACCGCTACTATAAAATCATGTTTTACAAACGGTTTGGATGTTTTCCTCACTTTCTGTATTATGATTGTGTCAGTCAAGGTAGATTAGATCAGAGGTCAAGGAAACTTTCTGTTCAGGGCCAGATAGTAAACATTTACAGCTTTGCAGGCAGTGTGGTCTGTGTTGTATCTACTCTTTTGCTGTTGTAGTACAGAAGCATCCACAGATGATACGTAAATGCTGGGTGTAGCTGTTTCCCAGTAAACTTTATGTAGACAAATAATTGATGGGCAGGACTGACTCGAGGGCTGTGGTGAGTGGAGTGCTGGGGTGGATTCGGCTGCAATTCCGGGCCTAATGCTCACTGGCTTCACGTGACAAAAGTTTGTCTTGCTCACTTCCAGTGCCTGTGGGAATCAGTGGGAAGACTAGTTGCTGTGACTAGCGACCCCGTCTGCTCAAGGCTTCTTTGCAAGATGTGCTCCATGTTGTTTTGTTTTTCAGCTAGGAAGGAGGACAGATGGGAGATTCTGTTTTCAACTTGTACAGAAAAGAAGTAAGAAGAAAAGGAGAAAGGGAAGGAAAAGATACACATTGCAGAGCAGATCCTACCTGCAGGCTCTCCTCTACCTGCCCACAGGCTGATTCCACCTCTCACAGTGGCCAATGTCCCTCTCCCCGTGAGCTCTTTCAGGTGTTGTGATTTGCTTGTGTTTTTCTTTTTAATTTCTTGAATTTTGGGGGCTGATGTTGGTTCACTAAACCATACAGGTTTGAAGTGTATACAACTCAACAAAACATCATCTCGGCACTGTATATCCTGCTCAACCATTTGTGCACAAACAAAGTCCTTCTGTCTTCATTTTCCAACTGTGCCCGTGTGCACCTGCCCCCTCCCCTGTTTTTCCTCTGGCTATCCCCACACTTGTCTATGGTGCTATGTATTATTTAGACATTGTTTTCTGCTTAATCTCACCCTTCACTTTCTTTCACATCGAGCCCCTCAAACCACCTCTCCTCTGACAGCTGTTAGTCTGTTCTAAGTAACCAGGCCTCTGTTACAGGGGTTCATCTATTCTTTCTTGGAATTAGTGTCTTGGGTTTTTCAATGTTCCCAGAAGTGGGGAATGCTGGGGTGAAAAGGGTCAGTTCCATTTTAATTTTTGAGGAAACTTGATAGACTTTTTACAGTCTACATCCCGCCCACCAACAGTGCAGGGAGGGTTCCCTTTTCTCTCCATCCTCCCCACCTCTTGTTGTTTGTTGAGTTAGTGATGATAGCCATGCTGACAGGCATGATGTGATCCTCACTTGTTGTTTTATCTTGCAGTCTTGATTGATGAGTGACTTTGAGCCTTTTTTTGTATATCTGTGGCCCTGGCCGGTTGTCTCAGATGATAGATCTGTCAGCCCGGTGTGTGTGTGATGGTCACGAGTTCAATTCCAGGTCAGGGCTTATATGGGAAGAAGCAACCCTCTTCTTTTCCACGCCCTTCCCTCTCTCATTCTTCTGTCATTTCTATCTTCTCCCATCAGCATGAGCTGGGTTGGAGCACAGTTTGCCTCTGGCATTGAAAATGACTTCATTGGCCTTTGCCTCAAGGCACTATAAGAGCAAGCATAGCAAACTTGCCGAAATGGGAAGTGCAGCGTCGGGCGGCGAAGATAGAAGTGCGTTGGCGCGCGCGTGCGCGAGAGCGCGGGCGAGTGCGCTGGTTAGGAGCGTGCGTGTAGGCTTGCGGGAGTCTCTCTCTCTGCCTCCCACTTCTCACTTAAGAAAAAGAAAAAATAAGATATGTCTATTGGTGATTTGTTCTTTTTGGAGAAGTGTCTATTCATGTCCTTTGCCCATTTCTTAATTGCATTTTCTTGATGTTGTGGTGTTTAAGTTCTTCATATACATTTTGAAAATTAACCCCATATCCAAATTATCAGTGGGTAAATATGTTCTCCCATTCAGTGGCTTCCTTTTTCATTTTGTTTATGGTTTCTGTAGCTGTGCAAAAGCTTTTTAGTTTGATGTAGTTCCATTTATTAATTTTTTTTTGTTTCCCTTGCCTGAGGGGCTATATTGGTAAAAAGAGTGCTTTGAGAAATGTCTGAAATTTTACTGCCTATATATTTTAGGATTTTTATGGTTTTTCTAAATTCCATTTAAGTCTTTAATCAATTTTTGAGTTTATTTTTGCGAATGGTATAAGTTGGTGGTCTAATGTCCATTTATTTTTCCCGGATCTGTCCAGTTTTAATTTCCAACACCATTTATTGATGAGAGTTTCTTTACCCCATTGTGTATTTTTGCTTCCTCTATGAAATACTGACCGTAAAGGCATGGATTTATTTCTGTGTTTTCTATTTTGTTCCAATGATGTATATGGCTGTTATTTTTTTTCAGAGAGAGAGAGGGATAGACAGGGACAGACAGACAAGAACGGAGAGAGATGAGAAGCAACAATCATAAGGTGCGCGTTGCAACACCTTAGTTGTTCATTTATTGCTTTCTCATATGTGCCTTGACCGTGGGCCTTCAGCAGACCAAGTAACCCCTTGCTGGAGCCAGCAACCTTGGGTTCAAGCTGGTGGGCTTTTTTGCTCAAACCAGATGAGCCCGCGTTCAATCTGGCGACCTCAGGGTCTCGAACCTGGGTCCTCTGCATCCCAGTCCTACGCTCTATCCGCTGCGCCACCGCCTGGTCAGGGTATATGGCTGTTTTTGTGCCCATACCATACTGTTGTGATCCCTATGGCCTTGTACATGATTCCTCCAACTTTCTCCTTTATTGTCAATGTTGCTGAGACTGTTTGGGACCTTTAATGGTTTTGTATAAGTTTGTGAAATATTTGTTTTAGATTTGTGAGTAATGCCATTGGTATATTAATAAGAATCACATCAAATCTGTAGATTCCTTTGGTTGTAGGGATTTCTTTTCTGTTAATATTTGCTGTTGGTGAACATGGTAAATGCTTCCCCTTATTGTATGTTCTTCCGTTTCTTTCTTCACCATCTTATATTTTTCCAGGTACACATCTTTTACCTCCTTGGTTAAATTTATATGTCCGCATCGTATTTGTGGTCATTGTTGTCATGATTGCAATAGTAAATGGGTTTTTTTCTTAATTCTCTTTCTGATAGTTCAATATTGGTGTATAAAAATGCCATCAATTTCTAAATATTAATTTTGTATCCTGTACCTTGCCAGATTTATTCATTCTACCTGGTTGTTTTTTGGTGGAGTCTTTAGGGTTTCCTTATACAACATCATGACAGTTTAACTTTCTCCTTTCCAGTTTGGATGCTTGTTCTTTCTTCTTCTTATCTAATTGCTGTGGCTGGGATGTTCAGTACTATGTTGAGTAAGAATGGTGAAAGCTTTTTCCTGGTCTCTTTCCTGATCTTTTTTTTTTTTTTCTGAAGCTGGAAACGGGGAGAGACAGTCAGACTAACTCCCGCCTGCGCCCGACCAGGATCCACCCGGCACACCCACCAGGGGCCATGCTCTGCCCCTCTGGGGCATCACTCTGTTGCAACCAGAGCCACTCTAGCGCCTGGGGCAGAGGCCAAGGAGCCATCCCCAGCGCCCGGGCCTTCTTTGCTCCAATGGAGCCTCGCTGCAGGAGGGGAAGAGAGAGACAGATAGGAAGGAGAGGGAGAGGGGTGGAGAAGCAGATGTGCGCTTCTCGTGTGTGCCCTGGCCGGGAATCGAACCCGGGACTTCTGCACGCCAGGCCGACGCTCTACCACTGAGCCAACCGGCCAGGGCCTCTCTTTCCTGATCTTAAGGGAATTGCTTTCAGTTTTGGCGCATTGAGTGTGATGTTGGCTGTGGGTCTGTCCTATATGGCTTTGATTATGTCGAGCTATGATCTTTCTACTATCATTTTCTTGAGAGTTTTTATCGTACCTCTGTGCTGGATTTTATCAAACGCTTTTTCTACATCTATTTAATGATCGTGTGATATGTTTTGTATTGTGATATCACGTGTTTATAGATTTTCAAATACTGTACTGAACTAGCATCCCCAGAATAAATCCTATTGTTCATGGTGTATGATCTTTTTAATGTATTGCTGGATTCATTTTGCTACTATTTTGTTGAGAATTTCATCATCTATGTTCATCACAGATGTTGGCTTATAATTTTTTTCTTTATAGTATCTTTATCTGGTTTTGAAATTAGAAAGTGCTAGTCTCCTAAAAGAGAGCTTGAGGCCCTGGCTTGTTGACTCAGTGGTAAAGCGTTGGCCTGGCGTGCATGAGTCCCGGGTCTGTTCCCAGCCAGGGCACATAGGAGAAGCACCCATCTGCTTTTCCACTTTCTCCTTCCTCTCTGTCTCTCTCTTCCCCTCCTGCAGCCAAGGCTCCATTGGAGCAAAGTTGGCCCAGGCACTGAGGATGGCTCTATGGCCTCTGCCTCAGGTACTAGAATGGCTCTGGTTGCAATGGAGCAACGCCCCAGATGGGCATAACATCACCCCATGGTGGGCATGCCAGGTGGATCTTCGTCCGGAGCAGGCGGGAGTGTGTCTGACTGCCTCCCCGTTTCCAACTTCAGAAAAATACAAAAAATGAAAAAAGAAAAAAGAGAGCTTGAAAATCTTCCCTCCTCTCGAATTTTTTGAAATAGTTTGAGAAGGCTAGGTGTTAGTTCTTCTTTGACTGTTTGGTAAAATTTGCTTGTGAAGCCACTGTTCTAGAACCTTTTTTCCTGGGAATTTTTTTATTCCTGCTTCAATATTTTTTACTTGTAATTTGTTAATTCCGATCTTTGGATTCTTTCTTATTCAGTTTTGGTAGATAATATGTTTCTAAGAATTTATCCATTTTGTTGGCATGTAGTTTTTATTGTATTTTCTCACAATCCTTTGTATTTCTTTTGTGTCGGTTGTTACCTGTCCTCTTTATTTTGATTTTATTTATGTGGATCCTCTCCCTTTTTTCTTCTTGATGAGTATGGTGAGAGGTTTTTCAATCTTGTTCATTTTTCAAAGGACCAGCTTTTCAATCAATTGATGTTTTGTATATATTTTTCAGTCTTTTTTTATTTTTTTTGTATTTTTCTGAAGTTGGAAACAAGGAAGTAGTCTGACTCCCGCATGGGCCTGATCGGGATCCACCCGGCACGCCCACCAGGGGCAGTGCTCTGCCCATCTGGGGCATCGTTCCATTGCAACTAGAGCCATTCTAGCACCTGAGGCAGAGGCCACAGAGCCATCCTCAGCGCCCGGGCCAACTTTGCTCCAATGGAGCCTTGGCTGCAGGAGGGGAACAGGGAGACAGAGAGGAAGGAGAGGGGGAGGGGTGGAGAAGCAGATGGGCGCTTCTCCTATGTGCCCTGGTTGGGAATCGAAATTGGGACTGCTGCACACCAGGCCAACGCTCTAACTATTGAGCCAAATGGGCCAGGGCTATTTTTTCAGTCTTTATGTCATTTCTTTGTAATCTAATCTTTATTATTTTTTTCCATCTTTTTCCCCTTGACTTTGTGTGTTCTTCTTTCTCTAGTGTCTGTACGTGTAAAGTTAGATTGTTTTTAGGAGATTTTTATACGTCTTAAGGTTAGCCTGTAATGCTGTGAATTTCCCTCTCAGGAATGCTTTTGCTTTGTCCCATTGATTTTTGGTTGTGTGTGTTCATTTTCTCTTGTCTCCAGGTAATTTTGATTTGTTTTTTTATTTCATTTTTAACCCAGTCATTGTTTAGTAACTATTATATAGCCTACATATGTTTGAATGTTTTATATATTTTTTAATTGTAATTGATTTCTAGTTTCATACCATTATGGTCAGAAAAGATGCTTTTTATGACTTTAATATTCTTGAATTTATGAAGACTTATTTTATGTCCTAATATGTTGTCTGTCTTTGTTCCATGTGCATTTGAGAAGAATGTATGTTCTGCTGCTTTGTTGTGAAATATTCTGGTAATATGAATTAAATCTTTCTGATCCAGTGCATCATTTCAAGTTGCTGTTGTCTTGTTGATTTTTTTTGTCTGGAAGATGTATCCATTGAGATCAGTGGGGTGGAGAAATCTTCTATTATGACTGCAGTGCTGTCAGTTTCTCACTTAATGTGCACCAAGATCATCTTTATATTATATATAAAGATCATCTTTATATTATATATTTAGGTGTTCCTGTGTTGGGTGCACATATGTTTACAATGGTTATATTCTCTTGCTGCACCCCAATCCCTTTAGTGTTATGTAGTGACCTTCTTTGCTTCTTGTTATGGCCTTTGTCTTGAAGTCTGTTTTTTCTGATGTGAGCACAGCCACCCTGGTTCTTTTCCTCGTCCCAATTTGCATGGAATAATTTTTTGCATCCCTTCACTTTCACTCTGTGCATATATTTTCCTCTTCTGTGGATTTCTTCTGTACAGCGGGAACGTGGTTCATATTTTCTTTTCCATTATACAACCCTATGTCTTTTGATTGGATGATTTAATTTATTTTCATTTAAGGTTCTTATTGATAGATAGTCAAATCTTGCCCTCTTATTCTTTATATCTGCGTTCCACTCTCTTTTTTTCTTTTCCTTTGTAAAATATGCCCTTTAACTTTTTTTTTTTTTTTTTTGGTAATATTGGTTTGTTGGTAATGAACTACTTTAACCTTTTTCTTGGTCTTTATTTGAACTTCAATTTTAAATGATAGCTCTGTTGATAGAGTAGTCTTGGTTGTAGGTATATTCTCTTCATCATTTTGAATACTTCCCACCAATCCTTTCTGGCATAATATTCCTGTAGAGAAGTTAGCTATCCCACCTTTAGGAATATACCCTAAGAACACCATAGAACTGTTCTAAAAGGAGAAATGCATCCCCATGTTTATGGCAGCATTGTTCACAATAGTGAAGATCTGGAAACAGCCCAAGTGTCTGTCAGTGGATGAGTGGATTAAAAAGCTTTGGTACAGATATACTATGGAATACTACTCAGCCAAAAGAACTGATGACATCGGATCATTTACAATAACATGGATGGACCTTGATAACATTATACTAAGTGAAATAAGTAAATCAGAAAAAAACTAAGAAGCATATGAATCCATACATAGATGGGACATAAAAATAAGACTCATTGACATAGTTTAGAGTCTTATGGGAGCTTCATTGTAGATAACTAACACTCTAACTTTTGTTGCTTTTTTATTTTATTTTATTTTTTGTAGGTACTTACCACTCTATCATTTTGTTCTCTCTTTGCATTGGCTAGATAGCTCATTTTGTTAGAGTGTTGTCCCAAAGCACAGAGATTGCTGTTTGATTCCTGGTCAAGGTACATATAGGAACAGATCTGTTTCTGTCTCTGTCTCTCCCTTTCTCTCATGTAAAAATCAAACAATCAAAAAGAAAAACAACAAAACCAGATTCACTCTTTGTCTTTAACCTTTACCATTGTAATTATGATATGTCTTGGTGTGCATTTCTTTGTATTCATCTTGATTAAGATTTTGTATCATGAACTTGTGGGACTTTCACCTGGTTAAGGAACTTTCAGTCATTATTTTTCAAACAGGTAGGGAAGCAGAGAGACTGACTCCCACATGTGAGCGACCGGGAACCACCTGGCAAGCCTACTAGGTAGCGATCCTCAGCCCATCTTGGGCATTGCTCCATTGCAACTAGAGCCATTCTACCACCTGAGGCAGAGTCCATGAAACCATCCTCAGTACCCGAGCCAATTCTACTCCACTGGAGCCTTGGCTGCGGGCGGGGAAGAGAAAGAGAGAGAAAGGAGAGTGGAAAGGGTGGAGAAGCAGATGGGCACTTCTCCTGTGTGCTCTGACCGTGAATCAAACCGGGATATCCACACACCGGGCATACGCAGTACCAATGAGCCAACCAGCCAGGTCCTCAAACAGGTTTTGATTTTTTGCTCAAATTCCTCCTTCTTCTTCTACCCTGTTCTGTGGTTGTAGTTACGCTTGATGTTGTCCAAGTGGTTCTTTATAATGTCTTTTCTTTTTCTTTCTTTTTTTTTTAAATAATTTTATTTTTTAATGGGGCAACATCAATAAATCAGGATACATATATTCAAAGATAACAAGTCCAGGTTATCTTGTCGTTCACTTATGTTGCATACCCATCACCCAAAATCAGATTGTCCTCTGTCACCTTCTATCTAGTTTTACTTGTGCCCCTCCCCCTCCCCCTTTCCCTCTCCCTTTACCCCCTCCCTCCATAACCACCACACTCTTATCAATGTCTCTAGTTTCAACTTTATGTCCCACCTACGTATGGAGTAATGCGGTTCCTGGTTTTTTCTGATTTACTTATTTCACTTTGTAACATGTTATCAAGATCCCACTATTTTGCTGTAAATGATCCAATGTCATCATTTCTTATGGCTGAGTAGTATTCCATAGTATATATGTGCCACATCATCTTTATCCAATCATCTATTGACGGGCTTTTTGGTTGTTTCCATGTCCTGGCCACTGTGAACAATGCTGCAATGAACATGGGGCTGCATGTGTCTTTACGTATCAATGTTTCTGAGTTTTTGGGGTATATACCCAGTAGAGGGATTGCTGGGTCATAAGGTAGTTCTATTTTCAGTTTTTTGAGGAACCACCATACTTTCTTCCATAATGGTTTACTACTTTACATTCCCACCAACAGTGTATGAGGGTTCCTTTTTCTCCACAGCCTCTCCAACATTTGCTATTACCTGTCTTGTTAATAATAGCTAATCTAACAGGTGTGAGGTGGTATCTCATTGTAGTTTTGATTTGCATTTCTCTAATAACTAAAGAAGATGAGCATCTTTTCATATATCTGTTGGCCATTTGTATTTCTTCCTGAGAGAAGTGTCTGTTCATGTCCTCTTCCCATTTTTTTATTGGATTGTTTATTTGTTGTTGAGTTTTATGAGTTCTTTGTATATTTTGGATATTAGGCCCTTATCTGAGCTGTTGTTTGAAAAGATCATTTCCCATTTAGTTGGCTGTCTGTTTATTTTGTTATCAGTTTCTCTTGCTGAGCAAAAACTTCTTAGTCTGATGTAGTCCCATTCATTAATTTTTGCCTTCACTTCTCTTGCCTTTGGAGTCAAATTCATAAAATGCTATTTAAAACCCAGGTCCATGAGTTGAGTACCTATGTCTTCTTCTATGTACTTAATTGTTTCAGGTTTTATGTTTAGATCTTTGATCCATTTTGAGTTAATTTTAGTACAGGGGGACAAACTGTAGTCCAGTTTCATTCTTTTGCATGTGGCTTTCCAGTTTTCCCAGCACCATTTATTGAAGAGGCTTTCTTTTCTCCATTGTGTGTTGTTGGCCCCTTTATCAAAAATTATTTGACTATATATATGTGGTTTTATTTCTGGACTTTCTGTTCTGTTCCATTGGTCTGAGTGTCTATTTTTCTGCCAATACCATGCTGTTTTGATTGTCGTGGCCCTATAATATAGTTTGAAGTCAGGTATTGTAATGCCCCCAGCTTCATTCTTTTTCTTTAGGATTGCTTTGGCTATTCGGGGACTTTTATACATCCATATAAATCTGATGATTTTTTGCTCCATTTCTTTAAAAAATGTCATTGGAATTTTGATGGGAATTGCATTAAATTTGTATATTGCTTTGGGTGATATGGCCATCTTGATTATATTTATTGTTCCTAACCAAGAACAAGGTATATTCTTCCATCTCATTATATCTTTTTCGATTTCCCTTAACAATGGTTTATAGTTTTCATTATATAAGTCCTTTACATTCTTTGTTATGTTTATTCCTAAGTATTTTATTTTTTTTGTTGCAATCGTGAAGGGATTATTCTTTTGAGTTCGTTCTCAATTGTTTCATTGTTGGCATATAGAAAGGCTATTGACTTCTGTATGTTAATTTTGTATCCTGCGACCTTACTGTATTGGCTTATTGTTTCTAGTAGTCTTTTTGTGGATTCTTTGGGGTTTTCGATGTATAGGATCATATCATCTGCAAAAAGTGATACCTTTACTTCTTCTTTTCCGATATGGATGCCTTTGAGTTCTTTGTCTTGTCTGATTGCTGTGACTAGAACCTCTAGTACCACATTAAATAAGAGTGGAGAGAGTGGACAACCCTGTCTTGTTCCTGATTTAAGGGGGAAAGCCTTCAGTTTTGTGCCATTTAATATGATGTTAGCTGATGGTTTATCATATATGGCCTTTATCATGTTGAGATATTTTCCTTCTATACACATTTTGTTGAGAGTCTTAGACATAAAATTGTGTTGTATTTTATCGAAAGCCTTTTCTCTACGTCTATTGATAAAGATTCATAGGGTTGTTTTTGTTCTTTGGTTTTGTTGATATGTGTATCATGTAATGTTTACGTATGTTAACCATTCTTGAGATTCTGGGATGAATCCCATTTTCAGTGCGAGTGAGAGCGTGAGCGATGTTTTTATATGTTGTTGTATTCGAGTTTGCCTAGTATTTTGTTAGTATTTTAGCATCTGTATTCATTAGAGATATAGGTTCTGTAGTTTTCTTTTTTGTGCCATACTTGCCTGGTTTTGGAATGAGGGTTATTTGCCCTCATAAAATGTGTTTGGAAGTATTTGCTTCTTCTTCATTTTTGGAAGGACTTCAGTAGAATAGGAACCAAAGTCTTCTTTATATGGTTTGATTATAATATCGCTTGGTGTAGCCCGTCAGGGCCTGGACTTTTTAGTTTGGGGAGGTTTGTTGAGAGTGTGGTTTTTTTCTGATTTTTTCTGCGTCTAATAGGGTCTGTTTAGGCTTTCTGCTTCTTCTTGTCTCAGTCTAGGTAGGATTGTATGTTCGAGAGAGGATTTATCTGTTTCTTCTAGATTGTTGAATTTGGTGGCATAAAGTTTTTCATAGATTTCTACAATAATTCTCTGTATATCTACGGTGTCCATGATGATTTCTCCTCTTTCATTTTGGATTTTGTTTATATGAGTTCTTTATCTTTTTTCCTTGGTAAGTCTTGCCAAGGGTTTGTCAATTTTGTTGATCTTTTCAAAGAACCAGCTCCTTGTTCTACTAATTTTTTCTATAGATTTTCTGTTCTCTATTTCATTTCTTTCTGCTCTGATTTTTATTATCTCCTTTCTTCGGCTGGTTTTGGGTTGTCTTTGTTCTTCTTTTTCTAGTTCCTTAAGGTGTGAAGTTAAGTGGTTCACTTGGGCTCTCTCTTCTTTGTTCATATATACCTGAAGTGATATGAACTTCCCTCTTATCACTGCTTTTGCTGCATCCCAGAGATTCTGATATGTCGTATTGTCATTTTCATTAGTCTGTATATATCTTTTGATCTCTGCACTTATTTCTTCTTTGACCCATTCATTTTTTAAAAGTATGTTGTTTAGTTTCCACATTTTTGTGGGATTTTTTTCCTCTTTTTTGCAGTTGAATTGTAGTTTCAAGGCTTTATGATCAGAAAATGTGCTTGGTACAACTTTGATTTTTCTGAATTTGCTGATGTTGTTTTTGTGGCCCAACATATGGTCAATTCTTGAGAATGATCCATGTACACTGGAGAAAAATGTATACTCAGTCACTTTGGGATGAAATGTCCTGTAGATGTCTATCATATCCAGGTACTCTAGTGTTTAGTTTAAGGCCAGTATATCTTTGTTGATTCTCTATTTGGATGACCGATCTAGAGCCATCAGCGGTGTATTGAGGTCTCCAAGTATGATTGTATTTTTGTCAGTTTTTGTTTTATGGTCAATAAGTAGCTGTCTTATATATTTTGGTGCTCCTTGGTTTGATGCATATATATTAAGAATTGTTATGTCTTCTTGATTCAGTGTCCCCTTAGCCATTATGAAATGGCCATTTTTGTCTCTGAGTACTTTTGTTGTCTTGTAGTCAGCATTATCAGATATGAGTATTGCTACGCCTGCTTTTATTTGGATGTTATTTGCTTTGAGTATTGTTTTCCAGCCTTTCACTTTGAATTTGTTTTTATCCTTGTTACTTAGATGAGTTTCCTGTAGGCAGCATACAGTTGGATTTTCTTTTTTAATCCATTCTGCTACTCTGTGCCTTTTCATTGGTGAGTTTAATCCGTTTACATTTAGTGTAATTATTGACACTTGTGAGTTCCCTATTGCCATTTTATATATTGCTTTCTGTTAGTTTTGTGTCTTCTTTGATCCTTCCCTTTCGTTTTTCTATCTTCTGTTTTTATTTGGTTGTATTCCATACATCTTTCCTCTGTAGCTATCTTTTTTATCTCATGTGCTTCTGTGGTGGTTTTTCAATGGTGGTTACCTTTAAGTAATGAAAAGGGTTCCTACCCTGTTCATTGTAGCGCACTATATTGTGAGTACTTTTGCACTCCATCGTCCTTTGCTACTGTTAATCTCCATCCTCTCCTCCCCTTTCTTTTCGTTGTCGTCGCAGTTTAAATTTGATTTTATTGTGTTCTTCTTGGAGCTTTTACTTGTGGCTTTGTTTGTTTTTTTTTTGTATTAATGAGATTTAATAAAGAATAAAAAGTTAAAGAAATAAAAAATCGAAAAGTTATTTTTTTAAAAAAAATTAATAATGAAATAAAGAAAAATAAAATAAAATAAAAATTAAAAAAAGGAAATTATTCCCCCCCTCCTTTTTTTCTCTCTTCTCCTCTCCCCTCTTTCTTTAGAAAATTTTGTAGTGAAATGTGAATTATATTGTACTAAATAGAACAAATAATGCCTGTAATGGAGGGCCTGAATTGGGAAGAAGTAATAAAGGGGCAAAAAAGAAAAGAAAAAAAAGGGGGGGGGTATGGACCTACAAAAAGCAAATAAGAAAAAAATTTGGGTCAAGAATAAAATAATTTGCTTTTAGGTGTTGGTTGACTAAGAGTTATGATGAGAGGAATAAGAGGGAAACAGGAAAATGGAGGGACAAATTAAAAAATTACTATTGTATTTAGTGGAAGAAGAACTAGATAAAATGGAGAGCCAGGGATGGTAGCACTGCTAGTGCGTTAAAAAGGTGAAGTAAAAAAACCCCAAAATGCCACAAACATAAGTTTGAGTCCCAGGTAAGATATTGCTCGTTATTGTGGTTTGAATGAGAGGAGACGTAAAGGAGAAAGGAAGAAACTAATATAGAGGGAGAAAAGAAAGAGAGAGACAGTAAAAAAAGAGGGAATCACTAAAAGAAGATAAGAGAAAAAAGAGGAGAGAGAGAGAGAGAGAGTTAAGGGTTTTGGAATGCAACCCTCATAGAAAGGAAGAGGAAAGAAAAGATAATTGGAGATGTAACACTTATGGGTAGTGTAGTTTAAGGAGAGGAGAGAGTAGGACCAGCAGAGAGTTAAATTGGAGGAGTAAAAAAATATATCAAGAATGAAGAGAAACAAACGAACAAATATAATAAAATGGGATAGGTTATAAAGTCTGTGTATTATTCTTGATTTTGAGAGGTTATCTTCTTGCTTTTTTTTTTTCTCCCCCTCTTCCTGCTCGGTGACTCTGTACCCCAGGATCTGCCCCTTTGGCATGCTCCGGTAGAGGTTTGCAGTTGATAAGTCTCTATGGTGATGTCATGTATTGTGCTTTAGTCTGGTTGGCAGTCGAGGCTCATTAGCATTTATAGGCTCTGTTAGTGAGAGAGTCCATGTTCCTAGAGCCTTTCTCCTAATCTTTCCTTCCTCAATTAGTAGCCTGATAATCCAGATATGGGGTTGCTGCTGCCTCTGCCTGGATAGTAAGAGGCTCAAAGAGCTGGCAACACCCTACTCTATTCCCACTCACCACAGGGCTCTGGGTAAGGCTCAGTCAGTCAGAGCTGCTAGCATAATCAGGTGGGGCTTCCGCCCACTCAAAGACCTCTGGCTCTGCCACTCTGTCTGGTCACACGGGCGGGCGCCCACTCCTGGGGTGCTTGGAGGAAACTCTCGCTCACTATTTGCACGTGCAGACCAGGATATCAGGCTGGAAGTCTCACACTCTGAGTGAAACCCCTGCCTGCACGGAAAAGTTCCAGCGTTGGAATTGGCTTTCGCTCCTTCCCCGTGCGTGGCTTTCTCAGGGCACTGGGGCGGCCTGGAGATTTCTCTTTTGGCTCACACAAAGGCCCCTGTCTCTGCCCCTCTGTGGGATTACACGGGAGCCCACTCTTGAGGTGCTTGGAGGAATCTCTCGCTCACTATGTGCACGCACAGACCAGGACATCAGGGCAGTAGTCTCACCCTCTGAGTGAAACACCTACACACACAGAAAAGTTCCAGCGTTGGAATTGGTTCTCTCTGCGTCCCCGTGCACGGCTTTTTCAAGGTGCTGGGGCAGCCCAAGATTCTGCTTTTGGCCCACACAAAGGCCCCTGTCTCTGCCCCTCTGTGGGATAACACGGGCGCCCACTCCTAAGGTGCTGGGAGGAATCTCTCGCTCACTGTCTGCGCGCAGACCAGGATATCAGGCCGGCTGCCTCACCCTCTGAGTGAAACACCCACCTGCACTGAAAATTTCCAGCGTTGGAATTGGCTCTCGCTCTGTCCCTGTGCATGGCTTTCCCAGGGTGCTGGGGTAGTCCGGAGATTCCACCTTCGCCCCACACAAAGGCCTCTGACTCTGCCTCTCTGTGGGACAACACGGGTGCCCACTCCCGGGGTTTTGGAAGGAATCTCTCGCCCACTATCTGCGCGTGCCGACCAGGAGATCAGGGAAAATGGCTGCCCCACTTGTCTTTCTTTGTCTGAGTTTGGCGTGAGTGTTAGCTTGTATTGCCCGGTTTGTCACAGGAACAGTTTTTCCTCGGCTTGGATCTCCGTGCCTCAGCATGGTTCGGCCATTTGTGCCATGGCCTGGATCTATTCACCCCCTTTGCCTGCCTTAGTTTCTGTATTCTCAGTTCCCAGTGAAAGCTGCCCTGTTTAGGTTAGTGAGGAAGGCGGAGCATTTCTTACTCCCTATTTCCTTCGGGGTTTGATTATATATTTAGCCAATTTTTCGCTCGACCATACCTTCGGGTGTATTGCGAAACATCTGGAGGCTCCAAGGATAGGTTTTCTGTTTCTGGTTGAAGATCTTGTTGAGTTTGGGGGGAGATTTATCGGTATTGCTTCCTACCGCGCCATTACTCTGACGTCATCCGAGATATCTCTTTTATTTTTCTAATCTTTTTGATGATCTGCATCAGTGTTTACTATAAATAGCTAATAAATTCTGCTTTATCTAACCTGCTCCTGATTCCTTCTAGTATATTCTTCATTTCAGATATTGTATTCTTCATTTCTGACTGGATCCATTTTATGGTTTTTATCTCCTTTTTAAGATTTAGCATTTCTTTGTTTAAGTTTTCACTGAGATCACTCATTCTTCCACTGAGGTCTTTGAGCATCTTTATAACTGTTGTTTTAAGCCCTGCTTCTGGTATTTTGATTACTTCTATTTCATTTACATCTTTTCCTGGGGATTCATTTTTTCTTTCGTTTGTGGCATATTTTTGTCTTCCCATTTTGTCTCTGTGTATAAGGTAGATCAGCTATGGCTCCCAAACTTGTGATGATTGGTTGATGAAGTAGGTGTGTTGTTGGGCTCAGTGGTGCTATGTTCCAGATCTCCTGAGCACAGTGCTCCAGGAATGTTCCTGGTGGGTTATAGATGAGTCTTGAATGCTGTTGGCCATTTCTTGGGAAGAGTTTAAAATCCTTTAGGCTGTCTGATTATAAAGATGAACCTCAATCACTGTGTTGAGTCCCTGTGCAGGGGCTGCACCCAATGTGGAATTGTTCCCAGGAAGGAGTGGTGCCTTCTAGCCTCTTTCTTTGGGTTTTCCACCTGTGTGGCTGGTTGGGTCAAGATCTGGTGTTTACTGTAGCCCACCACTGTTGTGTTGGTTTTGGGTCACTTAGGTGAGGTAGCAGGACAGGTCTGTGTCAGGTGTTGTGTGTAACGACTTGAGTCTACCTGTGTGGAGTTAAATCATTGTTATTTCCTGTAGCATCTTACTGGGGCAGGGTGTTGTTGGTCAGGTAAGTCTGTTGTACAAACAGTCACAGCTTCCTCCAGCTTTTATAGGATCTAGTACAGATCTATAAAGTTCCAGGGCTCTTGAGGTCACACTGATACCACTGGCAGCGAGCGCGCGCTAGTGCGCGGAGCGCCTCAGGCGGGGGATTCATGGTATGTCCTGCAAGTACGTTCTGAAGAAAGACTATAAGTGGGCCTCAGGTGGGCTGCCACCCACAGTACCATTCCACAGGTTATGAGCTTGATAGGCAGTGTGACCAGAGTTGGGGCAGACAGGGCAGAGTGGGTCCCCTTCTTGGGAAACATGCATTCAAGCACTCAGTGAGGGAAAGGTGTACTCCTACTTCACAGCCATACTACCACTCCATCTGTGCCAGACTCTCCAACTCTAGCTCTTCCAGGAGAAGCATGCCTCAAGTTCATGCCTCAAGTGCAGCCAGCTGTACCCGCTGTAGAAACATGTTTAGCCAGAATGTGCTACCAGAACTTGGGATGAAAGATAAAAAGAGTCTCCCCTCGTGTGTGGTGCTGATGGACCCGTAGGAGGCAGCTAAGCACTTCATTCTGGTCCTAGACATTAGCCTCTAAGGGAGACACACTCAGAATATTCTAGCCCTGGCCGGTTGGCTCAGCAGTAGAGTGTCGGCCTAGCGTGCGGAGGACCAGGGTTCGATTCCCGGCCAGGGCACACAGGAGAAGCGCCCATTTGCTTCTCCACCCCTCCGCCGCGCTTTCCTCTCTGTCTCTCTCTTCCCCTCCCGCAGCCAAGGCTCCATTGGAGCAAAGATGGCCCGGGCGCTGGGGATGGCTCTGTGGCCTCTGCCTCAGGGGCTAGAGTGGCTCTGGTCGCAACATGGCGATGCCCAGGATGGGCAGAGCATCGCCCCCTGGTGGGCAGAGCGTCGCCCCTGGTGGGCGTGCCGGGTGGATCCTGGTCGGGCGCATGCGGGAGTCTGTCTGACTGTCTCTCCCTGTTTCCAGCTTCAGAAAAATGAAAAAAAAATAATAATAAAAAAAAAAGAATATTCTAATTCTGAGCTATACACGCTTCTCCATTGGGAACTGAACACAGCAGGGCAGAGCATCCAGACATGGAATGACAGATCCAAACAATCTCCCGTTGGGGGTGGTGCCTGGAAGCCTGTCTTCCCCTTCACAGGCCAAATGATCTAGTATTCAATGAAGGTCCTAGCTCTGAGCAGCTCTCCGATACCCACACAGAACTAAACTCAGCAGGACAGGGCCACTCTCAGCCAGAAAAGCAGGACAAATGAGTCTCCCGCTGGGAGAATAGCAGATCCTGAGCTTGTAGGAATGACAGGAGTGGTCCCCTTGTGATGTACCTACACAGCTCTGCTTTTGGCTATCTTATTCCTGGACGGAACCCTCGGAAGCTGCACTCTAAAAGTACCAGCTGTGCGGGGCCTGAGTCCCCTGTCTGAATGGACTCAGCAGAGTCAGGCCACAGGGACTGGAAGGGCGGACTAAGTCATTGATCCAGTGGGGCTGTGGGGTGCCCACTGTGCAATTGAGGTGGGCAAGATTGGTCCCATTTTCAAGATTCACAGCCTAATTGGTGTCTAAGTTTCTGCCAAGAATTTCTCAAGTAAAAGAGCTCTCCAAAAGAGCCTGCCGGTCCAGCCCGCAGACCCCTCTGCAGGACCCAAGTATGGCAGTCATGTCCCCAGTAGTCGGAGGACCAGGTGGTGTACTCGCCAACTGGTACTGTAAATGTAGGAGTGCTCGACCCTAGGAAGGCTGCATCTGTGTCTCTAGCAGACTCCCTTCTATCCCAGGTGGGCTGTATCCACCGATTTTCACCACCAGATGCTACGTGGTTGACTCCGCCAATCTGAAATCAGAAAAGACAGGCCCACAAGACAGATAAAAACTGGAATCTGCTGTTTCAAAATGAGCTAAAAGACATTAGGGAAAACAGTGCAAATGAGGATAGAACATGGCAAAGGAGGGTATGGGGAGTTATTATTGAACGGACCCCAATATTCTGTTTGGAAATACGAAAAGCTCTGGAAATAGTACATGCTTGGAAATATTGCCCATGGATGTTTGTTTTGGGTTGACTGTTTCCATGACTAGATTTAGTGAGTCAGAAACTGTCTTGCTTCCTCCATCTTTCTCAAGTCCCACTCAGTGTTTTGAATAATTATTTTTAAATTGGAAGGTAGTGAAAGCTGCATCCTAGCATGGGCGCACTGAATATGACTGAATTATGTACTTAAAAATAGTTATGGTAAATGATATTTTGCTGAAATAAAAAAGCTGAAAGAACCACAAAGCAGAATTAGGTGAGATGACAGAACTCAGTACAGAATTTTCTTTTTAGTGTGAGGCCGGGAGACAGATATGGGAACATCAAGCTCTTCCTGTATGTGCCCTGACCCGGGATCGACCCGGCAGCCTCTGCTCTTTAGAACGATGCTACAGCCAACCGCACTCTCCAGCCAGGGATAGGACAGAATTAACAATAAAAGAAAATATTTCAGAAATGAAGACTAAAATATAATAGAAGAATGAATGACAAATTGGGTAAGGCCTTAAGAAAACAAATGAAATAAATGAACTTTAGAAGTTAAAAAGAAGATAAAGAGAATATAGAAAAATGGCAAATAGAAAAGAAAGGCCAGAAACCCAGTACATTTCTGAAAAGCATACTAGAAATAGAATTGAAAATTTACTATACCATAAAAGTGACATTATAAATTAGTAGGACAGATTCATGATAAATTGTTGTTCATACATGTTGGAGTTCAAGTATTTTTCTGATAGGATCAGAATCCACAGCATGGCAACTGAGTGTCCCTAAGGGAGGAGGGAAATTAGTGGTTGGGGAACGTTGGGGAAAGGGTGAAATTTCATTGAATACCCTTCTGTATCATTCTTAAGTTCTATCATGTGAATCTATGACCTCTGAGGTTGGGCCTCAACCACTAGCTCCTATAGCTAGCTCTTAATCTTGGGGAAGTACTTGAAACTCTCCAAGCCTATCTCCTTAACTGTGAAATAGAGTATGTTAGCCCGGTGCTGCCTGTCACAGAAGGAGCTCTCAATAAATATAAATTACTGGTGTAAACAACTCACTGTCCATCAGCTAACGAGTGGCTGAACAGAAGTGGTAGATCCTCTCAATAGACTATTATCAACTGATAAGTGGAATGAAGCACTGACACTCTCTATTACGTGGTTGAAATTTGAAACATGCTAAGTAATAGAAGCCAGAGAAAAAGTCACACATTGTATTCTTTCACATATATGATATCATCAGAAGAGACGGATACAGACAGACAGAAAGTGGGCTAGTGATCCCCAGGGGCTGGAGGTGGAGGAAACTAATAAGAGTGATAGCTAACAGTTAAGCAAGTATCATTTTCAGCCGATGAATATCTTATGCATTAGAGTGGACTGTGGTTGCTCAGTGGATAGAACATTAACCTGGAATGCTGATGTCACTAATGTGAAACCCTGGTCTTTCAGGTCAGGGCACATAAGCAAGCAATGAACAACTAAGTGAAGTAATTATACTTCTTGCTCATTGGCCTCCGCCCCTCCTTTCTCAATAAAATCCTATTAACAAAGTTATGGGTTAGATAATGATGATGAAAAGAAAAAGTTAATGATTATGATTGCACGAGTTTCTGAGTGAACTAAATGTTACAGAATTGACACTTTAAAAGGGTGATTGCTATAGTTTGTAATTTATATTTCATTAAAACATAATTTTTAAAATACAAATTACCTATTTTCCCATGGTAATTTTTCCGTTTCTCTCTTCTTTTATTTCTTTTTTTTTTCTATGAACTTCGAACTCTCATCAACCCTCACTCCCTCCAGCTGCCCCGGGAGACCTTTCAAGGAGCATTGTGAACTGATACCTGTGACCTACGGCTGTTCAAGCGGAGACCTAGATTTCATGCGCACCTGTTACTCCTGCTACGTGTGAATGGACGTGTCCCGTGGATTAGCTTGTGGAATTGGCTTTTTGATGTCAGTCAGTCAAGAAGGCAGGTGCATCGTCAGACATGGAGCAGACCCTACTGGCCTTAGAGTTATGATCCTGGCCTCTCCTAAAGTTTGATCTCGTCTACCAGTAACCTCCGAATCCTGTACTCTGCATGCCTGGTTGGCCACCTACTGGCACTTGTGAATACTTGAGACTTGAAATTGAGGATTTGTTCCTCCACATCCTATGTGACCTCTGCCCATTGCTGAACTTCACAAGTAAATTGGCACAGTATGCTGGCCATGCGTGTTCTAAAGCTGAAGTGAAGAAGTGCATTAGGGGCCCTTCTGCAGAGGTGTTGAGTAAATACTGATTAGATCTTAGTTCTGTTCTGCCTGGGCTTCCTACTGCAGAAGTTCACTTGGCTAGGAGTTCGTCATCAGCTGCCCTCCAGATAACTCTAGGAAGATTCCCCTGGTTTGTACTCACCTTCCCCACTGCAATCATACATGGATAAGGCAACACAAATCTTAGGGAAATGTGTCCTGAATCTGTTTTCTGAAATACTTGTCTGGTGCTCAAGAGACATTAAGACTGCCTCCAGGAGACACATTTCACACTTCTTGTCGACCTAGGCTTCTCTTGCACCACCTTCAACTCTTTAAATGTGGTTCCACTATGCAACCACAGTCCAATCTAATGCATAATTTTAGATAAAATTACATTTTGTCTCTAACCTCTGACCCTGCTTCTCAGGTTTGCCAATTTCCCCTCACCTCTTTTGTTTATAAACCCATAACATCTCTTACTTTTGGGCTTTCCAGCATGGACTCTGGTCCTTCCTTTTCTTCAGTTCTTACCATTGTCTCTGCCAATCTCATCCATGGCCAATTCTTTATTCATATGTTGGCTTTGATTCCCACCCCACCAATAAAACCACAGGAACAGCATCTCAGAAGTCAAGAGAATTCTTTATTACTCATCTAGTAATTCTATTTCACTTACTTATTCTTTCTTTTCTTTTAAAGATTATACTTATTTATTTGTAGAGAGAGGAGAGAAAGAAAGAGAACGAGAAAAGAAGGAGGAAGCATCAACTGTAATAATATGTTCTTTGACCTGGCAAGCAGGGGATTTCAAACCAGCAACCTCAGTGTCCCAGGTTGACACTTCATCCACTGCACCACCGCAGGTCAGGCTAAATATATATCAAAATAGGGAAATGTATATCTATCTATCTATTTGTTTCTCTATGGAATAACATCTGCTATCCAAATCGTTACCAACAATTTTAGCATATATTTTTTCAATTTTTATTTATTTCAATTTATTGTGTTTACATAGATTCTAGTGTCCCCCCTAAGGCATCCCCCCACCTCTGTGTTTCCCTAACATCTCCCTTGTCCTCCCACCAACGCCTTCCCCTCTTCCCTCCAGAATTTGCATTTCTGCTCTCTATAACACTGTGTTATGAGTACATAATCTCACCAATCTCTTTCCTTTCTCTGATCCCTTCCTCTCATCCCCTTTCCCTCTGTCCACTTTTCCTCTGGTCCCTTTGATTCCACTTCTGTCTCTATTCTATTACTCAGTTCACGTTGTTCATTGGATTCCTCAAATGAGTGAGGTCATGTGATATTTTTCATTCTCTGCCTGGCTTATTTCACTTAACATAATAGTTTCCAGGTCCATGCATGTTGTCGCAAAAGGTAAGATTTCCTTCTTTTTCATGGCCCCATAGTATTCCATTGTGTATATGTACCACTGCTTTTTAATCCACTTGTCCACTGATGGACACTTGGACTGTTTTCAGATCTTGGCTATTGTAAACAATGCTGCCATAAACATGGGAGTGCATTTCTTTTTTTGAATCAGTGATGTGGTGTTCTTAGGATATATTCCTGAAAGTGGGATGGCTGGGTCAAAAGGCAGTTCCATTTTTAATATTTTGAGGAATCTTTATACTGTTTTCCACAGTGGCTGCACCAGTCTGCATTCCCACCAGCAGTACAGAAGGGTTCCCTTTTCTCCACATCCTTGCCAGCACTTATTATGTGTTGCTTTGTTAATGAGCACCATTCTGACTGGTGTGAGGTGATATCTCATTGTGGTTTTAATTTGCATTTCTCTAACGATAGTGATGTTCAACATTTTTTCATATGCCTATTGGCCATCTGACTGTCCTCTTTGGAGGAATGGCTATTCAATTTTTTTGCTGTTTTTTGATTGTATTGTTTATCTTCCTGGTATTGAGTTTTACAAATTCTTTATAAATTTTGATAATTAATCCATTATCAGACACATTGTTGAATATGTTCTCCCATTGTGTGGTTTGTTCTTTTATTTTGTTTATGTTGTCTTTAGCTGTGCAAAAGCTTTTTAGTTTGATACACCTCCCATTTGTTCATCCTGGATCCTTTATTTCACTTGCCTTGAAGATAAATCACAAATATATTGCTGTGAGAGATGTCAGAGAGCTTACTGCCTATGTTTTCTTCTCAGATGCTTACTGTTTCACAACTTACATTTAAGTCTTTTATCCATTTTAAGTTTATTTTTGTGAATGGTGTAAGTTCATGTGTTTGCAGGTAGCTGTCCAATTTTCCCAACAACATTTGTTAAAGAGACTGTCTTTACTCCATTGTATGCTCTTACGTCCTTTGTCAAATATCAGTTTTCCATAAAGGTGCAGGTTTATCTCTGGGTTCTCTATTTTGTTCCATTGATCTACCTGCCTGTTCTAATGCCAGTACCGGCTGTTTTGAGTACAATGGCCTTATAGTATAACTTGATATCAGGAATGTGATACCACCACTTTATTCCTTTTTTTCAAGATTGCTGAGGCTATTTATATATTTTTTTGGTTCCATATGAATTTTTAGAATATTTGTTCTATATCTTTGAAGTATGTCATTGGTATTTTAATGGGAATTGCATGGAATTTATAAATTGCTTTGGGTAATATAGACATTTTAATGATGTATATTCTTTCTATCCATGAACACAGTATAGCTTCCACTTGTTTGTATCTTCCTTGATTTCTTTTATCACTGTTTTTTAATTTTTCAAGTACAAGTCTTTAACCTCCTTGGTTAAATTTACTCCTAGGTACTTTTTTGTTGTTGTTGCAATAGTGAAGAGGATTGTTTTCTTAATTTCTCTTTCTGACAGTTCATTGTTGGTGTATAAAAATGCCTCTGACTTATGAATATTAATTTTATATTCTGCTACCTTGCTGAATTCATTTATCAGGTCCAGTAGTTTTTTGACTGAGACTTTAGGATTTTTTATGGACAGTATCATATCATCAGCAAATAATGATAGTTTTACTTCTTCTTTTCCAACGTGGATGCCTTCCTCTTGTCTGATTGCTGTGGCTAGCACCTCTAGAACTATGTGGAATAAGAGTGGTGAAAGGGAGCACCCATGTCTTGTTCCTGATCTTTTTTTTTTTTTTTTTTGTATTTTTCTGAATCTGTAAACTGTGAGACAGACTTTCTGAAGCTGGAGAGACAATGAGACAGACTCCTGCATGCGCCCGACCGGGATCCACCCGGCACGCCCACCAGGGGCAACACACTGCCCACCAAGGGGTGATGCTCTGCCCCTCTGGGGCATCGCTCTGCCGTGACCAAAGCCACTCTAGCGCCTGGGGCAGAGGCCAAGGAGCCATTCCCAGCGCCCGGGCCATCTTTGCTCCAATGGAGCCTTGGCTACGGGAGGGGAAGAGAGAGACAGAGAGGAAGGAGGGGGGGTGGAGAAGGAAATGGGCGCTTCTTCTATGTGCCCTGGCCGGGAATCGAACCCGGGTCCCCCACAACGCCAGGCCGATGCTCTACCGCTGAGCCAACCGGCCAGGGCCTGTTCCTGATCTTAAAGGAATTGCTTTTAAGTTTTGCCTATTGAGTATGATGTTGGCTGTGGGTTTGTCATAGATGGCCTTTATGATGTTGAGGTGTGTTCCCTGTATTCCCACTTTGCTGCGAGTTTTGATCATAATGGGTGCTGGATTTTATCAAATGCTCTTTCTGCAACTATTTATATAATCAAGTGATTTTTCTCCTTTCTTTTGTTTATGTGAAGAGTCACATTGATTGATTTGCGAATATTGTACCAGCTTTGCCTATGAAGAATCCCACTTGATCATGACATGATTATTTTCATGTATTGCTGGATCTAGTTTGTAATATTTTGTTGACAATTTTAGCATCTAAATTCATCAGGGTTATTGGCCTGTAGTTTTCTTTTTATTGTCTTTGGCTGGTTTTGAAATCCGAATTATGCTTGTCTGGTAAAAGGGGTTTGGAAGTCTTCTCTCCTCTTGAATTTTTTTGAAATAGCTTGAGAAGGATGGGAGTTAGTTCTTTTTGAATATTTGGTAGAATTTGCCTGTGACCATCTGGCCCTGGGCTTTTGTTTGTTGGGAAGTTTTTGATAACTGTTTCTATCTCATTTGTTGTAATCGGTCTGTTTAGGTTTTCTGATTCTTCCAGATTGATATTTAAAAGATTATATGTTTCAAAGAATTTGTCCATTTAACCTAGGTTGTAAAATTTTTTGGCATACAATTCTTCATAGTATTTTCTTACAAGCTTTTGTATTTCTGCTGTGTCAGTTTTTACTTCTCCACTTTCATTTCTAATTTTATTTATTTGAGTCCTCTCTCTCTCTCTCTTTTTTTTGGTGAATCTGGTTAAAGGTTCATCAATCATGTTTACATTTTCTTTTTTTTTTTAATGAATTTTAATGGGTTGACATTGATAAATCAGGGTACATATGTTCAGAAAAAATATCTTCAGGTTATTTTGACATTTGATTATGTTGCATTCCCATTACCCAAAGTCCAATTGTCTTCCATCACCTAACTGGTTTTCTTTGTGCCCCTCCCCTCCCCCAACATCCGCCCTCTCCTCCCCCCCACCTCATAACCTCCACACTCTTCTGAGGGGGTTATTTTTATGTCCCACCTATGTATGGAATTATATAGTTCTTATTTTTTTCTGATTTACTTATTTTGCTCAGTATAATGTTATCAAGGTCCATCCATGTTGTTGTAAATGATCCGATGTCACCTTTCTTCTGGCTGAGTAGTATTCCATAGTATATCTGTACCAAAGTTTTTTTTTGTGTATTTTTCCTAAGCTGGAAACTGGGAGGCAGTCAGACAGACTCTTGTATGTGCCCGATGGGGATCCACCCGGCATGCCCACCAGGGGGCGATGCTCTTCACATCTTGGAGCATCGCTCTGACGTAATCAGAGCCATTCTAGCAACTGAGGCGGAGGCCACAGAACCATCCTCAGCGCCCGGGCAAACTTTGCTCCAGTGAAACCTTGGCTGCGGGAGGTTAAGAGAGAGACAGAGAGGAAGGAGAGGGGGAGGGGTAGAGAAGCAGATGGGCGCTTCTCCTGTGTGCCCTGGTTGGAATCGAACCCAGGACTTGTTCACGCCAGGCCGACGCTCTACCCACTGAGCCAATCCGGCCAGGGGCTTGTACCAAAGCTTTTATAATCCACTTGTCCACTGACCGGCCAATTGGCTATTTCCAGATCTTCGCTATTATGAACAATGCTGCATAAACATGGGGGGGTGCATTCTTCTTTTTAAACCAGTGCTATAGTATTGCTGTTGATCTTGCCCTTTAGTGGTCATCAAAATCTACCTATATATTTAGGTGCTGCTATATTAGGTGCATAGATATTTATAATGCTTGTATTTTCCTGTTGGATTGCTCCCTTTAATCATTATGTAGTGATCTTCTTTATCCCTTACTATAGCCTTTCTTTTAAAGTCTATTTTGTCAGATATAAGTATTGTGTTATGCCACTTATTTTCATTTCCCTTTGCATAAAGTATTTTTTCCCATGCCTTTACTTTCAGTCTATGTGTATCTTTTGTTCTGAGGTGGGTCTCGTATGGACAGCATATGTATGAGTCCTGTTCCTTTATCCACTCAGCTACCCTATGTCTTTTGATTGTAGCATTTAATCCATTTATATTTAGGGTTACTATTGATATGTAATTGTTTATTGCCATTTTATTCTTTAGATCTATGTTCCTCTTTTACTAGATTTTCCCCCCTTTGTTCTTTTTACAACAAGCTCCTTAACATTTCTTACAGCATTGCTTTAGTTGTAATGAATTTCATGAGTTGTTTTTTTTTTGTTTTTGTTTTTGTTTTGTCTAGAAAGCTTTTTATGTCTCCTATTTTAAACAATAGCCTTGCTGGATAAAGAAGTCTCGATTGTAGGCTCTTGTTCTACATTACCTTGAATATTTTTTGCCATTCCCTTCTGGCCTTAAGTGTTTCTGTTGAGAAATCAGATATCGTTCTATGGGGGCTCCTTTTTAGGTGATTGACTGCTTTTCTCTTGCAGTTTTTAGTATTCTTTCTTTATCTCTTAGCTTTGGTATTTTAATTATGATGTGTGTTGGTGTAGGTCTCTTTGGGTCTCTTTTTAATGGGATTCTCTGTGCTGCTTGAACTGGTGTGACTTTTTCCAGAATCAATTTAGGGAAGTTTTCAGCTATGATTTCTTTAATCAGGTTCTCTATCCCTTGTTCTTTCTCTTCTTTTCAGGAATCTCTATTATGTGGATGTTGTTTCTCTTCATATTGTCACAGAACTCTCTTAGAGTTTCCTCAGATATTTTGATTTTTTTTTGCCGTTTTATTTTCGTGCTTTTGCTTATCTTGTCCTCTAAATTGCTGATTCAATCCTCTACTTCATCCAGCGTATTTTTAATTCTTTCTAATGTAGTCTTCATTTCTGATATTGTGTTTGTCATTTTTGTCTGATTCTTTTCTATGATTTCAATGTCCTTTTTGATGCTAGCTATCTCTTTGTTTAGGTGCTGATTTTGTCCATCTATTGTTGCCCTTAGATCCTTGAGCATCCTAAGAATCATTATTCTGAACTTTGCATCTGGTATCTTAGTTATTTCCATTTCATTCAGTTCTTTTTCTTGGGATTTCTCTTGTAGATTCATTTGAATTGCATTTCTCTGTCTTCGCATTTTGTCTCTGTATAGACTGCTGCTTTGGATGTGTTGTTTGTGTAGCTAGCTGAGTATAGGGTTGGTGTTGTCTGCCTCCAGCTTTCAGTTGTGTTATTTCTCAATCTTCTTGGGATGGTTTCAGCTGTTTGTAATCCACTGTGGGCTACATGTCTGCTGCTACTACTCCTTTTGCTGTTTGTGACAGCGTTTTCTGTGTCTTAGCTGGGTCCTGTTTTAGGAGCCTTTCCTTAATTAAGATACCACTCTATGGTTGTTAGGTCCTGAGCTGATGCTCTTCATATTTGCCTGCTAGATGTACCAGCCCTGGACCTACCTGGCCGAAACCTTGCATAGACCTGTGGGGGTCATTGCTTTTGACTGGCCCTTATCCATGTCTTTGGACCTACAGGTGATCCAGAATTTGTGTTTGCCTCTACTGGGCTATTATGCCATTGTAACTATCAAGTGCACTCCTAGCTTGGCTTTTATCCACACTTGGCCAGTGTGTGTCCTCTCTATTCCTGAACAAAGGTGTTTCCACAGGCCCGCCTCTGCCTCCTCAAGCACTCAGGCACTCGGGGACAAGTGTGGGCTCACGGGCTGCACTTTGGGCTGCTCATGGGAGCGGGAGACTTCTTTCTTCCCTGGACTCAACTCCTGTGAGTGTGTGGGCTGCCTCTCTGGGTCTGACCCTGTGGACATGATGGATTTTTCTTAGGGCTCTACTCCTTTCCTATTATTGTGGTTTGCTGTGCTAGGCCCTTTTTGGGTGCTCAGGTTGCCTCTCCGGGCTCAACCCCCTGCAGGCACATGGGAAGCCTCTCCAGGCTCCACCCCCATTTCATCTGTGGGTAAGCAACGCAGCTAACACCACAGCTGGGCCTTTCTTTCCATTTAAGGGTGCTCAGCAGGTTGGGGGGACTGTGTAATTCAGACCTCACCACTCAAAACCTGTGTCCCTGATGTGCCCCCTGCTTCTAAGTGATTCTTTGTGCTGACTGCAGTAGGAGAGCCTCCGGTGGGCGAGGTAATTATTTCCCTTTGCTGGTGCTGCTACTTTCAAGAAAAATAGCCACTTTAGATTTGGGGGAACGAGTCAGCCATGAATAGAGTGGGCTGGTCTCTCGTAATCTTTCCCTGTGCCTCCGATATTACACTCACCTCTTGCAACTCCAGTCCTCTCAGCGCCCTTCGCTTTTGCTTCCAGACCCCCACGTAAGTGGCTGTGAAGGAGGTTTTCTGCGTGGTCCCTTGAAGACAGAGCCTGGGTCTGAGAGTTCTGTCTCTCTCCTGCAAACAGTAATCCAGCTCTTCTTTCAGCTAAATAGTGTTCATACGCCTACTCTAGTCTCTGGGGCTCCAGGCTGGATTTCCGGTCCTGTGGCTGAGGGCCCACAACTCTCATGAAATATCACCCACCGTGAGAGACCTCCAGGTCACCTCTCGCTTTTGAGATCGGGGCAGCCCTTTCCATGTCTCCCTGCCTCCTTTCCTACCTGCTCATTGTGGTTCCTTCGGTGTTACTTGGTTATAGATTTCTCTTAGTTTAGTCCAGAGTTGGTTTTTCAAGATGATTGTTTCTAAGTTAGGTTGTCTTCCACTTTGGTTCTGGAAGGTGGGAATTGCAACATCTGCCTACTTCCTTGCCACTTTTCTATCTGTGTTCTAGGATCTCTATTATCGCAAAGCCATAGTATTGGAGAAATTCCCATTTACTATTCCCTCCATTGAGGTGTTTCCCCAATTCCCTCTCAAATAGATGTTTCCCCAATACAGTACTTTTGGAAGCATTTTTTTTTTTTTTTTTTGCTGTAGTTGAGCCATTTTCTTCATGGTTTCTCGTTCTGGCCTCTGCTGCTCTTTGATGGGCATTGACAATAGTGATCCAGGAACATTGTGTTTCCTCCAGGGAACTGGTTCCAAGGCAAAATCATGGAGTAAATACTGGTTCTGAGGCTTAGTTAAGGCCCAGGATTTTGTCACAACAATGTGAATGGGCTCCCACTAGAACAACATGCAAGATGATATTTTGTCGGGCACAGTTCTAGAAGCAGCAGACTGTACAGCACTGGGACGGTAAATTGTCAATACCTCGTCAGCCTGGTTTTTAAAAATTGGCCAAGCTTGTCTGGAAGGAGCTGCCAAAGATGCAGGAGTTTCCAGGAATGAATTGACTGCTATAGTTAGAGTTGGGTCAGTACCAGAACAGATATGATTGGAAAAAGCTGGCCAGCAGTGTTGGTTAAAATTGTCCGAGCTGGCCTGGCAGGGGTTGGCTGAGATGAATGGACTGCAGTAGCCTGAGCTGAGTTAGAACCCGGGCAGGGTCAGGCAAAGCATCATGATGTGATGCCAGAGACTGTGGCCTGCAAGGAGCAGGTGGAGCTTGAGGCCTGTCCAAGTATTGAAAAGCCAAAGGTACCAAATTGACCTTCCCAGTAGGTGGCAGCTCCTTCTCAACACTTCCGTCTGGCTTCTGGGGTTTGACTTGAGTTTTCTCAGGATCATTGGCTTCATACAGGGTATCTAGCCATGGATTGATACCTGGGAGTAGCTGGGGGCCTTTGAAGTTGCTTGAGTTTCCCAGGACTCGGGAGGATGAGAGTTCCGTTTTATTATCAATCTTCTTCCTCAGAGCATGAAAAACCTGCACAGACTGCAGCATGTGCATACCTAGGTGGCTTACAGGCTTTTTGAAGGTTCTTAGATCATCATCTCAGGTAGATTTTTTCTTCGCTTCATCTTGGGAATGGTTGGCTTCTCTTGTGCCTTGACTTTTTCTCTGCTTCTTTGCAATATTCTGCTTTCCTTGGGTATTTTTCTTTGGTTCTTTTTGTCTTTTCCTGCTCGTGGCCATTATGTGTGCTGAGCCTGCTGGATGCCCGTTCCTGAGGTTTGCTGTTGGAATCCTTGGCCATGTTTTCAGGAGCCGCATCACTGGCTGCAGCCTTGCACATCCCCACTTCTCCCACGAGCACGCAGTCAGGGAAGTCGGGCTCGAATGAATTTGGCCTTGGGAGCATCACTGTTAGGCTCAGAGGCTGTACGTTTGTTCCTCCTGGCTTGAACAGAGAAAGCCTGTGTGACACTTGACCTTCTCTGCACTTCATTGAACTGGATGGCTCTGGAGTCTTTGGTTTTGCTTACCATGGGACTTTTAGATTGATCTAGATTATCCAAGGAAATTAACAGCTATGGAAGGCAAATATCCTCCTCTAGTGCAACGATTTCTGCCAAACCATCATTAAGCTCAATCCCGTTTTCAAATGTCTGTTGATCCACTAGACTCAAGCTATTGTTTTCCATCCAAGTGCTTTCACAGCCCAGGTGCTCTTCTTGGCCAAGGGGATCAAGGGAGGCCAAGAACTGGTGGATATCTGGGATTTCTAAAGGGAGTAGTGGAGGATTTGGTTTTCTATTGGAATTTGATATGTATCCAGGTGCTTTGAAAGCTTGGTTTTGATATAATCCCATTTTTGCTATCTTTTTGTTCCTGGCTTTGAGCTGGAGGTAGTGACAGGAGATCACTAGAGCTCTGGACTGGAATCACTCAAATGTCCCCTAAATCAGGTGATGGGTTAGTCTCAAGTATGTGGACATTTCTATTAATGCAACACTTGGGGAATTCTGGAGTTGATGGTAGACAGAATGTTTGACTTGAAGGTTGCAATCCCAGGGAAGTCTCCATCATTACAAAGGAATCAAAGAGAAGTCAGTCAGTTTGTGTAAGTATAAGGCTGTGCCTACCAACAATGCAGCAATCATGCGCCTTCCAACAATGGGAAAGGCATTTCTACACAAACTCCTCTTATGGATTAGGAGAGTGCCCTGCACTAAGAGATAGGAGGAAAATGTTCTGGTTCTTACTGATCACCATTTGATGTCTTATTTCATGGTTTTCTTTGTGTTTCACAGGCTTGTTGTAAGTCACATAATAAGTGAGAATGGTTTTTAATTTGTTTTAAGAGCGTAGCATTCTCAATGGAATTCCTTTAATTCTCTCCACTTTCTTGAGTGAAGATGAACACTTCATACCACAGAGTAAGAGAGAGAAGGGAGCTCTTCCTGATGAAATACATAAAGAGTGATCTATTTATACTATGCTTCCTGGACAATGTCTTGGCCAGTGAATCCAGACAACATAGTTGTGCTAGTAGAATGCTGGTAAAGGTGGGCACTTCCCATGAGTGGCTGGAAAGAGATGCCGAGGCTGATGGCTGTAGCCGTGCTCAGCTCCTAGCTGGAGTAGAGACCCCAAAGATATTGAGACACTTCTTTTTAGGGAAGCTGCGTTGCTTACTACCAGAAGAGAGCCTCAGAGAATTTGAAGTCCCAAGTAACAGTGAATATTGGAAAATCTATGTATGAACAAGAGGGTGGTAAAAATAATCAGTGAGATTGATAAACTCTCACTATGTTTGAAGAAAGGCATTGTCTTAAGCTTGTTGCTATCATAAAGCCTCTTTGCAGTCATCTTTGATATCAAAAATCCAACCACTTTTGATGGTTCTGAAAGCTGGAGGAGTTTTCTGCCCTGTATCAACTGCCTGTGCTCGCAATGTGGACCCAGAGTGCAGAAGACGCAAGGGGTGTGGTTCCTACTCTGTCCTCTAGGCCTGATACAACCACTCGCTGCCCTTTCTGCCTTTCCCTTGAGCCTGCACTGGTATTGATGTGTCTGCTCTTTTTTGGAATTGAAGCATTTTGCAAGCAAGCATTGTAGAGAGCTTCTGTTCTAACATTTTTATTATATGAGTGAGGCAACTGAGTCTCAAACAAGTCAGATAGACTTGTTCATTTTCTTTCATTATGGTACTATTATCACCATATTACATAATCTCAGGATTCGACTTTTCTGCCAGGACTCTGGTCTGAGCCCAAAACTGAGTGCAATAGAACTTTTAATACAGATGCTTTTTTGTCCTTTAGAAAATAGTGTAATCTTCAACGTCTCATTTGGCTCTCACAGTTTTCATGCTTTTGTCTTGAATTCCCATATAGACAGTTAGTTGATAAATTTAAAGGGCCACCTGACCAAGATGTGGCACAGTGGATGGAGCGTTGGGCTGGGACACGAAAGATCCAGGTTTGAACTCTGAGGTTGCCGTCCTGAGTGCAGGCTCATCCAGGTTGAGCGCGGTCTCACCAGCTTGATTGCTGGGTCACTGGCTTGAGCGTCGAATTATAGATATGACCCCATGGTCACTGGCTTTAGACCAAGGTCGCTGGCTTAAGCATGGGTCACTCACTGTGCTTTAGCTCCCAGCCCCTGTCAAGGCACATGGGAGAAAGCAATCAATGAGCAACTAAGGTGCCCCAGTGAAGAATTGATGCTTCTCATCTCTCTTTCTTCCTTTCTGTCTTTCCTGTCCCTCTCTCACTCTTTCTCTTGCTGTCACAAAAAAAGAATATAGAAGAATCTAGAGATATACTAATATAAAAGATAGGCAAGAATGTCAGAATAATTCATATGAACATTAGTATACCCTAAAAGTGACATTTCAAATTAGTGGGACAGATTCACCAGTATACTTTGATGCATATATTTTGAAGTATAAGGAGTTGTCTGGTAGGATACACAGCATGGACAATGTAGTGTCTCTAAGAGAGGAGGAAAAATCAGTGTCTGGGGATGTTCGGGGAAAGGGTGAATTTTCACTAAAGAAACATTTGTACATTTCTGTGTTTGTATCATGTCACTCAGTTACATCTGAAGTCTGTAACTGAACAACGCAAACCTAGGTTCAGGTATATGTTACCAAAAAATAAATAAATAAATCTCGTGAGATTGGTGCTGGTGTAAAAGGAAAGTGGTTTATTCAGGTCTCACAACCTGAGAGAATGGTGGACTTCTGTCTCAGACACCATCTGGTTTTCCTGTTCAAGCCCATGTCTCTTATGCTGACAGGGAGGGGGATGTATAGTTTTTATCCAATTTCTTGCTAGATTTTGATACACTAGAGCCCTATGCATTCATGTTTCTAGGTTTCAGTTTATTCTTTGAGAGAATATTTTCTTGCACGATCTTGGTCAATATCTGAGACTCCTTGGTGCTCCCTGATTGTCTATGGCAGTGGTTCTCAGCGTGTGCACCAGGGCACATGGTGCGCCCTAGAATATTTCCAGGTGTGCCTTATGGGATTCCAGCGAAATATGTATCTATTGGGGGCCAAAAATCCAACAGGGTTTTTGGAGTTTAGATTTTTGTGGGACAGAGTTGTGGGGAATTGGCCATAAGCTGACAGTCTACCAAACCCCCCACCTCTCTTGCCTGATTAGGTTGCAAAAGGCTGTTAAGCTGTGGAGCTGGATTGTTTACAATATCCTTCATGTTCGTTGGAAAGACTGGAGGCAAGTTTCTTTTAGCCTTTGTTTGGTGTAAAGTTAAGATGATATGTATGGTGGGTGTTTTCTGCATTCAACACAATTAAGAGTAAAAAGAGAGGAATTCTTCAATGTATTGATTAACAAATGAGAGTTTCCCTTTCAAATATATGCCCCAACATTGAAGAAATCTCTAGGACACATCAAGCTCATGTTTCTCATAAACACAAGAATAAAAAAACTAAACACGTTCACACCAGTACTGCCGAATTTACTAAATCTTACTAAGAATGTATCTATATATGTATAAAAAAGATAACTTTATTGTCATTTCCTTATTTTTTAATCCTTATTTTATATGAATTCTAAAAAGCATAACTAAAAAAATGTTACATACAAGTGTATTTTAATGTCAGAATAAATTTACTTTTTTAATATTTATTTCATTTAATTACCATAAAAGCATGCATGTACTTTATATTTTTTCTTTATTATTTGACTTAATTATTATAACATTTCTCAGAAATTTGTATATAGTATGCCTACAGTTATTTGTAGGATTTTAAATGTGCCCTGACTTCAAAAAGTTTGAGAACCACTGGTCAAGGGTACAGTCTGACTGCTTGAGTTCAAACCCTAGCCCCCCAATTCCTAGCTCTTAATCTTGGGCAAATACTGGACACTCTGCAAGCTTATCTTCTTATCTGTGAAATGCAGTGAAAAACTTACCTGCTGCTTCCTGGCACCAAAAATACTCTTAATAAATGTAAAGTACTGGTTGAAACAGCTAGATGTCCATCAACTTATGAATGCATAAACAAAGTGGTAGATCTGTTCAACAGAATAGTATTCAGTCATGAAGAGGAGTGAGGTAGTGACAGACACTACAACTTGGATGAACTTTGACAACATGCTAAGTGAGAGAATCGGACACCAAGGTCACACACTGTATTCCTTCACATATATGAAATCACCAGAAGAGAAACATCCAGACAGACAGTGGACTAGTGGTCACCAGGGGCTGGAGGGAGGAGGAAACTAAGAGTGACAGCTAACGGTAAAGTGAGGATCATTTTCAGCTGATGAATATTTTAAGCATTAGCTTGAACTGTGGTGCAGTGGATAGAATGTTAACCTGGAATGCTGAGGTTGCCAGTTTGATACCCTGCACTTCCCAGGTCAGTCACGTATACAAGCAGTGAACAAATTAGTGAAGTAATTATACTTCTTGCTTACCCACCCGCGCCCCTCCTCTCTCATTAAAACCTTTAACAAAAATGTTATAGGTTAGAGAACGATGATGAAAAAATATATAGTGATGATGGTTGCACGTGCTTGTAAGTGTACTAAATGTATTGAATTGACTTTTTAAAATAATGAATTTCATACTGTATAAATTACACCTCGATCAAACAATTTTTAAAATGGAAATGACCAATTTCTCTGTGGTAATTTTTCCATCTCTCTCTGCCCTTATTCCTTTCCCTTTTATGACCCCCCAATTCTCGGCCACCCTCACTTCCTCCTACTGCCCCAGCAGACAATTCTAGGAGCACCTCTAATCTGATACTTGCAACCTATGGATGTTCAAGCAGAGACCCAATGCGCATGCACACCTGCTGTTTCGGCCCTGTGGGAATGGACATATCCCGCAAACTTTATGGTGGGTTTTGCTTGAAGGCAGCACTTAGACAAGGCGGCAGTTGCAGCTGGGTCATGGAGGGATCCCTGGCTGGACCTTAAGTTAATATGTAGGCTACTGAACCTGGATGTGTCCACCAGTAACCACTGGATGTTGTGCTCTGAAAACCGTGTGTTGCGAAGGGTAGCTGAAGGACTGCATTAGAGGGCCTCCTGCATTGATGTTGAGTAGATAGTGATTTATATCCCAGCCCTGTTCTGGGTGGGCCTCCTACTACAGCAGTTCCCTTGCCTAGGCCCCAAATCTTATGGAAATGTATGTGTCCTGAATCTCTTTTCTGAGATACTTGTCTGATGCTCTAGGGACATAATACCCACCTCCATAAGACACTATTTTACACTTCTCCTGGTTGACCTGGACTCCTCTCCTGCCATCTTAAACTCTATCCAAAGTTTATCCTTTTAACCTTCACCTCATACTCTGCTTCTTTCTTTTCCCATGTTCCCTTCGCCTGCTTGTATTTACAAACCCATTACATCTCTCCCTTCTGGCCTTTCTGGCCATGGACTAAATTCCTTCTTTTTATTTCTGTTCTTACCCTTTGTCTCTAGTTGACTTATCCCACTGCCAATAATTTATTCACATGTACGCTTTGATCCCAACCTCCACCAAGGAAAACCACAGTTAACAACATCTCAAAACTCAAAAAGCTTCTTTATTACTCATCTACTAATTTCATTTCTCTTATGTATTCATTTTATTCAGTTTTAAAATATATCAAAGTAGAGGAATTTATGGAAAAACAGCTGGTATTCAAGGTGGCTCCAATTATTTTAGCATCTCTTGTATTGCATACAAGTGGAGAAATCTCCATTTTTTTATTCTTCTCTGATGATTTCCCAAGAAGGTATTTTTGGCAGCATTCTCTCGCTCTAGTTGAGCCTGATTCTTCATGGCCTCCTGCTCTGGCCTCTGCCAGACCATGATGGACTTTGACCTTACTGGTCCTACGACATTGGCTTTTCTCCATGGAATTGGTTACAAGGCCAAATGCTAGAGTTGATATTGGTTCTGAGGCTTTGTTAGGGTCCGGAACTTTGTCACAGCCATGTGAATGGCCTCCAACTGGAACAACATGCAAGATGATGTTTTGTAGGGCACAGGCCTAGAAGCAGCAGACTGCAGGGCACTAGGCTTGGTAGGGTTGGTCAAACCTTGTCTGGCCTGGTTTTTTGAAATTGGCCAAGCTTGTCTGGAAGGAGCTGCCAAAGATGCACGAGTTTCTAAAATGAACTGGCTGCAGTACATTGAGCTGGGTCAGTACCAGACCAGGCTGAGTTGGATAAAGCTGGCCAGCTGTGTTGGTTGAAATTGGCCAAGCTGGCCTGCATGAGATGGCCGAGATGAATGGACTGCAGTAGCCTGAGCTGAGTTAGAACCCGGGCAGGGTCAGCCACAGCATCCCGATGTGATGCAAAAGACTGTGGCCTGCAAGGAGCAGGTGGAGCTTGAGGCCTGTCCAAGGATGGAAAAGCCAAAGGTACCAAATTGACCTTCCCAGTAGGTGGCAGCTCCTTCTCAACACTGCCGTCTGGCTTCTGGGGTTTGATTTCAGTTTTCTCGGGCTCATTGGCTTTATACAGGGTATCTAGACATGCACTGATACCTGGCAGAAGCTGGGGCCTTTGAGGTTGCTTGAGTTTCCCAGGGCCCAGATGGAAGAGAGTTCAGTTTTCTTATTGCTCTTCTTCTCCAGAGCATGAAACACCTGCACAGACTGTAGCATGTGCATACCTAGGGAGCTTCGAGGCTTTTTGAAGGTCACTTAGCTCAGCACAGATTGATTTCTCCTCTGCTTCTTTTTGGAATGGTTGGCTTCTCTTGTGCCTGGAATGGCTCCCTGGTTGCTTACTCTCTTCAGCTGGTAGAATTGTTTCTGTCATCCTTTTGGTCCTTTCCTGCCCATGGCTCTTAGTTCTGCTTTACCTGCTGGATGCAGGTTTCTGAGGTTTGGTGTAAGAATCCTTGGCCATGTTCGCAGGAGTCCTGTCAATGACAGCCACCTTGCATACACCCACTTCTCCCACGAACATGCAATCTGGGTGCTCGGGTTGGATTTTGGCCTTGGGTGCACCACGTTCAGGCTAGGAAGCTTCAAGTTTCTTCTTCCTGGCTTGATCAGAGGAAGCCTGTGAGATATGTGACTTTTTCTTTGCCTCATTCAACTTGTTGGTTCTGGTGTCTTCGGTTTTGATCACCTTGGGACCTCAGGATTGGTCAAGGCCATCCAAGGAATTTAGAACCTATGTAAGGCAATGTCCTCCAGCAGTGTAGTGATGTCTGCAAAACCGTCTTAAAATCCATTCTCACTTTCAAGTGTTTCTTGGTTTTAGGACTCAGTGTATCCTTTATCAGATCTGTGTTTTCACAGCCAGGCTGCTCCTCTTGGCCAAAGGGATCAATGCAGGCCAGGAGTTGCTGGATATCTGGGATTTCTAAAGGGAGCAGTGGGGGATCTTGGTTTTCTGTTGGAATTTGGTACACATCCAGAGGCATTGAAAGCTTGGTTTTGATGTAATCCTTATTCTCCTTTTGTTCCTGGCATTGAGCTGGTGGTAGTGGTAGGAGATCTCTAGAGCCCTGGAGTAGAGGTTACACTGAAATGTCCCCTAGCTCAGGTGATGTGTTACTCTCCAGTATCTGGACATGTCTACTACTGCAGCAGATAGGGAATTCTGGAGTTGGTGGTAGACAAAATGTTTGGCTTGGAGGTTGCAATCTCAGGGAAATCTCCATTACTATGTAGGAATCAAGGAAGAGTCTGTCAGGTCGTGTAAATATAATACTGCCCATACCACCAATGCAGCAATCATGCACCTTCCAACAATGGGAAAGGCATTTCTACTAGCTCCTCTTAAGAATCAGGAGAGTCCCTACACTAAGAGATAGGAGGCAAGTATTCTCGTTCTTACTGATCAGCATTTGATGTCATTGTTTTATGATTTTCTTATACTTCACATGGTTGTTATAAGTCAAGTAAAAAGTTAGGGTGATTTTTAAAGTATTTTACAAGGCTAGCATTCTCAAGTGGGATCTCTTTAATTCTTCCCTTTCCTACACGAAGATGAACACTTGACACCGTGGACTAGGAGAGGGAAGGGAGCTATTCCTGATGAAACACATAAACTAGACCTATTTTCAGTATACTAGCTCGAACAATATCTTGGCCAGTAACTTCAGACAAAATAGTTGTGCTAGAATGCTGGTAAAGTTAGGCACTACCCATGAGTGGCTGGAAAGAGGTGCCTGAAGCTGATGGCGGCAGCCATGCTGAACTGCCAGGTGGAACAGAAACCTTGAAGAAATTGTTGACACTAGCTGTCAGGGAGGCTCCACTGCTCACTACAGGAAGAGGAGCTTCAGAGAATTTTAAGTTCCAGGTAACGGAACTTAAAAATGGCCATTATCTATAGGAAACAAGAGGGTAATGGGGAAAAACTCAGTGAGACCCATAAAATCTCACTGTGTTTGAAGGACGGTATTATCTTAAGGTTGGTGCTACCAGAAAACCTCTAATCACAATCCTCCTTGAGATAGCAAAGCTCAAAAGTTTATGATGGCTCTGAGTGATGACACACATTGCTGCTTTTCTTTATTAACTGCCTGCGCTCCCAATGTGGGCAGAAATGTGTAAAATACCCAAGTGTTTTGGTTTCCACAGTGTCCCGTAGACCAGATGCAAGCGATCACTGCCTGTTTTGTCTTTGCCTTGATCCTGCACTTGTATTGATGTGTCTGTTCTTTCCTAGAATCAAAAAATTTTAGAACCATCAGTTGTACAGAGTCTCTGTTTTAACATTGTCATCCTATGAGTGAGGAAATTTAGGATCAGAGAGGTCAAATAGACTTGTTCATATTCTTTCACTATGTTAGTATTATCACCAGGTTCCATAACCTAAGGATCCGACTTTCCTGCCAGGACTCTGCTGTGAGACAAAATCTGAGTGCAATAAAACTTCTAATACAGGTGCTTTTTTGTACTTAGAAATATTGCAGCTTTCACTTATGTAATCTTCAGCTTTTTGTTTTGCCTGAACAGTATACATGGTATATGCTAAAATTCACACAGAGCTGAGTTTAGTTTGTAAATTTAAAAAGTTATTCTTCCTGCCTAACAAGGCGGTGGCGCAGTGGATAGAGCATCGGACTGGGATGCGGAGGACCCAGGTTTGAGACCCCTGAGGTTGCCAGCTTGAGTGTGGGCTCATCTGGTTTGAGCAAAAAGCTCACCAGCTTGGACCCAAGCTCGCTGGCTTGAGCAGGGGATTACTTGGTCTTCTGAGGGCCTGTGGTCAAGGCACATACGAGAAAGCAATCAATGAACAGCTAAGGTCTTGCAGTGAAAAACTGATGATTGATGCTTCTCATCTCTCTCCGTTCCTGTCTCTCTGTCCCTGTCTGTTCCTCTCTCTGACTCTCTCTCTGTCCCTGTTAGTTTATATATATATATATATATAAATTATTCTTTCTCTCTTAGAATTGAGTTTCTGTACCTACCTCAAATGACTATCTGAGATTGAGATTCTCCAGAAGTGCATTTGTTTTATTTTAATTCAATTTTATTTATTCATTTTTGTAATAAGAGAAAGAGTGAGAGAGGGACAAACATACAGGAAGGGAGATGAGAAATATCAATTCTGTGTTGCAGCTTTTTAGTTGTTCATTGACTGCTTTCTCATACATGCCTTGACCACAGGTGTTCCAGGCAAGCCAGTGACCCCTTGGTCAAGCCAGCATGTGTTTCCTAGTGATACCCTATTTTGGTCTTACTTTCCCTCCTAGTCTAGTCACATAAACATTTGCTAAAATCAACTTAATTGTCCCGTCCACTGAGCATTAGACCCTATACTTTTCTTCTGCTACTATTGAAAATCTTTGCTTTCCCTCAACCACTGAACCCAGGCTTTAAGCCAGTGGCCTTTGAGCTCATGCCAGCAACCATAGGGTCATATCTATGACCCCACACTCTATCTGGCTACCACACACTCAAGGTGGTGAGCCTACACTGAAGCCAGAGATCCCAGAATATTTAACCTGGTTCCTCAGTATCCCTGGCTGATGCTATATCCACTGTGCCACTCCTTGCTTAGGCCCAAGAAGTGAATTTAGAAAGAAAGTGTTATATAAACTCTCTGAGCTGTGGCTTCTCATCTATCAAATGGTTATAATGACATTAATAATTCAAACATCAATAAGTGATAAATTACATCTCATTTTATACAGGTGGAGATATTATAAGTACTGGAAAGACAAAGAGAAAAATCATGAAAAAATCACAGAACTGGAAATAAAAATATAGATATCAATGAGAGCTCAGGCATGCAGCAAGCACCAAAGAACAATAATTCACTAATAATTTAAGTTCTGTTTTATACATATAACACTTTAAAATTGAATATGGGTATTTTATTTTAGTGAATAATATAAGCCAAAAATCAGCCAAAAATGGCACGTAACACTGAAGGAATTCCTAGCCAGTACATATGAACAGAGAAGGTATTCAGTAAAATATGCATAACAAGTAGTGAAATGCAGTAAATGTGGGTGTGTAGGCAGCCCCAATGTGTGTAGACCAGTGGTAGTCAACCTGGACCCTACCGCCCACTAGTGGGTATTCCTGCTTTTATGGTGGGCAGTAGCAGAGCAACCAAAGTATAAATAAAAAAATACATTTAACTATATATTCAATAGTAAGTTGCTTTATAAAGATTTATTATGGTGGAGATGACGTCAGAGTGATGGAGCGGTAGGAAGCGATACTGATAAATCTCCCTATAAGCTCACCAAGATCTTCAACCAGAAACAGAAAAACCTATCCTTGGAGCCTTCAGATGCTTCACAACACACCCGAAGGTGTATGGTCGAGCGAAAGATTGGCTAGATATATGGTCAAACCCCGGGGGAAATAGGGAGTAAGAAATGCTCTGCCTTCCTCTCTAACCCAAACAGGACAGCTTTCACTGAGAACTGAGAATATAGAAACTAAGGCAGGCAAAGGGGGTGAATAGATCCAGGCCGCGGCACAAACCGCCGAACCAGGCTGAGGAACGGAGATCCAAGCCGAGGAAAAACTGTTCCTGTGTCAACCCGGGCAATACAAGCTAACACTCGCGCCAAACCCAAAGAAAGACAAGTGGGGCAGCCATTTTCCCCGATCTCCGGGTCAGCACGTGCAGATAGTGGGCGAGAGATTCCTTCCAAACCCCTGTAGTGCGCGCCCGTGTTGTCCCACAGAGAGGCAGAGTCAGAGGCCTTTGTGTGGGCTGAAGGTGGAATCTCCGGACCGCCCCAGCGCCCTGGGAAAGCCGCGAATGGGGAGGGAGCGAGAACTAATTCCAACACTAGAATTTTTCCATGTGGGTGGGGGTTTCACTCAGAGGGTGAGACTGCTGGCCCGATATCCTGGTCTGCGCGCAGATAGTGAGCGAGAGATTCCTCCGAGTGCGTCAGCAGTGTGCGCCCGTGTTATCCCACAGAGGAGCAGACTCAGGGGCCTCTGTGTGGGCCAAAAGCGGAATATCGGGCTGCCCAGCGCCTTGAAAAAGCTGCGCATGGGAACGGAGCGAGAGCCAATTCCAACGCTGGAACTTTTCCTTGCGGACGGGGGTTTCACTCAGAGTGTGAGACTTCTGGCCTGATATCCTGGGCTGCATGCACAGATAGTGAGCAAGAGTTTCCTACAAGCGCCCCGGGCGAGGGCGCCCTCCCATGTTACCGGACAGAGTGGCAGAGCTAGAGGTCTTTGAGTGGGCAGAAGCCTCGCCTGATTATGCTAGCAGCTCTGACTGACTGAGCCTTACCCAGAGCCCTGTGCTGAGTGGGAATAGAGTAGGGAGTTGCCAGCTCTTTGAGCCTCTTACTATCCAGGCAGAGGCAGCAGCAACCCCATAGCTGGGTTATCAGGCTACTAATTGAGGAAGGAAAGACTAGGAGAAAGGCTCCAGGAACACGGACTTTTTCACTGTCGGAGCCTATAAATGCTAATGAGCCTCGACTGCCAATGAGACTAAAGCACAATACATGACATCACCATAGAGACTTATCAACTGCAAACCTCTACCTGAGCGTGCCAAAGGGGCAGAACCCGGGGTACAGAGTCACCAACCAGGAAGAGGGAGAGAAAGGAAAAGGCAAGAAGATAACCTCTCAAAATCAAGAAAAATCCACAGACTTTATAACCTATCCCATTTTATTATATTTGTTCGTTTGTTTCTCTTATCTTCATTCTTGATATTTTTTTTTTTCCTCCTCCAATTTGGTCGTTTAACTCTCTGCCAGTCTTACTCTCTCCTCTCCTTGAACTACACTACCCATCAGTGTTATATCTCCCATTATCTTTTCTTTCCTCTTCCTTTCTCTCTATGAGGGTTGCACTGCAAAACCCTGAACTCTCCCTGTCTCTCCTCTTTTTTCTTTTTTATTCTTTTAGTGGTTCCCACTTTCTTCTCTCTCTCTCTTTCTTTTCTCCCTCTATATTAGTCTCTTCCTTTCTCCTTTACGTCTCCTCTCATTGAAACCTCAATAACGAGCAATATCTTATCTGGGACTCAAACTTATGTTTGTGGCATTTTGGGGGGGTTTTACTTCACCTTTTTAACACACTAGCAGTGCTCCCATCCCTGGCTCTCCATTTTATCTAGTTCTTGTTCCACTAAATACAATAGTAATTTTTTAATTTGTCCCCCATTTTCCTGTTTCCCTCTTATTCCTCTCATCATAACTCTTAGTCAACCAACACCTAAAAGCAAATCATTTTATTCTTGACCCAAATTCTTTTTCTTATTTGCTTTTTGTGGGTCCATACACCCCTTTTTTGCCCCTTTATTACTTCTTCCCAATTCAGGCCCTCCATTACAGGTATTGTTTGTTCTATTTAGTACAATATAATTCACAGTTCACCACAAGATTTTCTCAAGAAAGAGGGGAGAGGAGAGGAGAGGAAAAAGGAGGGGGGGAATAATTTTCTATTTTTTAAATTTTTATTTAATTTAAATTTTATTTCATTATTAATTTAAAAAAAACAACTCTTCGATTTTTTATTTTTTTTAACTTTTTATTCTTTATTAAATCTCATTAATACTATCAACAAAATCACCCTCAGATGCCATTAAGGAAGAGAAAATCGAATATCATGGATACAAAAGAAAGAGAGTTAACACAGCTAGATGAGGAAAAATCTACGGAGAAAAAGTTTAATATATTGGAAAACTTGGAGTAAATGACAGAGAATTTAAGATAGAAATCTTAAAAATCCTCCGAGATATACAAGAAAACACAGAAAGGCAATTTAAAGAGTTCAGAAAACAACTCAACAAACACAAAGAATATATTTCCAAGGAAATTGAAACTATAAAAACAAATCAAGCAGAGATGAAAAACTCAATTCACAAGCTGAAAAACGAGGTAACAAGCTTAGCTAATAGAACAGGCCAGATAGAAGAGAAAAATAGTGAAATAGAAGACAAGCAACTTGAGGCACAACAGAGAGAAGAAGAAAGAGACTCAAAAATTAAAAAAAATGAGGTAACCCTACAAGAATTATCTGACTCCATCAAAAAGAATAACATAAGAATAATAGGTATATCAGAGGGAGAAGAGAGTAAAAATGGAATGGAGAACATACTCAAACAAATAATAGATGAAAACTTCCCAAGTCTATGGAATGAACTAAAGCCTCAAATTCAAGAAGCAAACAGAATTCCGAGTTTTATTAACCCCAAAAACCTACTCCAAGGCACATCATAATGAAATTGGCACAAACCAAGGGAAAAAAAAAAAAAAAAATTCTCAAGGCAGCCAGAGAAAAGAAGAATATAACATATAAAGGAAGGCCCATTAGATTATCATCAGATTTCTCAGCAGACTCTAAAAGCTAGAAGAGAGTGGACCACAATATTTACAGTCCTGAAAGAGACAAAGTTTCAGCCACAAATACTATACCCATCAAAGCTATCCTTTAAATATGAAGGAGAAATAAAAACATTCACAGATACAGAAAAGATGAGGGAATTTATCATCAGAAAACCCCCACTCCAGGAATAACTAAATCTGGTTCTCCAATCAGATACAAAGAACAAAAAAACAAAAAAAAAAAACAAAGCCACAAGTAAAAGCTCCAAGAAGAACACAATAAAACCAAATTTAAACTGCGACGACAACAAAAAGAAAGGGGGGAAGAGGATGGAGATTAACAGTAGCAAAGGACGATGTAGTGCAAAAGTACTCACAATATAGTGCACTACAATGAACAGGGTAGGAACCCTTTTCATTATTTAAAGGTAACCACCATTGAAAAAACCACCACAGAAGCACATGAGATTAAAAAGATAGCTACAGAGGAAAGATGTATGGAATACAACCAAATAAAAACAAAAGATAGAAAAACGAAAGAGAAGGTTCAAACAAGACACAAAACTAACAGAAAGCAATATATAAAATAGCAATAGGGAACTCACAAGTGTCAATAATTACACTAAATGTAAACGGATTAAACTCACCAATGAAAAGGCACAGAGTAGCAAAATGGATTAAAAAAGAAAATCCAACTGTATGCTGCCTACAGGAAACTCATCGAAGGAACAAGGATAAAAACAAATTCAAAGTGAAAGGCTGGAAAACAATACTCAAAGCAAATAACATTAAAAAAAAAGCAGGCGTAGCAATACTCATATCTGATAATGCTGACTACAAGACAGCAAAACTACTCAGAGACAAAAATGGCCATTTCATAATGGCTAAGGGGACACTGAATCAAGAAGACATAACAATTCTTAATATATATGTACCAAATCAAGGAGCACCAAAATATATAAGACAGCTACTTATTGATCATAAAACAAAAACTGACAAAAATACAATCATACTTGGAGACCTCAATACACCGCTGATGGCTCTACATCGGTCATCCAAACAGAGAATCAACAAAGATATAGTGGCCTTAACCTAAATACTAGAGCACCTGGATATGATAGACATCTACAGGACATTTCATCCCAAAGTGACTGAGTATACATTTTTCTCCAGTGTACATGGATCATTCTCAAGAATTGACCATATGTTGGGCCACAAAAACAACATCAGCAAATTCAGAAAAATCTAAGTTGTTCCAAGCATATTTTCTGATCATAAAGCCTTGAAACTAGAATTCAACTGCAAAAAAGAGTAAAAAAAATGTAGAAACTAAACAACATACTTTTAAAAAATGAATGGGTCAAAGAAGAAATAAGTGCAGAGATGAAAAGATATATACAGACTAATGAAAATGACAATACGACATATCAGAATCTCTGGGATGCAGCAAAAGCAGTGATAAGAGGGAAGTTCATATCACTTCAGGTATATATGAACAAAGAAGAGAGCCCAAGTGAACCACTTAACTTCACACCTTAAGGAACTAGAAAAAGAAGAACAAAGACAACCCAAAACCAGCCGAAGAAAGGAGATAATAAAAATCAGAGCAGAAAGAAATGAAATAGAGAACAGAAAATCTATAGAAAAAATTAGTAGAACAAGGAGCTGGTTCTTTGAAAAGATCAACAAAATTGACAAACCCTTGGCAAGACTTACCAAGGAAAAAAGATAAAGAACTCATATAAACAAAATCCAAAATGAAAGAGGAGAAATCATCATGGACACCGTAGATATACAGAGAATTATTGTAGAAATCTATGAAAAACTTTATGCCACCAAATTCAACAACCTAGAAGAAACAGATAAATTCCTCGAACAATACAACCTTCCTAGACTGAGTCAAGAAGAAGCACAAAGCCTAAACAGACCTATTAGTAGAGAAAAAATAGAAAAAAACATTAAAAACCTCCCCAAAAATAAAAGTCCAGGCCCTGACGGCTACACCAGCGAATTTTATCAAACATTCAAAGAAGACTTGGTTCCTATTCTACTGAAAGTCTTCCAAAAATTGAAGAAGAAGCAATACTTCCAAACACATTTTATGAGGCAAAATAACCCTCATTCCAAAACCAGGCAAGTATGGCACAAAAAAAGAAAACTACAGACCTATATCTCTAATGAATACAGATGCTAAAATACTAAACCAAATACTAGCAAATTGAATACAACAACATATTAAAAAAATAATACATCATGTAAAATGGGATTCATCCCAGAATCTCAAGAATGGTTCAACATACATAAAACCGTTAACATAATACACCATATCAACAAAACAAAGAACGAAAACCACTTGATCTTATCAATAGATGCAGAAAAGGCTTAGACACAATTTTATGTCTAAGACTCTCAACAAAATGTGTATAGAAGGAAAATATCTCAACATGATAAAGGCCATATATGATAAACCATCAGCTAACATCATATTAAATGGCACAAAACTGAAGGCTTTCCCCCTTAAATCAGGAACAAGACAGGGTTGTCCACTCTCTCCACTCTTATTTAATGTGGTACTAGAGGTTCTAGTCACAGCAATCAGACAAGACAAAGAACTAAAAGGCATCCATATCGGAAAAGAAGAAGTAAAGGTATCACTTTTTGCAGATGATATGATCCTATACATCGAAAACCCCAAAGAATCCACAAAAAGACTACTAGAAACAATAAGCCAATACAGTAAGGTCGCAGGATACAAAATTAACATACAGAAGTCAATAGCCTTTCTATATGCCAACAATGAAACAATTGAGAACGAACTCAAAAGAATAATCCCCTTCACGATTGCAACAAAAAAAATAAAATACTTAGGAATAAACATAACAAAGAATGTAAAGGACTTATATAATGAAAACTATAAACCATTGTTAAGGGAAATCGAAAAAGATATAATGAGATGGAAGAATATACCTTGTTCTTGGTTAGGAACAATAAATATAATCAAGATGGCCATATCACCCAAAGCAATATACAAATTTAATGCAATTCCCATCAAAATTCCAATGACATTTTTTAAAGAAATGGAGCAAAAAATCATCAGATTTATATGGATGTATAAAAGTCCCCGAATAGCCAAAGCAATCCTAAAGAAAAAGAATGAAGCTGGGGGCATTACAATACCTGACTTCAAACTATATTATAGGGCCACGACAATCAAAACAGCATGGTATTGGCAGAAAAATAGACACTCAGACCAATGGAACAGAATAGAAAGTCCAGAAATAAAACCACATATATATAGTCAAATAATTTTTGATAAAGGGGCCAAAAACACACAATGGAGAAAAGAAAGCCTCTTCAATAAATGGTGCTGAGAAAACTGGAAAGCCACATGCAAAAGAATGAAACTGGACTACAGTTTGTCCTCCTGTACTAAAATTAACTTAAAATGGATCAAAGATCTAAACATAAGACCTGAAACAACCAAGTACATAGAAGAAGACATAGGTACTAAACTCATGGGCCTGGCTTTTAAAGAGCATTTTATGAATTTGACTCCAAAGGCAAGAGAAGTGAAGGCAAAAATTAATGAATGGGACTACATCAGACTAAGAAGTTTTTGCTCAGCAAGAGAAACTGATAACAAAATAAACAGACAGCCAACTAAATGGGAAATGATCTTTTCAAACAACAGCTCAGATAAGGGCCTAATATCCAAAATATACAAAGAACTCATAAAACTCAACAACAAACAAACAAACAATCCAATAAAAAAATGGGAAGAGGACATGAACAGACACTTCTCTCAGGAAGAAATACAAATGGCCAACAGATATATGAAAAGATGCTCATCTTCTTTAGCTATTAGAGAAATGCAAATCAAAACTGCAATGAGATACCACCTCACACCTGTTAGATTAGCTATTATTAACAAGACAGGTAATAGCAAATGTTGGAGAGGCTGTGGAGAAAAAGGAACGCTCATACACTGTTGGTGGGAATGTAAAGTAGTAAATCATTATGGAAGAAAGTATGGTGGTTCCTCAAAAAACTGAAAATAGAACTACCTTATGACCCAGCAATCCCTCTACTGGGTATATACCCCAAAAACTCAGAAACATTGATACGTAAAGACACATGCAGCCCCATGTTTATTGCAGCATTGTTCACAGTGGCCAGGACATGGAAACAACCAAAAAGTCCGTCAATAGATGACTGGATAAAGAAGATGTGGCACATATACACTATGGAATACTACTCAGCCATAAGAAATGATGACATCGGATCATTTACAGCAAAATGGTAGGATCTTGATAACATTATACGAAGTGAAATAAGTAAATCAGAAAAAACCAGGAACTGCATTACTTCATAAGTAGGTGAGACATAAAGGTGAAACTAGAGACATTGATAAGAGTGTGGTGGTTACGGGGGGAGGAGGGAGAGGGAGAGAGAAAGGGGGAGGGGGAGGGGCACAAATAAAACTAGATAGAAGGTGACAGAGGACAATCTGACTTTGGGTGATGGTTATGCAACATAATTGAATGACAAGATAACCTGGACTTGTTATCTTTGAATATATGTATCCTGATTTATTGATGTTGCCCCATTAAAAAATAAAAATAAAAATAAACCAACCCTACAATGGTAAGTACTATTGATGAGAGATTCGGGACATTTCAGAACATGTTAGTTTTTCATGAGGTTATTTTTCACAAGGTTTGCCTTTTGTCCAAGCTGTGGAGTGGAGTCAGATTTGGGCAGTCTTGAATTAAACTGAATAGAAGCTGAAGTGTCAGGCCCCTACACTAGGAAATGGGAAAGGTAGTGGCCTGGCTTCAGAATGACAGGTGCCCATCTCTGCAAAGAATAATTGCATGGTGCCGAGAGCATACACTGTGGAGTCAGCTTACACAGACTTCATCTCCACTCTGCCGATTGTTATGACTTTGCCCAGATGGTAGCCGACCTTTATATAGTGTTTACTCTGTTCCCGGCATCATCCTAAGGGCTTTAGATGTACTGATCACCTAAATCCATGGAGTGTGTGCTGATTACCTGCATCTGACAGATGAAACACGAAGAAATTTGCCTGAGTTCTCTTGTTGGTGAGTGTCAGCTGGCATTCATACCCAGAGATCCGTCGCCTTCATTTCCTCATCCACTGCTGATGAATAAGAATACAGATTACATAGGGTTGGTTTGAGATTTTAAAAAAACATTGCAAGTATAAAATGTTTAGAATGTAATCTTTCCAATAATATTAGCCCTTCATAAATGTTATATTTAAATTTTTAACTATTTAAGAGTTTTGAAGCTTTAAAATTTTATGATTTTCTGAAACCCGGGTGTTGCGATCTGTTTTGAAAGTATAGTTTATAGGAATTGTGATGAGGTAAAACAGCCTGACTGCAGTTACCATCGAATGGGGTGTGCATCTGCAGAGTACCCAGATTCTGTGTGTAACTAATTCTCTGTGTTCTCTTCAGTAGATCATCGATCCATTTCAGATACTTGTGGCAACAAACAAAGCAGTTCATCTCTACAAACCAGGAAAAATGAAGACAAGAACTCTACCTACTGAAATTATTTTCAACCTGTTCCCAAATAACAATGTAATTAATATGGATTTTACTCATTTTGCTTTTCTTGACCTTGTCATGATGAGGCGTGAGTTCTTCAGCGTTGAGTTGCTGGCGAAATTCCCATAAGCCTATTGTTAATAACAAAACAGAATAATAGTGAAGAGAGGTTGGACAGGGAGTTAAAGTTTAGCATTGCCTTTTATTAGAAAAATAAGCTTTGGAGTCACTACACATATAAAAGTTTCACTAAGTGAAGTGTGTTTAATTTTATGTACATAGGAACAGAAAGATTCCTCTAAATGATACTGAAATCAAACTGATAAAACAGTAGGTGTGGATATTTCTGTGCTGTCATATGCATCCTTTAATCTCTTTAAGGATAGAATCCACATCTTTTCCGTATAATGGAAGCCTGCCTGGTACATACAACAGCCCTTATCACATGCTTATTCACACACTTAGTGCACAAGAAGTTTGTGGTTGAGATACTGATAGTAATGAGTTATTGAGCTAAAGACATTTCTTTTGTGGCACATGAAAATAAAAAAGAAACTTTGCTGATAAAGTTTTCATATTTCTAATCTACTCTTATTCACACCATTAGGTACAGATATTATCAAAAGAAAAAAATTGGAAATGTGTAGTACGATTTAAAATATAGATATTTGAACTAGTTACAAAATTCATGGTAATAGAATTCTTCAGGTCCTGGAGGAAAAAATTATGACATAGTTACTGTTTTGTTTTTTATATCATTTGAAATAAACTAATTTAATAAACATCTATTAGGTTTGTCCCCATTGCACTTACAGTGTCAGAAAGAGAAGAAACAAGTGTATTTCTGAGATAGCTAGATGAAGAAGATAGAAGTTGAGTTGATAATGATAAATGGTTAATGGGAATAATAATTCACATCTCTGGGAACAGCGAAGAACAACTGATTCTGTAAGGAGGGTGCTGTGGGGAGTGACATTTGAACTGGACTTTGAAGAATGAGGACACTCCAGAGCGGTGTTTCCCAATGTGGGGCCCATGCCCCACAGGGGGGCAATTCGATAGTTAAGGGGGGCAATTTGAAAATGGACTCGACAGGACTTTAACTATTTCACCCCGGGCCATTTAAATGCAATGCTAGATATCAGTGCCAAATTTAACAAAATATGCAATTCTTAAATAATTGCGGTAAATAATTATTAAGTATAATTTCATTTGACGAGACCAAAATATCAACTGGGTGATTGGCGTTGTCAAGTAAACTTTGTCCTGGGTTCACTGTGCAGCGTGCCGTCTGCCGCGGGGAACCCCGGACGTTTTAAAAACTCGCTAAACAACGCAGTTATTCTCACCTAATTGGCCCATCGCAACTTCTGTAGTGTTTCACATCATTCAGTTGGTGTTAATTTGAAATAAGTGTCAGTCAAAACTTGTAAAAGCTCGTTGATTTAATAAATATACATATATATATATTGTATAGATGTAATTGGTATTTTATTTTATTTTTATCAATATTAAACTCTTTATTAAGTACTTGCATCGGGGCTAGAAAGCACTGATATTTTATAAATATTATTGGGGCTATAATAGTGCATGCACAACAATTTTAATTTTAGAAGCATAACTTTCCAGAAAATTTTGTCAAGTGGAAAAAATATAGATACCTTTTGATTTGCAGTGGTAGTGTAGTGAATGTGTTATATACATTTAAATAAATATGAATTTTTAGTATACGTTTACTCTGTCACATTGAATATATTTTAACACATATTTTAATATTAGTTTTTAATTGATCTTATTTTTATTATAGCCCATAGTAAAATGAGTGGTGCAAGCAAGAAAAAAACTCATCAATATTCGGAGGAATATTTAAAATTTGGGTTCATGCTCACTGTTCACGATGAGTGGGTTCCTTTTTGTCTTTTATGCCAGCAATGCTAGACCAACGAATCAATGAAATGAGGTCGTCTTGAGGCGCATTTGAAGGCGAAACATAGTGCTCATATTAATTCAGATTTGAGTTACTTTAAAACTTTAAAGAAAAATTTTGAAAAAAGAACATTAAAGTCTCTATTTACTGCTCATATTTCAACTAATAATCATGTTCTTGAGGCTCGTTATCAAATATCTTTATTCATCGCTAAAACTGGAGAAAATCACACTATAGGAGAGAATTTAATAAAACCGTCAATATCAGCATTTCTTAAAAGGTTCTTGAAAAAGATGACAAAGATGTAAAAGCTATGCCACTCAGTAACAACTCTGTTAGCAGAATAGATGAAATGAGGAGGATATTGAAAAACAACTTACTGAAAAGCTTAAAACAAGAAAATTCTCCTTGCAAATGGATGAATCAACTTTGAGAGACAGTGAGGCAGTATTGATAACTTACGTAAGATATATTGATAAAGGACATTTTGCTGAAGAAATGTCCTGTAAAAGATTAGAAAGCACCACTACCTCCAAAGATATATATAATAAGCTAAAAAACTACTTAGATGTCAATGATATACCAATGAAAAATATCTTGTGCTGCAGATGGTGCTCCCAATATGATGGGCAAGAAAAATGGCTGCTTAAAATTGATGCAAGATGCGAATCCAGAAATGATTCTTGTGCGTTGTGTTATTCATAGGGAAAACTTAATAGCTAAAAACATCTCGCCTGTTCTGAATGAAGTATTACATACAGTAATAAAGTGTGTTAATGCTATTAAAGCTAGTGCCAAATGTGAGTGTCTTTTCAAGCTATTTTGTGAAGAACAAAATGAAGACCATGTGAGACTTTTACTTCATACTGAAGTAAGATGGCTATCTAAAGGAAACTGTTTGAAAAGATTTATGGAACTGTTTGATACTCTTAGTGATTTTTTAAGCGACAAACCTGAAATGAAGTATCTGTTAACAATAGATGGCAAAGCATTTGTGAGTTATTTAGCCGATATCTTTGAAAAACTAAATATTATATTAAATAAGCAACTTCAAGGAACAAATAAAACTCTTGTCGATGCAAAAGCAAAGATATTTGGTTTCATTACCAATATTGAGTTATGTCAGAAACATATTAACAACAAAAACTTTAAACAGTTTCATTGGCTCCAAAAATGTGAAGTAACTGATACCGCTTTACTTGTTATTGTCAATCATTTGAATATTCTATTGGCTGATTTAAAAGAAAGATTTTCTGATTTAAAACAAATTGATTTCCCAACATGGATGATGCAGCCAATGTTAGTGGATTTGTCTGATATATCAAATATGCAATATCAAGAAGAACTCGCAGAATTGCAACATGATGAGTCAGTTAAAGCTTTATTTAATATCAAAGGTGCGATGGCAAGGCTTTGTGAGGAAACAGAAATCAAATACCCAAATTCAACCAAATGTGCAAGAAAATTATTGCTACCATTTCCATCTTCATTTTTAGCTGAATGTGGATTTAGTGCTGTAAATGATTTACTGGTAAAAAAAAAAAAATCGGCTGGATATAACACAACGTGGAGACTTGAGACTAAAGCTAACCAAATTGGAACCTAATATAAAATCTCTGTGCAGCAAGCATCAAGCGCAAGGATCACACTAAATTAAAATAATAAATTAATATAGAAAAATCTTTATTAAAATTATTTGGAATTTAAATTTCTGTTTTTCATTATATGTTTTGAAATTTTACTTACTGTGTTTTGTTAACAATTTCATAGTGATTTCTTCCCAGAACCTATCATTTATGTTTATTAAGTGAACAAATCAATTTTTTAATGTTAAAAATTATGTATGTTACATAGGGGGGGGCCATAAAAATTTTAGAAAGGTTAAGGTGGGGCATGGCACAAAAAAGGTTGGGAAACACTGCTCCAGAGTGTGAGCAGAGGCAAAGAAGTGTGAAATGGTGATGGGATCTCCATATAGTCCTGACTGGCTGGGACTCGGGAGTACGTGGCTGAGGGTGCTCTGTGGCCAGAGGCAGGGGTTGTTTGTGTGCCATGCTGGAAGTCTGAGCTTGACTTCATAGGAATGAGGTGCCCCTTAGAGCAGAGTGCTCTAGAGGGGAACTGGTGGATGTTAGGAAGGAATCGTAAGATATAAACGGTAGGCAGAGACCCTTGGGATATGAAAATAAGAACTCCAGTAGGGAAGACAGCAAATGGGAAGGTGCTTCTGAAATAAAACTACTGATTTTTGTCTTTTTTTCCCCCTAGATTTCATGAGCTTTGAAAAAATTTGGTATCTCAGCTAATGACACCTCAATTCTGAATGTATACGTTAAAGATGGAAAAAAAGAAATACATCAAGTAGACCTAATATCTCAAGTAGAGGGTCATCCAGTTTCTCTGACAAGTCTTCTGGAAATAAATATTACAGGTGCGAAAAGGTTAGTAAGGCCACATTTGTAGAGTGTGATAGATGAGGTCTAATAGTAATGCTGATGCTGTTGCTCACCAATGCTGCTATTTTTTTAACTTTTAGGAAAGATTAATGTAATAAAAATTATTTCATAAATAATATCACATACACAAAATTGGACGATGCAGTCTTATGTGAAGGGGATTGAGATAAATATTGATGGACAGACATTTTGGGTATTGTCTTGTAGAATTATTTGTACACCTGAAACCTGTATGGTTTTGTTATCCACTGTCACCTCAGTAAACATAAAAAAGGAAAAAACTTATTTGATAAAAAGCATTCTCTAAGAATGAACTGAGAATTAAATATCAATCTTACAGAGTACATTTGTAATATAAATAAATGAAGTATGAAGTTAATGTCTAGATGCATGCTTTTAAAACAGGTACAGATTTGATTTCTTTGTTTAGAGAGTTACCACCATAACTGCAATTTAAAGGGCACTTTTGGCCTAAGTAACCAATTGCCATCTACTGTGCATTATTTTCATCACATTTGTAATTTCATGCCATTATCCCAATAATTGAAGAATATTAAATTTCACTTACATATGTTTGTATAATAAAACTTCGTAGTTCATGGATAATTAGCATATTTTATCTTTTATTTTCACAAGAAGAAAATATTGGGACAATATTGGATGGTGTCATTTGTAGAATGTCAACTAAAGATGTTTTGTGAAATGACAAATACTAAAATTTTTTAGCATTTATAAAAAACTGATTTTTTTCTGATTATAAAGTGTATATATGTTCATCATAGAAAAATTTATAACACAAAATGCCATAAAAAAATAGAAAAAACCTTCATATCCTACCTGTTCATAGGTTTTTGTTTTTTTTGTCTGTTTTTTTCAGAGACAGAGATCAGAGAGAGAGATAGACAGGGACAGACAGACAGGAATGGAGAGATGAGAAGCATCAGTTAGTTTTTCATTGAGCATTGCAACACCTTAGTTGTTCATTGATTGCTTTCTCATATGTGCCTTGATTGTGGGCCTTCAGCAGACCAAGTAACCCCTTGCTCGAGCCAGTGACCTTGGGTCCAAGCTGGTGAGCTTTTGCTCAAACCAGATGAGCCCGCGCTCAAGCTGGCGATTTCGGGGTCTCAAACCTGGGTCCTCAGCATCCCATTCAAATGCTCTATCCACTGCGCCACCGCCTGGTCAGGTTGTTCATAGTTTTAAACATAATCACTGTTAATATTATGTGTTATTTTACTTCTAGTCTATTTCCATTAAATTGTATTTTGCTTTTATACAATCGGAATAGTAATTACAAACATTTACTAGATGTCTAGATGGTGCTAGGTTTTTGCCTTAGTGATTTTCCATGCACCAGCTCATATCCCTGCCCTTAGTTCAGATACTCCAGCATCCCTCTTCCAAAGCCTCCTGGTTCTGTTTTACATGAAAGAACTAATTTCATCTCACAACACATTAGGGAATAGATACTGTTAATACCCGAATTTTGCACACAGAGACTAAAATAACAGTAACTTGCTCAAGGTCTTACTGCTACTGTCAAATCCTGTTTGCTGAATGCTTTGGGTTTTTTTTCTCACTTTGTTTTCATTGTGTCAATCAAGGTGAACTAGGTTAGGGTTGAGCAAATCTTTTTATGAAGGACTGGGTGTTCTCTGTGTGCTCTGTTTTGCATTTACTCATCTCTTGCTGTTGTAGTGTAGAAGTATCCACACAATACATAAATGATGAGTGTCAGGAATGACCCAAGGGCCATGTGTGTGAAGTTCTGGGGTTGATTAGGCTGCAGTCCTGGACCCTGAAGCTGACTGACTTCATGTGACAAAAGTTTGTCTTGCTCACTCTCCAGTGCCAGTGTGAATCAGTGGGAAGATTCATTGCTGTGACTCAGGGACCCAGTCTGCCCAAGGCTTCTGTGCAATATGTGCTCCATGTTGTTTTGCTGGGAAGGTGACAGATGGGAGATTTTGTTTTCTAAATTTTAGGAAAGAAGATAAAGGTAGAGGCAGAGGGGAAGGAAATGATAGATATTCCTGAGCAGAGCCTGCCTGCCGACTTCACCTGCCCACAGGCTTTTTCATCCTCTCATGGTGGCCAGATGTCCTCTCCCCATGAGCTCTAAAGAGGGGGTTGTTGTGTTTTGCCTTTTTTTATTTTCTTGACTTTATTGGGGTGACGTTGGTTCACAAAACCTTACAGGTTTGAAGTGTACAAGCAATAAAACATCTCCACATGCATCTACACCCATTGTCCAAGGGAAAGTCCTGTCCCCATTTATCCCAGCTGTGCCCATGTGCACCTGCCCCCACCCATTTCCCTCCTGCTATCACCACACTATCGTCTATGTCTATGCATTATTTAGATATCATTTTTTTGCTTGGTATCTTCATATTTCATCCAGTTCCCCCCAAACCACCTTCCCTCTGACAGCTCTCATTCTAAGTAATCTTGCCTCAGGTTCTCTTTTGTTGATAAGTTCATTAGATTGTTCGTTCCACATATGCTGAGACTGTATGGTATTTGTTCTTCTCTGCCTGGCTTATTTCACTTAACATAATACTCTCCTGCCGCAGGGACAACAAGTTGCTTGGAGACCAGAGCACATGCTCCAGGGGCAGAGGGGAAACAACAGCCTCGGTCAGCAGAATGAAGGACGGAAGTCCAGTCCCTAGCCTTACTCAGATATTAGCCAGTACAAATAACTCTTGGAAACTGCACAAGTTTTCAGGGGGTGAAGTAAAGGACAAGCAACATGCTGGCTTCTAATCTTTGTTCTGAGAGCCTAAACATTTTCTATTAGTGAATCTCATCCTGTTTCCAGCACGCACTGCTTTCAAGTAGTATTTCATTGTTTAAACATATGACAGCCTTGTTAACCACTCTCCTTACTGATGGGTACTTTGGCGGTTGCAAATAATGCTGCAGTAAACATAGGGGTGCGTATGTTCCTTGGAATTTAGTACTGCAGTTTTCTCCACATACATTCCCAGAAGTGGGATTGATGAATGAAAACACAGTTCCATTTTTATTTTTTGAAGAAACTTCATAGTGCTTTTTATAGTGGCTGCATCAGTCTGCATTTCCACTAACAGTGTGTGAGAATGTTTTCTCCATGTCCTCCTCAGCACTTGTTTGTTGATTTCTTGATGACAGCCATTCTGACAGGCATTAGATGGTATCTGATTGAGGTTTTAATTAGCATCTCTGATGATTACTGATGTTGAGCATTTTCTCATAGGCCAGTTGGCCACCTGTATGTGCTCTTTGGAGAAGTATCTCTTAGGTCCTTGGCCCATTAATTGAGTTGTTTGTCTTCTTACTGTTTACTTGTATGTTTTTTATGTATTTTAGACACTAACCCGTTATTATATATATTATTGGCAAATATGTTCTCCCATTCAGTGGGTTCCCTGTCTATTTTATTTATGGTTTCTTTTGCTGTGTAAGAGCTTTTTAGTCTGATGTAGTTTCATTTGTTTATTTTTTTCTGTTTTTCTTCTCCAAGGAGATATATTGGCAAAAATATTACAATGAGAAATATCTGAAATGTTACTGCGTATGTTTTCTTCTTGGATTAAATTGAATTCTTAAATTCATTTTGAGTATATTCTTGTGTACGGTATGAGTTGGTAGTCTAATTTCTTGTTTTGTTTTACATGTATCTGTTCAATTTTCCTAACACCATTGATTAAAGGTACTTTCTTTACCAATTGTACATTTTTGCCTGGTGTGTCAAATATTAATAGGTGGTAAAGACTTGGCTTTATATCTGTGCTCTCTATTCTGTTCCAGTGATTTAAATGCCAGTTCTTGTGGCAATACCATGCTGTTTGGAACCCTAGGCCTTTTCATATAATTTAATAACAAGTAATATGATACCTCCAACTTTGTTCTTCTTAATATTGCTGAGAATATTTGAGATCTGTTGTGGTGTCAGAAATTTTTTGGAATATTCTGGATTTGTGAGATACGCCTTTGGTATTTATAACAGGAATTATGTTGAACTTGTACATTACTTTGTGTAGTATGGGCTTTACTATGTCAATTTTTGTTATTCTTGAACACAGTATATGCTTCCACTTATTTGTCTCTTCTTCAGTTTATTTCCTGAGCATCTTATGATTTTCCATGTACACGTCTTTTACCTCGTTGGTTAAATTTATTCCTAGGTACCGTATTTTTTGTTATTATTGTTGTGATTGCAGTAGTAAATGGGATTGTTTTCTTAGTTCTCTTTCTGATAGTTCATTGTTCATTATTGGTGTATAAAAATGCCACCAATTTCTGAATATTAGTTTTGTACTCTGTACTGTGCCAAATTTATTTATTATATGTACTTTTCTGGTAGAGTCTTTCGGGTTTTCTGTGTACAATATAATGCCCTCTGGAAATGATGAGTTTTACTTTCTCCTATTCTGTAGGATGCTCTTTATTCCTCTTGTCTGACCCCTGTGCCTAGGACTTCCAGGGCTATGTTGAATAAGATGGTGAATGCGGTCATCCTTGTATTTTTTCTGATCTTATGAGAATTGCTCTTAGTTTTTTCCCATGGAGTATGAGGTTGGCTGCGGGGTTTTTTTATATGTCCTTTATTAAGCTATGATTCCTCTAATCTCTCACTTTGCTGAGAGTGTTTATCTTAAGCGGGTGCTGGATTTTATAAAATGCTTTTTCTGACTCTCTTGATAAGACTATATGATTTTTTCCTTTGTTTTGTCTATGTGATATATCATGTTTATTGATTTGCAAATATTGTACCAACCTTGAATCACCATAATAAATTTCAGTAGATTATTGTATCTGAACTTTTTAATATATTTCTGGATCCAGTTTGCTCTTATTTTGTTAAGAATTTTAGAATCTGCCTGACCAGGCAGTGGTGCAGTGGGTAAAACATGTCGGACTGGGATGCAGGAGACCCAGGTTCAAAATCCTGAGGTCACCGCTTGAGTGCGGGCTCATCCGGCTTGAGTGTGGGGTCGCTGTCTTGAGATGGATAATAGACATGATTCATGGTCACTGGCTTGAGCTCAGAGGTCACTGGCTTGAAGTCCACAGGCACTGGCTTGAGCCCAGAATTGCTGGCTGAACAAGGGGTCAATCGCTCTGCCATAGTCCCCTGGTCAAGGTAGATATGAGAGAGTAATCAATGAACAACTAAACTGCCGCAACAAAGAATTGATGCTTCTCATCTCTCTCCCTTCCTGTCTGTCTGACCCTACCTACCCCTCTCTCTGACTCTCTGTCTCTGTTAAAAAGAGGAAATAAAAAAGAATTTTATTACTTATGTTCGTCACACATATTCTTGGCGTATAATTTCCGTATTTTGTAATGTCTTTATCTGGTTTTAGAAATAGGAATATGCTGACCTCCTAGACAGAGAAAGTCTTTCCTCCTTTTGAAATTTTTGGTGTAGTTTGAAAAGGGTAAGTATTCGTACTTTGAATGTTTGGTAAAATTTGCTTGTGAAGCCCTCCAGTGTAAGACTTTTATTTCCTGGGACTTCTTTGATTCCTGCTTTAGTGTTTTAAGTTGCAATTGGTCAATTCAGATTTTCTTATTCTGTGTAATTGAATTTTGGAGGCTTGCATGTTTCTAGTATTTTATTCATTTTGTTGGCATATAGTTGTGCCTAGTATTTTCTTACAATCCTTTGTGTTTCTGTGGTGTCAGTTTTTCTGTTTCATTTGAATGCTTTGTTGTTTTTTCCTTAAGAGTATTGTTAAAACAGGGGTCGGGAACCTTTTTGGCCATGAACGCCAAATATTTAAAAAGTGATTCCGTGAGAGCCATACAATGTGTTTAACACTAAATACAAGTAAATGTGTTCATTTTATGTAAGATCAACACTTTTAAAGTAGAATAAGTCTTCGAATTCTTTTTAATAACGTTGTTATGCTGTTTTTAACCAATGATGAATAAAGTACTTCTTACCATTAATGAAACTTCTGATACTGTGTGGTTTTGCTGATTGCTTTGTAGTCTGCTTGATACGTGGTGAGGTTAAGCTTCATGCAGGTGTTGAGACTTCTATCCATTAAACGTGATCATAGGTTGGTCTAAACGTTCTTCAGATGTGAAAAAGACTGCTCACATGCATACGTAGAGCCAAACTTCGTCAGTACAGCAATACTCACAGGCTGCAGTGTGTGGTATGTGACGGGAAGCGCGTTCCAAGTTTTGACAATCAGTCGGTCCGTGGGTTGAAGTTTTTTCATTTCTCCATACTTGTGTTTGCTTGCCAACGCTGCTCGCTGTCGTGCAAGTCTTTCCAAATCTTCATTCAGTGAGTTGAGCTTATTCACCCATATGTCTGAGGCCTTCAGGTCAGCAGTTTGTAGCTCTTAATTATCTGACGGAGAAAGCAGGGATGTAACTCAGGTTGGCGCTGTCCACTGCACACTTGTGTGGATGGGTGATGAACTTAAAAAGACGAGTGTGCTCACGAAATTCTCCAAAGCGTGCTTTGAATGACTGTAGGAGATTAGAAGTGAAGCCCGCTAGCTGCTGGAGATCAAGATGTTGAGCAGGGTCACTTGCTGTGCATGCATCTTTAAACTCTTCTAGTTTTTCAAAGTTTAGTAAATGACCTGTTTCAATGTCAGGCATGAAGAGTTCCAGCTTGCTTTCAAATGCAAACACTGCTTGTTGAATTGATAAGACTGAATTTCCAATGCCTTGTATTTTCACATTGAGCTGGTTCAGATGTTCAGTCATGTCCATGAGAGAGAATGTTAAGAGCCACTCAGTGTAAGCTAACTCAGGATGCTTGACGTAAGCTAACTCAGGTTGCTTGACGTTTTTCATTTCAATAAAAGTGCAGATTTCGCTCAGACAAACCGCGAAACGGCTGAGCACTTTCCCTCTTGACAACCAACGCACATTGCTGTGCAGAAGCAGACCAGGATAATTATTCCCAACTTCATCCAGCAGTGTTTTAAACTGGCGATCATTTGAAACGCGGGCAACAATAAAGTTGACCACCTGAATGACCAGTGACATCACCTCACCAAGCTGCTCACCGCACATCTGAGCACAAAGCGCCTCCTGATATAGGATGCAGTGAAAACTTAGGATGGGTCTCTTTACATGTTCTCAAAGAAGCACTATGAATCCTCTGTTTTTCCCAACCATGCAAAGAGCTCCATCAGGACACACCGAAATAAGTTTATCCATCGGTAGATTTTTTTCTTTAGCGAACTCAGTGAAAGACTTGAATAAATCCTCCTCTGTTGTTGTCTTTCATAGGCAAAACAGCAAGACTTTCCTCACCTAGTGTGTCATGGACAGCATACCTTGCAATCACGCTGAACTGGGATAAATGGCTTATGTCTGTTGACTCATCCAAAGCAAGAGAAAAGAATGGTCCTGCATTTATATCCTTCACTTGTGTTGCCTCAATTTGATTTGCCATCATGATGGTACGATCGTGAACAGTTCTTGCCAACAGAGGCATGTCTATTTTTCATTTGATTTTCTTGTCTTTATCTGAAAAGTCGTCAAAAAATGCATTGGCAACATCAAACATGAATGTTTTGGCATACTTCCTGTCTGTGAATGGCTTTCTGTTTCTCACAATTGCTAAAGCACCAGCAAAGCTAGCTGAATTCCAGTTACCTTGTTGGGTCCAAACACGGAGTTGCTGCTGACTAGCGTGCAGTGTGCACAGTAGCTCTTGACATGCTTTCTTCCTGCTGTTCCCCACTGGTTATTTCGATGCAAATGTAGTATGATGGATGTCGAAGTACCGCTTTATATTTGACCGTTTCATCGATGCATTTTATCATTGCATATTAGACACACTGCAGAACGTGCTCTCTCCACAAAGGTGAATTCCTCTGTCCATTCCTGCTGAAAAGTACTATACTTCTCATCTTTTTTCTTTTAACCACCTTCTTAGTCAAAAGGGTTTTTGCAATTAGCTAGCTGACTACTTGATTAAAAGGAGGGAAGTTTACTTCCTGACCTCACAACGACTCATGTATGTTATGCATTATCCAATAAAATTTGGTGTTGTCCCGGAGGACAGCTGTGATTGTCTCCAGCCACCCTCAACGATGAACATGAGCGGTAGGAAATGATGGATCATAGTACATGAGAATGTTGTATAGTTTTAACATTATTTTTTTTATTAAAGATTTGTCTGTGAGCCATATGCAGCCATCAAAAGAGCCACAACTGGCTCGCGAGCCATAGGTTCCCGACACCTGCTCTAGACGAAAACCTTAAAATGACAGCAATGATCCTGTGCTCAAGCTGGCAACCCAGGTCTCAGGCTGGCCTGTCCATGTTCAAGCTGGCAGCCTACACTCAAGCCATTGAGCCCTTCCTGTTGTTAGCAACCTCGGGATACTGATCTTGGACCCTCAGTGTGCCAGCTGATGCTCAATGCACTGCAACTGCATGGGTCCGGCTTTTTTCTGATTTTTATTATGTTTTTTTCTTCAACTTAACCTGGGCTCTGTTGATTGTTCTTTTTCTAGTTCCTTTAAGTATAAACTTAGATTATATTTTGGAGATTTTTCTTCTTGAGGTAGGCTTGTAATGCTATGAACTTCCCTCTCAGGACTGCTTTTGCTCTATCCCATATATTTTGGATGGTTGTGTTTATTTTAATTTGTCTCCAGGTGACTTTTGATTTCTTTTGTTTATATCGTTAACCAAATTATTGTTTAATAACATGTTATTTCATCACTGCGTGTTTGAATGTCATGTTTTTATTGTAATTGATATCTAGTTTTATACACAACATTGTGGTCAGAGAAGATGCTTGATATGATTTTTATACATTTTCTAATGCATATTTTATTGATTTTAGAGAGAGAAAGCAAGAGAGTAGGAGACAGACAGTAACAATCTGTTTCTGTATGTGCCCTGAACAAGAATTGAACTGGCAATTTCTATACTTCAGGAAAATGTTCCAACCACCCGAGCTATGCGGCTAAGGTTATTTCAATGTTCTTGAATTAATTAAAACTTATTCTGTGTCCTTCCCTGGCCAGTTGGCTCAGTGAATAGAATGTTGGCCTGGTGTGTGGATGTCCCAGGTTCAATACCTGGTCAGGGCACACATAAGAAGCGACCTTCTGCTTCTCTTCCCTTCCCTCCCCCCTTCTCTCTCTTCCCCTCTTGGAGCCAGTGGCTCAATTGCTTTGAGTTTGACCTGAGCCATTAGGGATAGCTCATTGATTTGAGCTTAGCCTTGGTATAGGGTTTGCTCGGTGGATCGTGGTCAGGGTGCATGTGGGACTCAAGCTCTTTATCTCCCATCCTCTCTCTTAAAAAAAAAGGCTTATTTTGTGTCCTAACATGTCATCTGTCTTTGAGTATGCTTCATGTGCACTTGAGAAGAATGTATGCTCTGCTGCTTTGTTGTGAAATGTTCTGTGAAGATCAATTAAATCCATCTGATCCAGTGCTTCATTTAAGGTCAATGTTGCATTGTTGATTTTTTTGTAGGAATACAAGCATTGCTATGCCAGCTTATATTTTTTTCCATTTTCATGGAATATTCGTTTGCATAACTTCACTTTTTCTGTGTATATCTTTTCTTCTTAGTTGGGTTTCTTGTAGACAGTATATACATGGGTCATGTTTTCTTACCCATTCAGCTACCCTGTGTCTTTTAATTGGATGATTTAATTCACTTGCATTAATGCTTCTTCTTATTATTATTATTTTGTATTTTCCAAAGTGAGAAGCAGGGGTGGGGAATCAATCTTTCATGCCCACCAGAGGGCGATGCTCGGCTCCTCTGGGGCCTTGCTCTGCTGCTACGGGAGCCATTCTAACACCTGAAGTGGAGGCCATGGAGCTATACTCAGCGTGGGGGCTAACTCTGCTACAGTGGAGCTTTGGCTGCAGGCGGGGAAGAGAGAAGTAGAGAGGAAGGAGAGGGGGAAGAGTGGAGAAGCAGATGGGTGCTTCTCCAGTGTGCCCTAGCTGGGAAATGAACTAGGAACATCCACACGCTGGGCTGATGCTCTAGTGCTGAGCCAACCAACGAGGGCCTAGCTTAATAGTTATTATTAATATTTACTGCTATTTTATTCTATATATATATATATTCTATATATATATATATTTTATTCTATATATATATATTCTATTTATATATATATATATAAATGTTCCTCTCTGTTATTGTTGTTGTTCTTCTTCTTATTCTTCTTTTTTTTCTCCTACTTCTTCATCTTCTTCCTCTTCTTCATCTTCCTCCTCCTCCTCCTCCTCCTCCTCCTCCTCCTCCTCCTCCACCTCCTCTTCTGCTGTAAGCAGATCCTTTAACATTTCCTGCAGTGCTACTTTGGTGGTAATGAACTACGTTTGCTGTTTGAGGTTATTTGGCTTGGGAAGTTCTTTATTTGGCCTCCAATTTAAAATGATAGCCTTGTTGGAAAGAGTAGTCTTTGTTATAGGTACTTGATTTTCATCACTTTGACTATTCTTTGCCAATCCCTTCTGGTATGAAGAGTTTGTTTCTGTTGAGAAATCAGCCGACAGACTTATGAGAGCTCCACTGTAGGTAACTAACTTTGTCCCTCTTGCTGCTTTTAAGATTCTCTTTGTCTCTATCCTTTGCCATTGCAATTATGATGTGTTTATTTTTATTTTTTGGGTAAGGAGTGGGGAGATAGTGAAGTTGACTGTTGCAATTGCCCCAAATGAAATCAACCCAGCAACCCCATCTGGAGCCGCTGCTCAAGTACTGAGCTGTTTTGAGCATGTGAGGCTGACGAGCTGTGACTAACTGAACTATCCTTAGCGCCTTGGGCCATGCTCACACCTATTGAGCCACTGGCTGCCAGAGGGGAAGAAGGAGAGAAGGGGAAGAGGGAGAGGGGAGAAGCAGATGGTCTTTCTCCTGTATGCCCTGACCAGGAATTGAACCTGGGACACCTATACAGCAGGCCAACACTCTATTCATTGAGCCTCTGACCAGGGCCTCTGAAGTGTGGGTCTCTTTATTTATCTTTATTTATTTTTTATTGATTTATTTTTTAGTGAGAGGAGGGGAGATAGATAAACTCCCACATGTACCCCAACCAGGATCTACTGGCAACGCATGTCTGGGCTGATGCTTAAACCAACCAAGCTATCCTCATTGCCTGAGGCTAGCGCTCGGAGAAACTGAGCTATCTTCAGCACCTAGGGACAACTCTCAAAGCGATTGAGCTACTGGCTCTGAGGGGGAAGAGAGAGAGAAAGGGAAGAGAGAGGGAAAGAGATGCAGATTGTCGCTTCTCATGTGTGCCCTAACTGAGAATCGAACTATGATGTCTGGACTTGGACCAACACTTTATTCACTGAGCCAACAGCCAAGGCTTTTACATTTTTGTTAATTGCAATTCTGTGTGTCCTGAATTTGTGTGTTATTTTCCTATACCAGGTTAAGGAAGTTTACAGTCATTATTTCTTCAAACAGGTTTTGATCCCGTCCTCATTCCTTCTTTCTCTGGTACTGCCATGGTATGGATGTTATTACACTTGATGTTGTTATGAAGATCCCTTTGACGTTCTTTGGTGTTTTTCTTTCCTTTCTTTTTCGTGTGTGTGTGTGTGTGTGTGTGTGTGTATGTGTGTGTGTGTGTGACAGAAACAGAGAGAGGGACAGATAGGAACATACAGATAGGAAGAGATAGATGAGAAACATCAATTCTTCGTTGGAGCACCATAGTTGTTCATTGATTACTTTCTCATATGTGCCTTCACGAGGGGTGGGAAAGCAGATCAAATGACCCCTTGCTCAAGCCAGCAACTTTGGGCTCAAGCTGGTGAGCCTTGCTCAAACTAGATAAGCCGGAGCTCAAACCGGCGACCTCTGCGTTTCTAATAAGGATCCTCCATGTCCCAATCCGTTACTGTATCCATTGTACCACCACCTGGTCAAGCAGACTTTCTTTGTTTTAATTTTCTTTTCTTTTGGATGCTCTGCTAGGGTGCTTGCTTTCATCTTTTTGATAAATAGCTGATTCGATTCTCTGCCTCATCTAACCTGCTACTGATTCCTTCTAGAGTATTCTTTGTTTCAGATCCTGTGTTCTTTATTTCTGATTGGCTTCTTTTTATATTTTTTATGTCCTTTTTAAGATTTAGTGTTTCTTTGTTTCAGTTCTCACTGAGATCACCTATTCTTCCCCTGAGGTCTTTGAGCATCCTTATAACTACTCTTTTAAGCCCTACTTCCGATATTTTGATTACTTCTATTTTATTTAATTCTTTTTCTCAGGATTTCTCTTGTTCTTTTATGTGAGGTATGTTTCTTTGTCTCCCCATTTTGTCTCTGTGTATTAGGTAGATCAGCTATGGCTCCCAGACTTGTTATGATGGGTTTATGAAGTTGATGTCTTGGTGGGCTCAGTGGTGCTGTCTTCCAGATCACCTGAGCACATTGTTCCAGGAATGATTCTTGTGGGTTTTGTGCACGTGCTGTTGTAATTTATTCTTGAATGCATTTGGCCATTTCTTGGGAGGAGTTAACCCTTTAGGCTGTCTAATAATAAGGGTAAACCTCAATCACTGTGTTGGGTCCCTGTGCCGGGACTGCCCCCCGAGGCAGAGTTGTTCCCAGCAGGGAATGGTGCTTGCCAGTCTCTTTCTTTGGGTGTGCCACTTCTATGTCCAGGTGGGTTAAAGTCTGGTATTTCCTGAGCCCAACACTGATTGTGTTGGTTTTGGGTGTGCTTAGGTAGGGTTCAGGGACAAATCTGTGTCAGATGTTGTGTGTAACTGGCCTTGAGCTACCTGTCAGGAATTATCATGCTATTCACTATTTGTGGCATCTGCTGAGCCTGGGTGTGTGTAGGAGGGTCAACTTCCTCCAGCTTAGAGCTGGGAACAGATTTATGAAAGTTCCAAGGGTTTTCGAGGTCCACCTCTACCTGATACCTGACAGCTACACTGCCACCCCTCAGGGTTTCCTGGTCTTCCTTCAGAACGTTCTGAAGAAAGACTGGGTGCCAGTTGCCATCCCCTCTGCAGGAGCAAGTTCAAAAGAGTGATACCACCTGGGACTAGGGAAGAGATATCAAAAGAGTCTCCTATTGAGGGTGGTACCGAAGGACCCCACAGGAAAGGGCTAAGCACTTTGTCCTGGTCTCAGACAATAGCTTCTAAGAGATACACACTGAGAATGTCTTAACTCTGTGTAATAATGATCCCTGCAGAGCTGAGATGTTGGAAGGCATATTTAGTCTACCATTTGTGGTAGAACCAGCAGGCCTCTAAGGGGGTGTTGGACACTTCTTTTTCTTCCCAAGCAAAATCCTTCTGCCTTCAGAAAGGTCCTGTTCTGAGCAGCTCTCTAATATCTTTGTGGGACTTTGCTCAGCAAGGCAGGGCCAATAGCTGTGAGAGAGATAGGCCAAATAAGTCTCCCATTGGGAGAATAGTGAGGCTTGAACTTGCAGGAGAGATAGTAGCGGTCCCCTTATGATGTAGCCACACATTTCAGCTTTTGCCCATCTTATTCAGGACAAACCTTTCCTGGAAATGGGCTCTGAAATTGCCAGCGCTGTGCAGTGCCTGCTTCTCCTGTCAGACTGAACTCAGCCCAGTGAAGCCACAGGGACTGGAAGGGCGGGCCAAGTGACTCAACAGATGGGGCTGGGGGCACCTTCTGTGCACTTGAGGTGGGAAAGATTAGTCCCATTTCCAAGCTTCACAGTCCATTCGCTGTCTGAGTCTCTGCCAAGAATTTCTTCAGAAAAAGAGCTCCCCAATGGAGCCTGCTGGTTCAGCCCGCAGACCCTTCTGCAGGACCCAAGCATGGTGGAGTCCTGTCAGAAGTCGTTGGATGACTGGGCAATGCACTTGCCTGCTGGTAATCTAACTATAGGAGTGTTCGACCCTGAGAAGGCAACATCTGTTTCTTGCAGACTCCCTTCTCTCCCAGGTGGGCCAAATTCCCCCTGCTTTTTGCCACCAGATGCTACGTGGATGACTCACTCCTTCAATGAGAAATCAGAAAAGACCGGCTCACAAAACAGATGATAACTGGAATCAGCTGTTTAAAAATGAGCTAAAAGCCATGAGGGAAAACAGTGGAAAAAAATGAAAGACCATGGTGATGGAAGGACGGGTAGTTATTACCTAAAGGGGACAGAATTTCTGTTTGGAATAAAGAAAAAAGTTCTACAAATATTTAATGGTGAGAAGTGTTACTATGGTTGTTTGGTTTGTGTTGATCTCTTTCCATGACGGGTTGGGGAGATCAAAAAACTGTTCTGCTCCCTCCATCTTTCTGAAATCCTGCGAAGTCTTTTGACTTAATTATTTTAAATTTAAGTGGTAGTAATGGTTGCATAATAATAACATGATGTTGTTAATATGATTGAATTGTATACTGAAAAGTAGTTAAAATTGTAAATTGAGTTTTACTGTAATACAAAATAATGAAAGAACAACATAAATCAGAAATAGGTGATATGATAGAACATAGGACAGAATTAATGACAAAAGAAAAAATCAGAAATAAATTAAATGTACAGGAAAGAATGAACAAAAAGGGTAAACCTTAAGAAAAGAATTTTTTATTTTTAAATTTTTTTTAGCGAGAGAGTTGAAGGGTAGGAAAGACAGGTACAAACAGATAGGAAGGGAGAGAAATGAGAAGCATCAACTCATAGTTGCTGCACCTTAGTTGTTCATTGATTGCTTTCTCATATATGCCTTGATGGGGGGGGCGCTGGGGGCAGAGAAAGGGCCCAGCTGAGCCAGTGACTTCGACACTGGGCTTCAGCCAGTGACCTTTGGGCTCAAGCCAGCGACCATAGGATTATATCTATGATCCTTAGCTCAAGCAAGTGACCCCATGCTTTAGTCGGATGAGTCCGCACTCAAGCCGGGACCTTGGGGTTTTGAGCCTGGGTCCTCAGCATTCCAGGCTAACACTCCATTTACTGCGCCACTGCCTAGTCAAGCAATAACAAATTTAGAAATCAAAAGAAATTTAAAAAGGATCTAGAAAAATGGCAAATATAAAAGGTAGGCAAAGAAGCCAGGGCATTTTTGAAAAAAGTAATACCAATACATATATGGGCTTAGTATACCATAAAAGTAACATTTCAAATTAGTGGAACAGACCCTGTCTGGTTGGATCAGTAGTAGAGCATCTTCCCAGCATATGGATGTCATGGTTTTAATGGAGAAGCTACCATCTGATTCTTCACCCATCCCCCTACTCTCTCTCTCCCCTTTTTTTCTCCCTCCTGCAGCCATGGCTTGATTGGTTAGAGGGATTTGCCAACCCTGTCTTCAAGATGGCACCATGGCTTCAGCCTTAGGCACTAAAAATAGCTTGGTTGCTAAGCAATGGAACAGTGCCCTTGGTGGTCAAAGCATTGGCAACAGACAGGGTTACAGGGTGAGTCCTGGTAAGAGTGCATACTGGAGTCTCTCTCTGCCTCCCCTGCTCTCACTTAATTTTTAAAAAATTAAAAAATACTAGTGAAACATATTCATCAATAAATTGTGGTACACATATGTTGGATTATAAGTAATTTTCTGCAGGACCCACAGCATGTCAAATGAAGTAACTCTAAGGGAGGAGGGAAATTAGTGGTAGGGAACTTCAGGTAAAGGGTTAATTTTTACTGAATACCCTCTGACAGCTTTGTAAAATTCTATCATGTGAATCTATTACCTTTGAAGTTCAACTAACTGAGTTCAGACTGCAGCTCCCCCAATTGCTAACTCTTAATCTTGGGCAAACCCTTGACACTCTTCAAGTCTATCTCCTTATCTGTGAAATGGGATGAGTATGTTAGCCTGGTGCTGCGTGGCACAGAATAAACTCTTGATAAATGTAAATTACTGGTAGAAACAACTAAATGTCAATTGATGAATGGATAAAGTGGTAGATCCATTCAACAGAATAGTATACAGTAATTGAAAGTACAGTACTGACACGTGCTATAACATGGGTAACTTTTCTACATGGTAATTGAAAGAAGCCAGACAAAATGGTCACACATTGTATTCCTTCATATATATAAATATGAAATTTCCAGAAAAGACATCCATCTAGACAGCGGATAAGTTGTCGCCAGAGGCTGGAAGGAGAAGGAAGCATAGTGACAGCTAATGGTTAAGGGGCTTCTTTCTGGGCTGATGGAAACATTATGGGTTAGATCAGGAATAGTCAACGTTTTTATACCTACCGTGCACTTTTGTATCTCTGTTAGTAGTAAAATTTTCTAACCACCCACTGGTTCCACAGTAATGACGATTTATAAAGTAAGGAAGTAACTTTATAAAATTTATAAAGCAGAGTTACAGGAAGTTAAAGCATATAATAATAATTACTTACCAAGTACTTTATGTCGGATTTTTGCTAAGTTTGGCAAAATAAATTTTTATAAAACAACTTATTATAGTTAAATCTATCTTTTTATTTATACTTTGGTTACTCTGCTACCGCACACCATGAAAGCTGAAATGCCCAATAGTGGGCGGTAGGGACCAGATTGACTAGCACTGGGTTAGATAATGGTGATGTTTGCACAAGCTTGTGACTGTACTAAGTGTCACTGAAGGGACAGTTAAAAATGAATTTTATATTATGTAAATTATATATCAATTAAAAATATTTTTAAATGCAAATTACCCATATTCATTTGGTGATGATTTTCATCTATACCCTTTCCTATTCCATTCCCTTTCATGCCCCACCCCCACTATTGCCCACACTTACTTCCTTCTGCTGCCTGGCAGAGGCCTCCCAATGAGGGTATCAGATCTGACACCTGCAGCCTATGGCAGAACAAGTGGAGACCCAGTGTACATTTATGCCTATTGCTTTTCCCAGGTGGAAATGGATGTTTCTAGCAGATATTTATGTGGGCTTCAGTTGATGGGGGAATTTAGACAAGGTGGCACATGCAGCCCAGGTCAGGGTAGTGGCCCTGTCTGCCTCTCAAGTTAATATCTAGACATCTCCTAAACCAGCGGTTCTCAACCTGTGGGTTGCAACCCCGGCGGGGTTGCCTAAAGCCATCGGAAAATATATAATACATATCAATATTTACATTCCGAATCATAACTGTAGCAAAATTACAGTTATGAAGTAGCCACCAAAATTATTTTTTGGTTTGGGGTCACTGCAACATGAGGAACTGTATTGCGGGGTCACAGCGTTAGAAAGGTTGAGAACCACTGTCCCAAACGTTGATCTCCTGCACCAACAACCTCTCGATGCTGTGCTCTGAAAGTCTGATTGGCCACCTACAGGCACTAGTAAATACTAAGGACTTTGGAGACTGGCCTCAAATTGAGACTTTCTTCCGCCACATGCAATGTGACCTAAGCCCATTGCTGACCCGCATGAGTAAAGAGACGCAGTGATGCTGGCCATGCGTGTTGTGAAGAGTAGCTGAAGGAGTGCATTAGAGGGCCTGCTGCGTAGGTGCTGAGTAAATGGTGATTGTGATCCCAACCCTGTTTGGGTGGGCCTCCTACTGCTGCAGCAGTTCCCCTGCCTAGGTCCCCGACCTTGGTCACTGGCCCCCAGGTTACTGTAGGTAGATTCCCCTGATTTGTACTCACCTTCCCCAATGACAATCACATGGATAAGGTAACCCAAACCTTTTGGAAATGTGTCCTGACTCTGTTTTCTGAGATAATTGTCTGGTGCTAATGAATCATAAGGCCCACCTTCATGAGACACCTTTTACCCTTCTCCTGGTCGCCTTGGACTCTTTCTATGCCGTCCTCAACTCTGTCCAGTGTTTATCCTTTTACCCCTAACCTCATCCCCTGCTTCATCTGACACATTGCCCCCCTTGCTTGCTTCTCCATAAACGGGTAACATCTCTCTTTTGGACTTCGGCCATGGATATTCTTACTTTTTCCTCTGTTCTTACCCCCTGTGCAATATTCAACCTTCCAACTTGCAATTTTTTATTCTCAGGGAGCCTTTTATTCCCACTCCCACCAAAGAAAAATTACAAGTAACAGCATTTCAAAACTCAAGAGGCTCTTTCATTACTCATCTACTAATGCTATTGTTACATCCCAGGAGACAGACCACAGCAAACCCAAAGTGCATTTTATAAGTTTTATTGCAAACCTGCGCAGGGACTGCAGGCAACCCACGCAAGGGAACACTGCAGCCCTGAGCTTCTAAAATGGCTCCTTTTTATAGAGTGGCTATCTAGGCTGAGCAAGCAAGCAGCGTTTACAAGGGCGGGAGAGGTGCGATTAGCTGACCTTATTCTTGGCTAAGTCTCTAGGGTAGAGCTTCCTGGATGTTGGGTACATAGAGTTCTGTGGAAAATATTGCTACATTTCTAATGGTTGTTTATCTTTTTTTCCTCCAGCCATGTACTGGATGTCCTCAGTTTTCATGTCTGGTGGGTTGCACCGCTTGTCCTAAGACAGGGGTCCCGAAACTACGGCCTGCGAGCCGCATGCGGCCCCCTGAGGCCATTTATCCGGCCCCTGCCGCTCTTCCAGAAGGAGCACCTCTTTCATTGGTGGTCAGTGAGAGGAGCATAGTTCCCATTGAAATACTGGTCAGTTTGTTGATTTAAATTTACTTGTTCTTTATTTTAAATATTGTATTTGTTCCTGTTTTGTTTGTTTTTACTTTAAAATAAGATATGTGCAGTGTGCATAGGGATTTGTTCATAGTTTTTTTTTATAGTCCGGCCCTCCAATGGTCTGAGGGACAGTGAACTGGCCCCCTGTGTAAAAAGTTTGGGGACCCATGTCCTAAGATGTCACAGCTATTACTTTAACTTTATTAAGTTTTAAAATACATCAAAAAAGAGAAATTTAGAACTATCTATGAAAAAAAGAGCTGGTATCCAAAGTGGCACCAACAGTTCTAGCGTGTCTTATCTTGCATACCCGTAGGAGAGAGAAATTTCCATTTCCTCTTCCCTGGCAATGAGATATTTCCCCAAGGGGGAATTATGGGCAACATTCTCACGCTCAAGTTGAGCCTTCCTCTTCATGGCCTCCCGCTCTGGCCTCTGCCAGTCTGCGATGGGCGTTGACATGACTGGCCCACGAATATCAGGTTTCTTCCACGCAATTGGTTGTAGAGCAAAGTCTTCAAGTAGATACTGGTTCTGAGGCTTGAGTGGGGTCTGGGGCTTGGTCACAGCAGTGTGAACAGGGTCCCTCTGGAACGATGTACTAGATGATATTCTGTAGGGTGCAGGCCTAGAAGAGGCAGACTGAGGGACACTAGACCTGGTAGGGTTGGTCCGGCCTGGCTGGGCTAAGTCGGTCAAAGTTGGCCCAGCCGGTCTGGCAGCAGCTGCCAAAGATGCAGGAGTCGGCTGCGATGAACCAACTGCAGTGGGCTGAGCTGAGTTAGATCCAAGGCGGGCAGCATTGGTTAAATCTGGTTGGGCTGGGTAGGTAGAAATTGGCACAGCAGGTCTGGCGGGACCTGTCAAAGATACAGGATTCGGCCCGGAGGAATTGACTGCAGTAGACGGAGTGGAGATAGAACCAGGCCGGGCGGGGTCAGCCCCAGCGGGCCGATGTGATGCCAGACACTGTGGCCTGCGAGGAACAGGTCGAGCACGAGGCTTGTCCACAGTTGGAAACACCAAAGGTACCAACCTGACCTTGCCAGGAGGTGGCAGCTCATACTGAGGTGGTGATGAACTTTCTATTTCAGCACTGCCGACTGGCTTCTGTGGTTTGGCAGGTGTTTTCTCAGGACCTTTGGCCTCATGTGGGGTATCCGGGCATCGTTTAATAGTTGGGGCTGGCTGGTGGCCTTTGGGGTTGCTTGAGTTTCCCAAGGCCCTGGAGGAAGAGAGTTGCGTTTTCTTATCAAGCTTCTTCCCCAGAGCATGAAACACCTGCACAGACTCCAGCATGTGCATAGCTAGGGAGCTTCGAGGCTTTCTGAAGGTCTCTTGGATCATCTCAGGTTGATTTCTCCTCCGTGTCATCTTGGGAATGGTTGGCTTCTCTTGTGCCTTGACCTTTTTCCGTGCTTGATTGCAGTCTTCAGCTTTTTTCGAGTTCTTTTCCTTGGTTCTTTTTGCCTTTTCCTGCTCCTGGCCATTACGTTTGCTGTGCCTGCTGGATGCCCGTTTCTGGGGTTTCCTGTTGGAATCCTTGGCCGTGTTCGCAGGAGCCCCATCACTGGCTGCAGCCTTGCACATCCCCACTTCTCCCACGAGCACGCAGTCAGGTCTCTCAGGCTGGATTTTGGCCTTGGGAGCATCACTGTTAGGCTCAGAGGCTGTACGTTTGTTCCTCCTGGCTTGAACAGAGAGAGTCTGTGTGACACTTGACCTTCTCTGCAGTTCATTGAACTGGATGTCTCTGGTATCTACGGTTTTGCCCACTATGGGGAATTCAGATTGATCATCATCCAAGGAACTTAACAGCTGTGGAAGGTAAATATCCTCCACCAGTGCAGTGCTGTCTGCCAAACCATAATCAGGCCCAGTCCCATGTTCAACTGTCTGTTCGTCCACCAGACTCAAGCTATTGTTTTCCAGCCCAGTGCTTTCACAGCCCAGGTGCTCCTCTTGGCCAAGGGGATCAACGCAGGCCAGGAGCTGGTGCATATCTGGGATTTCTAAAGGGAGCAGTGGAGGATCTTGGTTTTCTGTTGGCTTGGATTTAATATCATCAGAATTCTTCTTCTTTTTTTGTTCTTGGCATGGAGCTGGAGGCATTGCCAGAAAATCACTAGGACTATAGACTGGAGTAACCTTTGAAATGTCCCCTGGCTTGGATGGTGGGTTATTCTCAGGTGTCTGTATATTTTTATTACTGCAGGACGTGGGCAGTTCTGGAGTTGGTGGTAGACAAAATGTTTGGCCTGGAGGTTGCAGTCCCAGGGAAGACTCCATCCCCAGGGATGTCTCCATCACTACGAAGGAATCAAGGAGAAGTCAGTCAGTGTTGGTAAGTGCGATGCTCCCTCTATCACCAGTGCAGCTCTTGTACCCTTCCAACAACGGGAAAGACATTTCTCCTAGTCCCTGTTAGGGATCAGAGAGTGCCCTACACTAAGAGATAGGAGGCAAGTGTTCTAGTTCTTCCTGGTCACCTTTAGATGTCCTTGTTCCTTGATTTTCTTTAAATTCACAGAGTTTTTGTAATTAAAAAGAAAGAAAAAGTAAAAGTTAAGGTGATATTTAAAATGTTTTGCAGGCCTAGCTTCCTCGTAGGGCACCCTTTTCATTCTCTCACTCTCCTGAGTGAACAAGAACACTTCACACCACAGAGTAGGAGAGGGAAGGGAGCTAATCCTAATGAAATCTATAAGCAAGGACAGACTGTTAGCATGCTTGCTATGGACAAGATCTTGCAACACAAAGAGTGGACTCCTGGCATAAAAGTAAGAAAACTTTTGCCCTGGCCCGAGAGCTCATTTGGTTAGAGCATCGTCTCAACCTGCTAAGGTTACCGGTTCGATTTCCAGCCAGGGCACCTACAGAAACAGATTGTTGTTTCTGTTGCTCTCTCTCTCCCTCTTTTCTTTCCTTTCTCCTTAAAATCAATACAATAAAATTTTTAAAAAAGAAAAGAAAAATTTAAGCTGCTACTATCAAAATAAGACATCTGAAGTGCCTTCCAATGGGACAAAAGCAATAAATCAGGGAAGGAAGTTCATTACAGTGTACAGTATAGGGGTCTAATCCAGGAGGGCCGTGAAAAGTGTGCCATCTCTTGGTATGCTCTTGGGGTTCTCATACATAGAGCATACGGGGCTGTTACAGTGTTCCCCTTTCCCACCTCTATCAGCTGTCCTCAGCTAACAAAGCCTCTTAGGTTTGAGAGCACTGACTGACGGTAATAGTTATTAAAGGCACAGGACAGAAATTCTACCTATATGTGTACTCACAAGTTGCCAGCTCAGAATGATCCTGGTTTTGAAAGCTGACTTCTTCCATCTTGTTGGTTGTACTCACCTTGCAAACTTGTGTCTATGATTGGTTGAGCAGACGCAGAGTAGCAGATTGCAGAGGTAGAGGCTGATGGTATCACATTTATGGGCTGAGCCTCCTTTAGTACCATGAGCACATGTGGTTGAGGGGCAGAGGCCCTGCTCTGTGTGTAAAACACGGAGCCATGGGATTCTAGGTAGGTGCCCGGTTCTCCAGAGAGCAGGGACCCCACTGTGCCTTGATTATAGTAATACACGTGACTTCCTTCCTGGTAGGGGACTGACAGGCTGTGTCCCTGATTTGGTATCTGAGGCGGTGCCCCCTGGATGAAGCTGGGATAAAATGGTGGATACAGGGGAACCATGTTATTGGCATCTGGAGTTTTAAGACACTGGGATGCCATGGCCGTGGAAGACACAGCTGTGGCCTGCTCAGTGACAGAAACAGTGAAGTCTCTGAGTGATGATGACTTCATCTCAGTGCCTCCTGGGAGAGCCCACTCAAAAGGACCAGCATAGGAAGCAGCTGAAGTGGAGACCTGCCTCTGGCCAGCAACTCCAGACAGCATAGTTGCACTAGAATGCTGGTAAAGGTGGGCACTTCCCATGAGTGGCTGGAAAGAGGGGCCGGAGGCTGATGGCAGTAGCCATGCTGAACTGCCGGCTGGAGCAGAGACCCCAGAGAAATTGGAGACACTTCCTGTTAGGGAGGCTGCATTGCTCACTACAGGAAGAGAGATCTGCAGAGAATTGGAGGTTCCAAGTAAAGGTGGATTTTGGAAAGTCTCTGTAGGGAAGAAGAGCGTGATGGAAAAAAAATCAGTGGGATTGATAAATTCTCACTATGTTTGAAGTATGGCATTACCTTAAGATTGTTGCTATCACAAAGCCTCCAATGGCAGTCCTCACTGAGATATCAAAAATGAAACAGTTTGTGATGGGAGTGAGTGCCAGAGCTGTTTGCTGCTCTTCTGTATTCACTTCTGTCTCCCAACGTGGGCAGAAATGTGCAGAAGACCCAAGTGGTGTGGTTCCTACACTGTTCTCTAGGGTAGATGCAGTCACTTGCTGCCCTATCTCTCGCTCTATTGAGCCTGCACTAGGGATTCATGTGTCTGCTCTTTCCTAGAGGCGAAGCATTGAGAACCAGGAGTCTTTGGAGAGCGTCTGTTCTCACAGTCTCATATGTGAGTGAGGAAACGGAGTCTCAGAGATATCATATGGGCTTCCTCATGCTCTGAATTATGTTAGTATTATCAGCAGGTTACATAACAGAAGGATCCCAACTTCCTTTTCAAGACTCTGCTCTGAGCACTATACTGCGAAAAGCATGGGACAATAGAACTTAGAATACAGGTGCTTTTCTTGTGCCTAGAAAACAGTGTAGGTAGTGCCCTTGTAATCTTCAGTGTCTCATTTTGCCTGCAGAGACCACATGCCACTCACTAAAATTCAGGTGTAGCTTAGTCCAGTTGGTCGTGGGTCATTCTTACTCTTTTCAGACCTGGTTTCTGATCCTACCTCATAATGTCTATCTGAGATTTAGTTTCTCAAGAAGTGCTTTTGAAAGAAAAATGTTATTTAAACTAGTTAGCTTTTGGTACTTATCTGTGAAGTAGTTATAAAAGTAGCTACATAAGGATTCATATCAATAGTGATGTATTACATACGATTTATATGGGTAAAATTATAAGTTCTGGAAACACAAAGAGAAAAGTCATGAAAAACGTATCACAGAACTAAACAGAAACGTAAAAGTATGAATGAAAACTCAAGCATAAAGCAAGCATCTAATCATAATACATTTACAATAAGTGAAATTGTATTATACTTGCAATATTACATAAGTGGACTTACCTCTCCTATTTTAGTAACTACTATTAACCAAAAAGCTGCCCACAGTGGCAGGTGATTTTGAAAGAATTCCTAGCTAGTACGTACAGACAGAAAAAGATAAATATCGGTTAAAAACTGAATAACGAGCAGCAAAATGTAATAAATGTAGGTGTGTAGGTAGTTCCAGTGCGTATAGACAAATATTTTCTTAAAAAACTGGTATAGTTACAAACAACGACTCTTGTAGGGGGTGAATATCCTAAATATATAATGAAGTCACAAAGCTCTGAAACAAACAAGCACACAATGCAATTAAAAAAAGGGGAGAGGACCTGAATGAACAGCTCTTCCAAGCGGCCATACAGTTGGTCAGTAGATATATGAAACGATACTCACCTTCACCAGCTATTTGAGAAGTGCAAATCCAAACTACAATGAGATACCACCTGTTGGATTGGCCATTATTAACAAGACAGGTAATAGCAAATGTTAGAGAAATTGTAGAAGGAAAGGAACCCTTATTCACTGCTGGTGGGAACACAAATTAGTACAACCGTTATGGAAGAAAGTATGGTGGTTCCTCAAATATTAGGCATAGAATTACCATATGACTCAGCAATCCCTGTCTTGGGTATCTGTCCCCCAAACTAAAAAAACATTGTTTTGTAAAGACATACACACCCCCTCCACCCCGATGTTCATCACAGCATTATTCACAGTGGCCAAGACATGGAAACAGCCAAAGTGTCCCTTGATAGAGATCCGCATAAAGATGATGTGCTACATATATACAATGGAATACTACTGAGCCATAAGAAATGATGACATAGTGACATTTATGACAATATGGATGGACCTTGAGAACATTATACTGAGTGAAATAAGTACATCAGAAGAAGCTGAGAACTGTATGATTTCACACAAAGGTGGGATATAAAACTGGGACTCATGAACATACATAGATCAAAGTGAAGTGGTTACTAGGGGAGGGAACATGGGTGAGGGGAACGAGGAGGGTGGTGGAGGAAGGGTGTAAAGAGGGACAAATATAAGGTGATGGAAAATGATTTGATTTGGGTGATGGGTATACAACATAATCAACAGTTCAAATGCTATAGAAATGTTTACCTGCAGCCTATTTACTCTTATTGATCAATGTTACTGTGTTGAAGTTAATTTTCTAAATAAAATTTAAACATGGAAAAAAAAATGAAAGAAACATTGGTATAAAGCAAGAAGCAAATGAAGTGTAAAGGAATTCCATGAAGGTGCTCATTCATATATTTCTTTATATTATTGAGCAAAGAACAGATCTTAAGTCTATTAGAAATCTATATATTATAGATATCTTGCCCTGGGTGGCTGGCTCAGTGGCTGGAGTGTCAGTCCAGCATATGGATGTCCTGGGTTAGATTCCCAGTCAGGGCACATGGGACAAGTGGCCATCTGCTTTTCTTCCTCCTCCCTCAGCCCCTTCTCTCTCTCTTCCCCTCCCACAGCCAGTGGCTCCGTTGATTCCAGCGTTGGCCTGGGAACTGAGGATGGCTCGTTTGTTAGAGCATCAGCCGCAAGCGCTAAAACGATCTCGAATGATTCGAGCATTAGCCCCAGATGGGGCTAATGTTTATTTTATTGATTTGAGAGGGAAAGGAAGGAGAAAAACAGTGAGAGATAAGATCTGATCCTGTGTGTGCCCACACCAAGGATCACACAAGCAACCTCTGAGCTTCGAAACTATGCTTTAATCAGGTGAGCATGGGCATGGAGGTTTTTATGGTTTTCTTAAAACATAAATTATCATTATCTTTAAGATCCAGGAAAGTGTCATACCCAAAACCTTAGAAAACATTACCACCGGAATCCAAATTAAAAAATAAATGTGGGGATCCACAGGGGACACCATAAATTTGGTTTAGATAAATGTGAAATGAGAGGTGTGGGAATTGACCGTTTCTTTTTCTTCTTAGGTAGCTAAGATCTGAAGATATGGTGGTGGATTGTCAGTCTGTTGTGTGTGTGTGGAAGAAAATACCTGTGACGATGAACAGCAGCTTTGATTTAAAACATACTTATCACACACAGGAATCAGTCTTTCTGATTCAAGTTAGGACACGCACTGTTAAAAAAATCTTAATCTTATTTTTAACCATCAGAGCATAGACATCATTTAAAAATCAGAACGATGTGCAACACTGAAATTCTGTTTCATCCAGCCCCTAGATAGCCAGCTTTGTGAGTTTCCTGTTCATTGGAGACATCATTTCTAAAACATACTTTTAAATGTTTATGCTTCAAAGTGCCAAGTGCCAGTTTTCAGAAAGACAATAGACAAACACAAACAACTGTCTAAGTTTTTTGGTTCAGCTGCTTTGCCTAGTGATACCCTATTCTGGCCTTCCTTTCTTGTCTAGTTTATTCATGTAAGCATTTGTTAAAATCAACTTAGTTGTGCCATCCAAAGAGCAGATTAGATCCTACACTCTTCTTCTGCTACAACTGAAAATCTTTGGTTCCCCTCAACATTCCGTTCCAACCACCTTTTTGTCTCCTGAGAGCTCCTCCAAGCTCTCTTCTTCATCCGTTCAGCTTCCCCTCCTTCATTCTGCTGCTTCCCTCCCTCCTGGTGCCCGTTGCCCTGTGCTGATGAACACAGTCCTCAAGCTTCTTACATTTAAATACTTGCCTCTATATAGCCCATTACTCTCCATCTTCTCTCCCTGTTTTCTCTTTTCACCTAGTTTGGATAGAAAACTTCAAAATTAGGTGAATATTATAGTTTGAACAGCACTACACTGAAAATACTGACGTTGAAACATTAATCATGGGAGATGATTACACATGAGACATCTGGGATCTATAGTGCTAGTTCTCTCCACCATGTCAGTTTTCTCTCTGCTTCTCTTAAAACATGTCAAGAAGTGTTGATTTCATTTTCTACATAGGTGCTCTTTTAAGACGCTCTGTTAGAAAAGTTAGGGATTAGCGAGAACAGCCTATCTTACACAGTGATTAATAGATGAGGGAAAAACAACTTTTGTGAGAGTCACTGACTTGTCCATGGTCACATAGCCAGTAAATGTCAAAATCAAAACTGAAATCAGTTTTTCCAATTTCTAGATTACTACTTTCCCCTATATTATCTAGTTTACACTACTCTTAAATATAGGGACAAAAATTATCTAATCATATCTTTATCAAGTTTTATTTGTTACCTGACATAATAAAGAAGAGGATATATCAGCAATAGATTCAACGGATGAGGAGACAATACTTGACGTCTGACTGGCTAGAGCCAAAGAGTGCATGTGTCCAGTACGAAGGTCACTGGTCACTGTTTACTGGCCACTGGTCAGTTGCGATGATCTAACTGTATTTACAAATCCATGGAAACTCCAAGGTTCTGTCAGATGGTGATAGGTTTGGTGGAGAATGATGTCACAAAGCAGGCAGTTAAAAGGGCTGAGAGAGCCAATTGATTGGTCGGATTGCCAACAAGATAACAGGATTGGATGGAGGGTACGATAGGGGAACTGAGCCTACACCTTTATCGCTGAGCCCTGGGCACTGACGTGATCGTCAGCAAGACACGTGTGATCATCTCATGTTCCCAGGGCTCTTTTGTTAGGGAAATAGTCTCACTATTTCTTTCTTTTCTTTGTTCCCTCACTATTTCTTAATGACATTCATTAACAAAATTAACTAGTAGTTACTTATATTCTCTATGATATAGCATCTATCATACATATCTTTCATTACATATAGTACATTGTTAGTTTCTGTAGAAAGAAAGAAATGGGACAGGTAGGTTGCAGAGTTATATTTGTCCTGAAATTACATCAGTCCAGCTTGAGTGATTTGACAGCAACCTTTGAGGAGCAAAGGAAGGGGATTCAGGAGTTCTTTCTGTGAAGTAGTTAAAAAGCAAGTGAAGTTTGTCGAGTGCATTTTCGGGAGAATGATGTGGTCCAAGGCTGTTTCAGTTTGTTCTCGAGTGCTTCCTTTCTTGGGCTGGGCTGGGTAGGTTGGACTTGCTTTCCATTTTCTTCTTCATTTCGGCATTGTTTCTTAGAGCAGCTTTGATCGTGCATTCTTACACTCATGGATGTTGCTTCCTGTCAGCTTCCAGCAGCAGGAGTCTTCTTTTCAGTGTCCAGTGCTTTCCCGAATGGATTCTGCCCATGAGGAGCAAACACCGAAGAGCTAGGAGTCAGCTGATGACAAACCTTCCTTCCTGCAGCCTTTGGTTACAGTTCCTCTGCCATGATTTGCTACCTGTCATTCCTTGGGCCATGTAGGCATCCTGCCATCCTGCTCTTTCACACATGCGAGGCATTCGTGAGATTTTTCTTTTCTCCTCTTCACCTAAACTCTATGCTCTGTGGCAGTTACTGTAGTCTCCTGCCCCCTGGCAAACAGCCAGTGCAGAACTTTGGGCTCCTAAGGTTCCCTGTTTGCCATGTTGTTGCCTGGCCGCAGAAAGGAGAGGGGAAGTCAGAGAAAGACAGTGACAATCATGAGGAATAGGGAACGGGGAACATGAACGTGGACAGGAAAAAAGGTATTGATGTGGAATTTTTGCTCTCTGTGAGAAACAAGTTGACACCATTTGGTTTCACTTTGTATTAACATATCAGAGGTTGTTTCCAAGCCTTTTATGCTTGGGGAGTGGTGAACAACAAATTATTTCGGAACCAAGAAGGCGGAAATAACCCTAAGCGTAAGCAAATTAAAGTGAAATCATTGGCATTTAATCGTTCAACAGTTAGGGTAGATCACTGTTTCAGGGACCCGCAGAAAGTTCTGGCAGACTGGTCTATGGAATAGAGGTTGGAAAACACTATATACTGCAGCAACTGCCATGAATTTGTTCACTAGCGAGAATTACCTTAAATAAGATTTTCACTTTGTTTCATGTCATATCACCTCATTTACATGATTCATTGCTATGTTTTTAGAATATGGATTATTTTTATGCTCTTTGTCGGAGCTCTGAGTTTCTCCTTATCTTTTCTTCCCAGTCTTATTTTTGAATGTCCCGCCCTTGTAAGACACATTGTGTGTAGTTTTCTTGATGACTTTATTTAGAAGCATCCTGAACTAACTTGACCCGAGAGTTCTTGTGGAGAAACTTTAAAATGGTCTGTGAAGCAGTCATGTGGTGAGTTACACTGTGCACCCGAGCAGGGGAACAGATGTGTGCAGCCAGCCCCCGTGGCCTGCGTTGGCTCTGTTCTTCTTCCCTTGCTTAGTGCTTTCCTCACGTACCACTCTTGTCACTCTGAGTGAGAGCTGAGGTGCTAATGACTTGCACAGGGTGGTACAAAAGTAGGTATCCAGTTGTTCGTATGGAAAATAATACAACAATTAATGAATAGAAGTGTAAGAATAAAATCTGTTTTGTGTACTTACAACTGAAACCCTGTACTTGCCCCTTCCGCACACCTGATCTTATATGGAGTAGCTGGTTTGGAGAGCAAATCTACAGATCTAGTCCTTATTCTTAATGGTGAGCTGTTAGGAGGACCTAGGTCAGACTTTTGTGGGGCTTTTTTAGTGACAATGAGTGGGGAGTGTGTGATGCCAGATGCCAGGAGCCCACGGGAAAATAGCTCATAGATTGGATCTCCAAAATGACACATGTCATTTATAGGCCTACTTTTCCTATTTGAGACATGTGTGTTTTCATAGATGCTGTATGCTATTTACCTAAGGAGAAATTTTGAGTGGTGTTGCGGTGCAGAGAGACAGCTGAAACTTACACTGATTTTTCAAGGATTTCCCCCTCAGACTGCCGACTTCCATGATACAATATGTGCTCAATATCTGCGGAGCAGACCAATGCGTCCTTTTTCTGAGTTCCCTCAGAAAAGAAGGGAATCTATACGTACTGCAGGGTTGGTGGTGGAAGATGGGAGGAGCTGTGGTAACACAAGTCTGGTGGCGATAAAATAGTTACATGTTAAGGTATTGGTTCCAACATTCGGTTCTATCTTGACAAACCTCATTAGGCCTTTCCTGGTCCCCAGCATGTATATGTTCTCTCCATAGTTCCAGCCAGTTACCTTCAGCTTCTGGCTCACCATCATCTTAACTTCTGCGGATATCGTCAGTGTAGGAGAAGGAACCTAAAGAAATTTAGTCCAACACTCAGAAACAGCATCAAGCTCCACCCTGACCTTAAGCCTTCTTCTTTTTTTCTTTTTTATAAACAAATTTTTATTTTTATGGGGTGACATCAATAAATCAGGGTACATATGTTCAAAGAAAACATTTCCAGGTTATCTTGTCATTTAGTTTTGTTGCATACTCATCACCCAAATAGAGATCGTCCTCCGTAACCCTCTATCCAGTTTTCTTTGTACTCCTCCCCCTCCCCCTCCCCCTCCCCCTCTCCCTCTACCTCCTCCCCCCCCCCATAACCACCACACTCCTGTCCTTGTCTCTTAGTCTCGCTTTTATGTCCAACCAATGTATGGCATCCTGCAGTTCTTGCTTTTTTTCTGATTCGCTTATTTCACTCCGCATAATGTTATCAAGATTCCACCATTCTGTTGTAAGTGATCTGATGTCATCATTTCTTCTAGCTGAATAGTATACCATGGTGTATATGTGCCCCATCTTCCTTATCCAGTCTTCTATTTTTTTTTACAGTGATTAAAAACCTTTAAGCAAACTCTTGGCCAATACAGCAAGAATCCATAAAAGAGTAGTGTCCTTAACATGTTCACCAAGTCCAAGTTGGCCCCATCACCATGCCAAATCCCTGAAAAATGCAACCCAACCACAGTTCAGTCTGTTAGGAGCTGTCACAGGAAGCAGGAGTCCAGGAAAAATCCACATCCAGGAAAAGTCCGCATGGTACTGGAATTGTTGTCACCATTCTATACTTTGCACTCGTGTCCAAGTCCCAATGACCGCTGCTTCTAGCTGGTAATGATTCAGGTAGACTGGAAAAGCCATTTGCAGCATGCGTGGATATGGAGCTTCTGTTCTCCTCTGCCTGGATAGATGAGACCAGGTTATTTTTCCCTGGAGCTCTGCGACTGTGGCATGGTAAAGAGAACCTTGAGATACACTAAGCTGGGTGGCAAAGGTAGATTCATAATAGAAGTTGGAAAAAGGGGGAAAGAGAGCTCTAAATTAGGAGTAGGTCCCAGCCTGAAATATGAGTGGGGCATTGAGGTAGGAGGGATAAAGGAAACACTATATATTAAGCAAAGCAGCAGAAAATAGGACTATCAACACCCACAACAGAGACCTTAAGCCTTCTTTTAATGGAATATTGTCTTGTCTCATAGACCAACTACCTGCATTTTTTACCCAATGGGATAATAACTAGGACCTGTCTTGATGAAGCATACCCAGTTCATCTACCTCTGGACTCTTCATTACTCTCACTTTTGATTTAATTAAAGACTGGAATTTCTCAAAGCCCCTCTATATTGTAGCTGGGTGATACCAGATGCTAGTAGATTTTAGAGTATCAAGTACTTTGTTGTTTGGAGCTCCAAATATCGCTGACTCCTGTATTTTCCACCCAGTGTACTACATACCTATTATGGCATTTTGTTACTTCGTTCTAGATCTACTCCCATCAAAAGTTCTGTTCTTTGCTAGTCTTCTTTTCTGGAAACCCTGTTGTCTATAAAGATAAGCCCTCCTGTCCTGGCAGGTTCGCTCAGTGGATATAGCATTGGCCTGACTTGTGAATGTCTCAGGTTTGATTCCTGGTCAGGGAACGCAAGAGAAGTGCCCATCCGCTCCTCTACTCCTCTCCTTTTCCCTTCTCTGTCTCTGTCTCTCTTCCTTTCCTACAGCCATGGCTCAATTGGTTTGAGTCTATTGGCCCAGGTACTGAGGATGGCTCTGTGGAGCCTCTACCTTAGGCACTAAAAATAGCTTGGTTGTGAGTATAGTCCCAGGTGGGCAGAGCATCAGCCCCAGATGGGGTTGCTGGGTGGATCCCAGTTGGGGCGCATATGAGAGTCTGTCTCTCTCTCTGCCCTCCTGTCACTTAGAAAAGAAGAAAGTAAAGAACATCAGCCTCCCTTTTCTCCCTTTGGTCAGCCTGAGATTAAGTTCGCTCAAGAAATGGAGGATACTTGACTGAGTCTTTCGTTATTTATACGCCACTGTCACTTTCAACACGGTACTAGTTGAAACTCCCCTCCTGATACTTTTACCACTGTATTGGTCACTAATATATCTGTGTGTCTCCCAGAGTCAACTGTGAGTTTCCTGAGGGGAAGGGTGGTGTCAGACACCCCCCAGAGCCTAGTGCTCTAAAGGGCGTATCATTGATACGATCATCAAGATTGTTTGATAAGTGAGTGAATTATGGCATTCTGGTTCAAGATTTTTTCTGTTCTTACATTTATGCTGCTACTACTCATTCCTTTCAAGTGGGGTTTTCTGTGTTTTCTTGAATATCTCTGAGTATTTTTAGGATTTCTATTTTAAATTCTCTGTCGTTTAACTCCAATGTTTCCAATATATTAAATTATTTCTCCATAGATTTATCCTCATCTATCTGTGTTCCCTCTCTTTCTTTTGTATCCATGATATTCGATTTTCTCTTCCTTCAGGGCATCAGAGGGTGGTTTTGTTGATAGTATTAATGAGATTTAATAAAGAATAAAAAGTTAAAAAAATCAAAGAGAGGTTTATTTTTAAAAAAATCAATAATTAAATAAAGAAAAATGAAAATAAAATAAAAATTAAAAAAAGGAAATTATCCCCCCCCCCTCCTTTTTTCCTCTCCTCTGCTCTCCCCTCTTTCTTGAGAAAATCTTGTGGTGAACTGTGAATTATATTGTACTAAATAGAACACACAATGCCTGTAATGGAGGGCCTGAATTGGGGAGAAGTAATAAAGGGGCAAAATAAAAAAAAAATTAAAAAAAAAGAGAAAAAAAAGGAGGGTATGGACCCACAAAAAGCAAATAAGAAAAAAAAAATTTGGGTCAAGAATAAAATGATTTGCTTTTAGGTTTTGGTTGACTAAGAGTTATGATGAGAGGAATAAGAGGGAAACAGGAAAATGAGGGGACAAATTAAAAAATTACTCTTGTATTTAGTGGAAGAAGAACTAGATAAAATGGAGAGCCAGGATTTGAGCACTTCTAATGAATTAAAAAGGTAAAGTAAAAACCCTCCAAAATGCCAGAAACATAAGTTTTTGTCTCAGATAAGAAAATTTGTTCGTTATTGAGGATTAAATGAGAGAAGAAGTAAAGGAGAAAGGAGGAAACTAATATAGAGGGAGAAAAAAAAGGGAGAGAGATAAAAAAGGAGGAAACTACTAAAATAAGAAAAAAGAAGAGAGACAGAGAGAGAGACAGAGAGAGAGAGAGAGAGAGAGAGAGAGAGTTAAGGGTTTTGGAGTGCAACCCTCATATAAGAAAGGAAGAGGAAAGAAAAGATAATGGGAGATGTAACACTTATGGGTAGTGTAGTTCAAGGAGAGGAGAGAGTAAGACCAGCAGAGAGTTAAATGACCAAATTGGAGGAGGAAAAAAAAAATCAAGAATGAAGATAAGAGAAACAAACGAACAAATATAATAAAATGGATAAGTTATAAAGTCTGTGGATTATTCTTGATTTTGAGAGGTTATCTTCTTGCTTTTTCTTTTCTCTCCCTCTTCCTGGTCGGTGACTCTGTACCCCGGGTTCTGCCCCTTTGGCACGCTCAGGTAGAGGTTTGCAGTTGATAAGTCTCTATGGCGATGTCATGTATTGTGCTTCAGTCTGGTTGGCAGTCGAGGCTCATTAGCATTTATAGGCTCCAACAATGAGAGAGTCCGTGTTCCTGGAACCTCTCTCCTAGTCTTTCCTTCCTCAATTAGTAGCCTGATAATCCAGCTATGGGGTTGCTGCTGCCTCTGCCTGGATAGTAAGAGGCTCAAAGAGCTGACAACTCCACACTCTATTCCCACTCAGCACAGGGCTCTGGGTAAGGCTCAGTCAGTCAGAACTGCTAGCATAATCAGGCGGGGCTTCCGCCCACTCAAAGACCTCTGGCTCTGCCACTCTGTCCAGTAACACGGGCGGGCGCCCCCTCCCAGGGCGCTTGGAGGAAAGTCTCGCTCACTATCTGCACACGCAGACCAGGATATCAGGCCGGCAGTCTTACACTTTGAGCGAAACCCCCGCCCGCACGGAAAAGTTCCAGCGTTGGAATTGGCTCTTGCTCCCTCCCTGTGTGCAGCTTTTTCAGGGTGCTGGGTCGGCCTGGAGATTCCGCTTTGGGCCCACACAAAGGCGCTTGACTCTGCCCCTCTGTGGGATAACATGGGCGCCCACTGCCGAGGCACTCGGAGGAATCTCTCGCCCAATATCTGTGCGCCGACCAGGAGATCGGGGGAAAATGGCTGCCCCACTTGTCTTTTTCTGTCTGGGTTTGGTGCAAGTGTTAGCTTGTATCGCCTGGGTTGCCACAGGCACAGTTTTTCTTCGGCTTGGATCTCCGTGCCACAGCCTGGTTCGGCCTTTTGTGCCGCAGCCTGGATCTATTCACCCCCTTTGCCCGCCTTACTTTCTATACTCTCAGTTCCCAGTAAAAGCCGCCCAGTTTAGGTTAGTGAGGAAGGCGGAGCGTTTCTTACTCCCTATTTCCTTCGGGATTTGATTATATATTTAGCCAATTTTTCGCTTGACCATACCTTCGGGTGTATTGCGAAACATCTGGAGGCTCCAAGGAGAGGTTGTTCTGTTTCTGGTTGAAGATCTTGTTGAGTTTTGGGGGAGATTTATCAGTATCGCTTCCTACCGTGCTATTACTCTGATGTCATCTCCCCTCCTTACTCCTTTTAAAGTTCATCTGCACAACAGCATATTCTAAGCACCAGTGGCAATGTTCATTCTGTCCATAGGTGAAAAAGAATTAGCGGAACTACACTTGTAATATTTATTTATTCATTTCATGAAACTCATTATACCTTTGATGAAATTCTACATGTTCATTCCTTCACATTTATTACTTCAGTAAACAAGCATATAATGTAAAAAGAAAAGGTGCCATACAGCCAGGGGCAACAAGCTATCATTGGAAATATCTTAAATAACAGTTTTATTGTTTTTTGTCAGGTATTATTTAATATTTTTTCATTAATATTTTAAAACTCTTTGTTATGACATAATCTAGTTTTGTGTACCTCTTTTCTTTTCCATATTTAAGTGTTAAATGAATAAAATAATAAACTACCTTCAAGTATACCATTTTTATACTTAGTGTAAACTGGTCACTAGGGCAGAGAACCAGATGTTAAATTATCTGAATCCCACCACTGTGTATAAGTGCTTTAGAACCTCCATATCAAACTAAGACAATCTCCTGTAATAACTATGACCTTTTAAACATTTTTATTTTTGAGAGAAGGAAGATGGCAGCGGAGTAGGCGGATGCACAGACGCCCAGCTCTCACCACCAAACTGGAATACAAATCAATTTAGGAAAAATCAGCATGAAAAACCAACTCTGAACTGCAAAAACAGCTCTCAAAAACCAAGGAGCAAAGAAGAAGCCACAATCCTGGTAGGGAGTGCCTGAATCTCCTCTGCTTACAAGAACAGAGGGGGGGGGGTGAGGCTAAGAGCCCAGAGAGGATCTCACATAGGGAAAAGAGCAGAAACTACTGCTCACGGCCACTTACCTGGCGACCAGGGAGAGAGCTGTGTTGAAAAGACCAGCTTATCTCCCAAGTGGAAAGGACAGGGAAGGGACAGACTGTGAGGGGCTAAGGAATGCAGGAAACGAACTAAAAAAGCTGACTCGCCCTGGCCAGTTGGCTCAGCGGTAGAGTGTCGGCCTAGCGTGCGGAGGACCCGGGTTCGATTCCCAGCCAGGGCACACAGGAGAAGCGCCCATTTGCTTCTCCACCCCTCCGCCGCGCTTTCCTCTCTGTCTCTCTCTTCCCCTCCCGCAGCCAAGGCTCCATTGGAGCAAAGATGGCCCGGGCGCTGGGGGATGGCTCCTTGGCCTCTGCCTCAGGCGCTAGAGTGGCTCTGGTCGCAACATGGCGACCCCCAGGATGGGCAGAGCATCGCCCCCTGGTGGGCAGAGCGTCGCCCCATAGTGGGCGTGCCGGGTGGATCCCGGTTGGGCGCATGCGGGAGTCTGTCTGACTGTCTCTCCCTGTTTCCAGCTTCAGAAAAATTAAAAAAAAAAAAAAAAAAGCTGACTCATCCGTGATGGAGGCGGCCATAGCTGGGGGAGGGACTGAACCTTTCACAAAACAGAGCTGAAGTGCTTCCCGATCAGAGATCTCCCGACATTTATCCAGCTCCAATCACCCCAACAAGACACAGCTGAAAACAAGAAGTGGGGAGGAGGGGCAGTAACTCAGGTCTCCATGGAGATCTGAGATACACCTCCCCCTACTGAAGCTGAGAAAACACCCTGCCCCCACTGAGATTAGATGGCTAAAGAGGCCTTCAGTTTCAGGTTACACCCATCGCATTCCTGGATACAGTTTCAAGGAAGCCCCCTGCTGAGATCAGTAAACAAGACTATCACCTATTAAGAAAACAAACAAATCAAAACTTCAAAGCTGCCCAAATCCAAAAGTGGATTACAGATAACAGCTGATACCAACCCAAGAAGACCTAGAAATAACACAACTGAAACCTGGAGGCAGACAACACCACGCCTAGACTCAACCACCTCTACAAATAAAACACCATGAGAAGACAAAAAAGTGCAATCCAAATGAAACCACAAGTGACACCTTCAGGACATGAACTCAGTGATATTGAAATAATCAAACTTCCAGATGTGGAGTTCAAAATAATGATTGTAAGGATGCTTAGGGATCTTAGAACAACAATGGATGGTCACTATGAACACCTAAATAAAGAAATAGCAAGTATAAAAAAGAATCAGTCGGAGATGACAAATACAATATCAGAAATAAAGACCACAATGGAAGGAATTAAAACAGGAGAGCTAGAGCAGAGGATCGAGTCAGCGAATTAGAGGACAACTGGAATGAAGGCATGAAAACACAGAAGAAAAAAAAGACTCAAAAAGTCAGAGGAAACCCTTAGAGGGCTCTGTGACAACATGAAGAGAAATAACATCCACATCATAGGGGTTCCTGAAGAAGAAGAAAAAGAACAAGGAATAGAGATGTTGTTCAATCATATCATAGCTGAAAACTTCCCTAAATTAATGCCAGAGAAACTCTCACAAGTCCAAGAAGTACAGAGGACTCCATTAAAGAGAAACCCAAAGAAACCTACACCAAGACACATCATAATTAAAATACCAAAGCTAAACGATAAAGAGAAAATATTAAAAGCTGCAAGAGAAAAAGAAGTTATCACCTACAAAGCAGCCCCATAAGGATGACATCTGACTTCTCAACAGAAACACTTGAGGCCAGAAGGGAATGGCAAGAAATATTCAAAGTAATTCAGAACAAGAACCTACAACCAAGTCTACTTTATCCAGCAAGGCTATCGTTTAAAATCGAAGGACAAATAAAAAGCTTCCCAGACAAAAAACAACTCAAGGAATTCATTACAACCAAACCAATGCTGCAGGAAATGTTAAGGGGCCTGTTGAAAACAGATCAAAGTGGGAAAAGAATATAGTAAAAAAAGGAATACACCTTTAAAGAAGAAAATGGCAATAAACAACTACATATCAATAATAACCTTAAATGTAAATGGATTAAATGATCCAATCAAAAGACATAGGGTAGCTGCGTGGATAAGAAAACAGGACCCATACATATGTTGGCTACAAGAGACACAACTTAGAACAAAAGACACATAGACTGAAGGTAAAAGGATGGAAAAAAACATTTCATGCAAACAGAAATGAAAAAAAAGCTGGGGTAGCAATACTTATATCAGACAAATTGGACTTTAAAACAAAGGATATAGTAAGAGATAAAGAAGGCCACTACATAATGATAAAGGGAGTAATCCAACAGGAAGATATAACTATTATAAATATCTATGCACCTAATATAGGAGCACCCAAATATATAAAGCAGACTTTGATGGATTTAAAAGGTGAGATCAACAGCAATACTATAATAGTAGGGGATTTCAATACCCCACTAACATCACTAGGTAGATCCTCAAGAAAGAAAATTAACAAAGAAACAGCAGACTTATTGGAAACACTAGATCAACTCGATGTAATAGATATCTTCAGAACCTTTCACCCTAAAGCAGCAGAATATACATTCTTTGCAAGTGCTCATGGTACATTCTCTAGGATAGACCACATGTTAGGGCACAAAAGTGCTCTCAACAGATTTAAGAAGACTGAAATCATATCAAGCACTTTCTCCGATCACAACGGCATGAAACTAGAAATGAATCACAACAGAAAAGCTCAAAAATTCTCAAACACATGGAAACTAAATAGCAGGTTGTTAAATAATGAGTGGATTAAGAATGAGATCAAAGAAGAAATAAAAAAAATTCCTAGAAATGAATGACAATGAGCATACAACAACTCAAAATTTATGGGACACAGCGAAAGCAGTGCTGAGAGGGAAGTTCATAGCACTACAGGCACACTTTCAGAAGCTAGAAAAAGCTCAAATAAACAACTGAACCTTGCATCTAAAAGAATTAGAAAAAGAACAGCAAGTAAAGCCCAAATGTAGTAGAAGGAAGGAAATAATAAAGATCAGAGCAGAAATAAATGACATAGAGGCTAAAGAAACAATACAGAGGATCAATGAAACTAGGAGCTGGTTCTTTGAAAAGGTAAACAAGACTGATGAACCTTTCAGTAGACTCACCAAGAAAAAGAGAGAGAGGACTCAAATAAATAAAATTAGAAATGAGAGAGGAGAAATAACAACTGACACAACAGACATACAAAATATAGTAAGAAAAGACTATGAAGAACTGCATGCCAAAAAACTAGACAACCTAGATGAAACGGACAAATTCCATGAAGCATACAATCTTCCAAAAATGAATCTGGAAGAATCAGAAAACCTAAACAGACCGATTACAACAAATGAGATCGAAACAGTTATAAAAAAACTCCCAACAAAGAAAAGTCCCGGGCCCGATGGCTTCACAACGGAATTCTACCAAATATTCAAAGAAGAACTAACTTTTATCCTTCTCAAACTATTTCAAAAAATGCAAGAGGAAGGAAGACTTCCAAGCTCCTTTTACGAGGCGAGCATAATTCTGATTCCAAAACCAGGCAAAGACAACACAAAGAAAGGAAATTATAGGCCAATATCTCTGATGAATATAGATGCTAAAAGCCTCAACAAAATATTAGCAAACCGGATCCAACAATATATGGAAAAAATCATACACCATGATCAAGTGGGATTTATTCTGGGGAGGCAAGGCTGGTACAATATTCGTAAATCAATCAATGTGATTCATCACATAAACAAAAAGAAGGAGAAAAACCATATGATCATTTCAATAGATGCAGAAAAAGCATTTGATAAAATCCAACACCCATTCATGATCAAAACTCTCAGCAAAGTGGGAATACAGGGAACATACCTCAACATGATAAAAGCTATCTATGAGAAACCCACAGCCAACATCATACTCAATGGGCAAAAATGAAAAGCAATACCCTTAAGATCAGAAACAAGGCAGGGGTGCCCCCTTTCACCACTCTTATTTAACATGGTCCTGAAAGTCCTAGCAACAGCAATCAGACAAGAAGAAGGAATAGAAGGCATTCAAGTTGGAAAAGAAGAATTAAACTATCATTATTTGCAGATGATATGATATTGTATAGAGAAAACCCTAAAGTCTCAGTCAAAAAGCTACTGGACCTAATAAATGAATTCAGCAAAGTGGCAGGATATAAAGTCAATACTCAGAAATCAGAGGCATTTTTATACACCAACAATGAACAGTCAGAAAGAGAAATTAAGGAAACAATCCCCTTCACAATTACAACCAAAAAAATAAAGTACCTAGGAATAAACTTAACCAAGGAGACTAAAGACTTGTACTCGGAAAATTACAAAGCATTGATAAAAGAAATCAAGGAAGATACAAACAAGTGGAAGCATATACTGTGCTCAGGGTTAGGAAGAATAAATAAACATCATTAAAATGTCTATATTACCCAAAGCAATCTATAAATTCAATGCAATACCAATTAAAATACCAATGACATACTTCAAAGATATAGAACACATATTCCAAAAATTTATATGGAACCAAAAGAGAACACGAAGAGCCTCAGCAATCGGAAAAAAGAAGAAGAAAGTGGGAGGTATCACACTTCCTGATATCAAGTTATACTACAAGGCCAGTGTATGCAAAACAGTCTGGTACTGGCATAAGAACAGGCATATAGATCAATGGAACAGAACAGAGAACCCAGAAATAAACCCACAGCTCTATGGACAACTGATATTTGACAAAGGAGGTAAGGAAATATAATACAATGGAGTAAAGACAGCCTCTTTAACAAATGGTGTTGGGAAAATTGGACAGCTACCTGCAAAAAAATGAAACTAGATCACCAGCTTACACCACTCACAAAAATAAACTCAAAATGGATAAAGACTTAAATGTAGGCCGTGAAACCATAAGCATCTTAGAAGAAAACATAGGCAGTAGGCTCTCGGACATCTCTCGGAGCAATATATTTGCTGATTTATATCCACGGGGAAGTGAAATAAAAGGATAAACAAATGGGACTGTATCAAACTAAAAAGCTTTTGCACAGCTAAAGACAACAAGAACAGAATAAAAAAACAAACTACATACACATTGGGGAACATATTTGACAATACGTCTGATAAGGGGTTAATAACCAAAATTTATAAAGAACTTGTGAAACTCAACACCAGGAAGACAAACAACCCAATCCAAAAATGGGCAAAAGAGATGAATAGACACTTCTCCAAAGAGGACATACAGATGGCCAATAGGCATATGAAAAAATGCTCAACATCACTGATCATTAGAGAAATGCAAATTAAAACCACAATGGGATATCACCTCACAGAGTCAGAATGGCGCTTATCAACAAAGCAACACAGAATAAGTGCTGGCCAAGATGTGGAGAAAAGAGAACCCTCCTGCACTGCTGGTGGGAATGCAGACTGGTGCTGCCACTGTGGAAAACAGTATGGAGATTCCTCAAAAAACTGAAAATCGAACTGCCTTTTGACCCAGCTATCCCACTTTTAGGAATATACCCCAAGGACACCATAGAACGGCTCCAAAAAAAGAAATGCACCCCCATGTTTGTGGCAGCATTGTTCACAATAGCGAAGATCTGGAAACAGCCCAAGTGTCCATCAGGGGACGAGTGGATTAAAAAGCTTTGGTACATATATACTATGGAATACTACTCAGCCATAAGAAATGATGACATCAGATCATTTACAATAACATGGATGGACCTTGATAACATTATACGGAGTGAAATAAGTAAATCAGAAAAAAAAACTAAGAAGTATATGAATCCATACATAGAAGGGACATAAAAATGAGACTCAGAGACATGAACAAGAATGTTGATGGCAACAGGGGTGGAGGGTGGGGGGAGGGGGGAAGGGGTGAAGAAGGAGACAGGGGTTGGGGGAGGGGAGGGGCACAAAGAAAACCAGATAGAAGGTGACAGAAGACAATTTAACTTTGGGGGAGAGGTATACAGCACAATCAAATGTCCAAATAATCTAGAGATGTTTTCTCTCAACATATGTACCCTGATTTATCAATGTCACTGCATTAAATTTAATAAATAAATTAAAAAAACATTTTTATTTTCAATTACAGTTTACATTCAACATTATTTTGTATTAGTTCCAGGTGTACATATAGTGGTTAGAGAGTCATATAGGTTGGAGAGTCATATAATTGAGCCCTGGCTTGTTGTCACAGTGATAGAGAGTCGGCCCGACATGTGGATATCCCGGGTTCGATCTGTAGTCAGGGTACACAGGAGAGGTGACCATCTGCTTCTCCATTCCTCCCTCTTCTCTCTCTCCCTCCACACCCCCCACACAGTTATGGCTCGATTGGTTCCAGATCATCACCCTGGGCACTGAGGATGGCTCCATGGAGCCTCCACCTCAAGTGCTAAAAATAGCTCAGTTGGGAGCATGGCCCCTGATGGGCAGAGCAGCAGCACCAGATAGGGGTTGCCGGGTTGATCCCAGTCAGGGTGCATGCGAGTGTCTCTCTCTCTATCTCCCCTCCTCTCACTTGGAAGAGAAGAAAAACACACACACACACACACACACACAAGACCCCTGCCCACCTATGGTCTGTCTGACCCAGCTCTTCCCATGGGCCATGTGAGGCCAAGGCAAGAGAGGAACTTTCCAAGGCCTTCTGCAGTATCACTCATTCATCTATTTCTTCTCTTAGGTTATGGCGTACCTCTTATCTTTGGTCACCAGGCACTAGTACCCCCACACTCAGGAGCTTACAGACACTGTAAGAAGAATTTTTAAAGTGGTTTGAAACGTGTAGACACAGCCCTTGTGATATGCCAGGTGTTCTCACCATTTCTCAAACATTAATCCTTTAACACTCCCCATGACATCAGAGACGCTGTGTTTTATACTATTGCTGGCATCAGAGGGAAACACTGGCACTAAATATACTGCGCTCAAACCCAGCTCCTGGAAAGACCTCATGTTAACATACCCTCCCAAGTTCTGTGGCCCAGGCATCGGGGCATGGTTTGACTGGGTGCTTCTGCCTCAAGGTCCTTATGAATGAGGAGATGCATTTCAACTGGAATGAACCAGGAACACATTGCCTGGTTTTCTCCAGAAAGCAGCGTGGACTGAGAGCCCCAGGTCCTGCCTGCTGGCCTGGGCACTGCCTCGATTCTCTCCTATGGGGCCTCGACATAGGGCAACTCAAAACCACGGTGTGCGCTCTCCCTTTCCCAGAAGTATAACAGACAGACAGGGACCCATATACAGAGAGAAAACAAAATGGACATTCTGAGAAAACAAGGAAACTTAAGATTAAGAGTATGAGAGAAGTGCCAGGACCTGACATCCCACCATCCTGGCTGTATTCTAAGTTGTTCAAACGCCAGTCCCTAACCACTCAATGGATATATAGAGAAGTTCCTCCCAGGAGGCGGGAGTGATGAGAAGCCACTGTGAAGGGTCCCCACACAGGGACCCACATGAGGCACTTGGTCTGACTCTAAGTTTCACAAGAGACTGATGGCAGTTATCAAGCCAGATGTTGACAATGTGTGAATTTCCTGTCATTTCCACACCTTAAAGATATGGGTCTGAAAAGGAGGCCAAGATGGCCAGTGACACCCACGACACAGATTTCCTGACCCAAGATCACACACAGGACCACAGGCCCGTTTAGACTGGCATTCAACAGCATGTCCCACACATTCTTGTAACACTTCCACCTCGACATTTGTGTATCAGATTTACGGGACACAGGCCCACAGGTGTTAGAGGCATCATTTCATCCACACCTGACAAAGGCCTTCAAAAAGGTGTCTAGCATCGTCCTAGTGGCACTGGACAGGAGTCTGGGTGTCAAAACGCACAGAAGATTCCCCAGGACACCAGGGCATTGGTAAAGAAGTAGAGGTTTGAACTCAGCTATCTCCTACAAGCCGGGGGCCTAGTACATCCCAGAGAGCGGCGGGAGAACTGTGTTAGGTCTCGGTGTACACGTAGCTATTGAGATGAGATGGGCAAGGAGAGAGAGCAGTCATCAGCCCTGAGAAGGTTATGCATGGCCCTGACTGGAGGAAGGGGCCCAGGTCACGGAACCTTGAAGGGGTGACCTCAATTCCTTGGTGACAGATGCCCAACAGAAATTAGAAGTCTGGTATCCAGGCACCCACATTCCAGAGACAGCGTCCAGTCCAGCTCACTTGACTGCAGACAGTCAGGAGAGTACGATGTTTCTGTGTTGCTTTCTGTCCTTCCGAGGCTCTGGGCCGAAGAAAGCCCAGAACAAGAGAAGTTTCTGTTGCTGGCGACCGTGGCGCCAACGCCAACGCCAACCGCTCTCGCCCCCTGGCACGTTGCACCCTCAGGTAACCAAGGGCGGTTCAGGGCTGGTCCATCTGGTTCAGGCCTCACCTGGCCCTGACCTGGGCAGCCCCACATGAACGAGTGGCACTCATCCTGGGCAGGAGCTGGTTGTGAGGGGTTGGAAGTCTGGCATGTCTGTTGTGCTAAGAGCCCAGATCATGGATGGGAGGAAGAAAAGGTGAGGGCTGAGGACCAAGCTTCTCTACCCTCTTGTTCATCCGAAGCCAGAAGTCATCTTCCCATTCACCCTGGATGAGGTCTTTGCAGGTGCCTGTCTGTGCAGGATCTTGGGAACAGAAGGTGAGGGTATCTCCCAAGAGGCAATGCCTGCGCAGGCCACTGAGGCTTCCTGGCCCGGTACCGGGCTGTCTTTGTAGAGCTTCTTTGAGGACAGTGTAGAGGAGCCGGTTGACGGGTTCACTTCCGCCCACAGCTGGTCCATGGGACCAGAGCGCCAGGCCAGGAGCAGCATCCAGTGCCGTTCTGAGGTGAGAGCTGGCCATACCCAGGACCCCGAGATCACTGGGATGGGTGTCCCCCTCCCAAAGAAACCTGTACCTCCAATACTCCTGACCAGGTTCCCGCTTGCGTAGAAATACAGTCTTCACAGGTTTGTTGGAACCGCACAGAAAAAAACAAATTCTTGCTGTCTTTGCCTTCGGCTACTTTCTATTGTTGATCTACCTGCCCAGGGATTCTGTGGAGCTCCCAGATCGACTGTTCATGCCCAACTTCTCCGAGCCTGACACATCATCACATTTGGGAGGGTGGTTTGAACCAAACAATGAAAGAAGGGGTGGGGGAGGGGGATGAAGGTACTGGACAAATGTCTCTAGAACATGCCTTCTCACAGAGCATGGCAAACCACTGCCGGCCGACCTGGTCTGGAGCTCTGGCTCTGTTCATCTCCAGTGTCCCATAAGAGGTCATTTTCCTCAGTGATTCGGCCCTTCCCTGCTCATGCAACCTGACGTGACTCAGCTAAGCTGCCCTAGCAGCAGGGCGACCAGCAGCGTCCCCGCTGTGTGCCATCAGCCTGCATTGGGGCGCTAGGTCTGCCATAACACAGGGGTGCAGGTTGGGGGGAAGGTCTCCCACGCTAATCGCTCAGCCTCCTGCTCTGTCTTTGCAGCGTTTCCATAAGAACAGCGTGGAGGAGCTGGCTGACGGGTTTACTTACGCCCTCAGCCGATGGAAGGGACCAGTTGGAAAGGCCAGGAGCAGCGTCCAGTGCCGGTCTGTGAGAGCTGGCCAAATTCAGGACCCCAGAATCACTGGGGTAGGAGTCCCCAGCCAAAAGAAATCTGTACCTCTAATTCTCCTGACCAGGTTTCTACTTAGGTAGAAATACAGTCTTCACATGTTTGTTGGAACCGAACAGAAAAAAAAAAAACAAATTCCTGCTGTCTTTGCATTTGGCTACATTCGATTCTTTATCTACCTGCCCAGGGATTCTGTGGAGCTCCCAGATCCACTGTCCAGTAGTGCAGGTTGGGGGGGAAGGTCTCCCATGCTACTCGCTCAGCCCCGGGCTCTGTCTTTGCAGAGCTCCCACGAGGACATCATCGAGGAGCTGTTCCGCGGGCCAAACCACGTCATCTACTGGGTGAGGGTGCAGGTGCACCAGGCCGACAGCACCGTCCAAGGCCAGGCTGTGGTGAGAGCTGGCCTGGGGGGTTCTCCTTAAGCAGGACCCCAAGATAGTCCTTGGACCAGGAAGGGCCAAGAACCCAGACTCAAATCTGGGTCCTCCCCATAGAGGGTCCACATCCCATGCACGCACAAATGGATCCGGACCTCCACCCCTCCTTCTTGCTGTATGGGGCAGTAGAAAGACACTGCTCACATATTTGTAGGAATGTTGGAGAAAAACAGAAACAGAGTCTTCTGCCTCCCTGTAGACCCTGAGCGCACTCATGCTTCCCTGGCCTGTCATTTTAAGTACCTGGCCCCGCTGTCCTGAGGAGCAGTCAGCTCCAATGTCCTTGCAGACCTTCTCCAAGGACAGAAGACATTTGCACCCACGCAGCCTCTCGGTGCTGTGTACGCTGGCCGAATTCAATTCGGGTGCCGTGTCAGCAGTGCTGCGGGAACCCCTGAGTGTGCCGGGATGGAAAGCACCGGTTCGCCCGGGCCGCTATCACATAGAAGCAGGCTGGGCGGTATCAACGGCAGACCTGGATTTTCTCACAGTTCCAGAGGCTCCAAGCCAGAGAGGAGGGTGTCAGCGGGGCTGATTCTTCTCGACGGGTTTCCTCCTGGCTCGTGGACGACTGGGTTCTTTCTCGGTGTCCCGTGGACTCTTCTCTGAGCTTCCATGTGCCCTCCCCTCCTCTTCTAAAAACGCTGCTCATACTGGATTAAAACCCCTGCACTCCCTTCACCTTAACTCCTTGCTGAAAGACTAAAACCCAAATAGAGGCACAGTCTGAAGTTCTAGGGGTTCCACGGTCATGGAGCTTGGGTGACCCCATTCACACCACAATCACACTACCTTTACAAATCCCCAGCTGGACTGCCTTCACACTATCCCCAGCTGGAGCCAGACGCCCACCGCTGGCGGAAGGACACGCGCATGTAAAACTCGAACAGATTCAGCCAGGTCCCAAATCGAAAGGCTGTAGCTGTGACGTTGCCAACATCAGTTTCGTGATGCTGGCTGCAGTTGCCTTAACTCCAGCCCGCCCAGGAAATTTTCACTCATTTAAATTTCTACCAATGCAAGGGAAGGTGTCCAAAGCAATCACGGTGGTGCATGACTTGCACCATCTTACGGGGACGTGGACCCACCTGTCAGTACTTCACCCGCTCCGGGCATTTGCTCCTTCCCGAGCCTTCTGCTCCGATGCCTGCCTGGTGGCCACTTTGTCCAGTCTGGAGTCCCCAGGCATTTGCCCCTTTGGCTGTAGTGGGTCCCCATCATGAGGGTCTCAACACCTTTTCATGTAAAAAGAAGAAAGATAGTGTCATTCTGGAAGTCAACAATTTGTAAGGGTGGTGTCTATCCTGCACTGTCTCAAACCTGAGGAGGGACAATGTTCCCCAGAACCTCTAAGTTCTTGTCAGGAGCACATCAGACTCTGGTAGCTCAGAGGGAATGCCATGCAGCCCCAGCTTTGCACGGTCTTCAATTCTGACCTGCATGACCTCGAGCAGCCCTGTGACATCCTTAAGCTTCCGTGTCTTCCTCTCTAAAATAAGAATGTTTCGCCTGACCAGGCGGTGGCGCAGTGGATAGAGCGATGGACTGGGATGCAGAGGACCCAGGACCCAGACCCCGAGGTTGCCAGCTTGAGCACGGGCTCATTTGGTTTGAGCAAAGCTCACCAGCTTGGACCCAAGGTCGCTGGCTCGAGCAAGGGGTTACTTGGGCTGCTGAAGGCCCATGGTCAAGGCACATATGAGAAAGCAATCAATGAACAACTAAGGTGTTGCAATGCGCAAAGAAAAACTAATGATTGATGCTTCTCGTCTCTCCGTTCCTGTCCTGTCTGTCTATCCCTCTCTCTGACTCTCTCTCTGTCTCTGTAAAAAAAAGTAAAATAAAAATAAATAAATAAATAAATAAATAAAATAAGGCTGTTTCTTAAGGACTCAAGGTGACAAGCTCTCTCCATATAGACATTTCTAAGAATTTATTTGCTGATATTTAGATGTGTGTGTGGGGTGGAGGGAGAGAGACAGGAGAAACAGGATGCGTGAACTAGTAGCAGTTGCTTCCCAAATGTGACTTGACTGGGAAAACCCAGGGTTTTGAATCATTGATCTCAGCATTCCAGATTGAAGCTTTATCCACTGTGCCACCAGAGGTCAGGCTGTAGACTATTAATATGGAGAAGTGTTGTTCTTCAGCTAAAAAGCTATGCCTAGAAAGCAGCATTTGTGTAAACATCCCCCCACCCACCTAGCCTTGAGGGTAATTTTCAAACCCAGAACCTCTTCAGCACTTCTCTGAGGGGCAGGGTATTTCTGGGGAAGCTCCACACCTCAGTCCTCCTGGCGATTCATGGTGATGCCACTGACTGGATGTCCCTCCTTGTCCTGCCCAGTGTGCAGCTGAGTTAACGCTTCGCCTCCCTGAGGTCCGCAGGATGCGGGCCCTCCAGAGAGGGTCGCTAGAGAAGGTGGCAGCCTCCGTGATACCAGCTTTCCCAGCAGGAAACATCCCCCGTGTTTCCACCTTCATGTCCATCCACCCGGCCTTCTCCAGAGCCTGGCAGATCCTGAACCAGCTGTGTGCTAGGTGAGTATGCACACCCCCCAACAGAGTGGTCACTCTCCCCACTGCTAGCCGTGTCTCCTGAATGTCACATATCTCTCTGAGCCTCGATTTCTGCTCTGAATAGTGGTGTGATGGAGGAGAAACCTCATCAGCCTCTTGCAGAGACTACTGTGCAGACAAGCCATGGCCTGTGCTTACCTGGTGCCTGGTCCTGTTGATAGGGCTGTTAGATAGGAGGTGGTTGTCGATGGCTGTGTTGTCTCTGTCTCACCAAGAAGTCATCTGTCTTGCCATTCAATGGCTGGTGACATTTCTGAGGATGGAAAAGCACATGCAAAACAACCAGTCAAAGAGTTTGGGGATCCACTTAGCTGACCCTTTTCCTGGTCTTTGGTGTTGCCACATTAGGGAAGTCTGGGGATAGCAGGGGGCCTCGGGCCCACTCAGGTATCTGGGATGGTTCTGCTTGGAGTTCCTTCTTCGACAAATTATATTAAGCACCTACTACAAGGAGGCATATTTGGAGACACTTGGGCTAACCCAGTGAATGAAGCAGATACAATCCCTGAGCCTCAGTTCTACTCAGTGAGTCAGACAGTCACAGTAGACGTCATTCGCAGGTCCTGGCCACTGTGCATTGTACATGATGCCATCACGGTCTTTACTGCATCTGGAGGCTTACCTCCCTATAATGACCAGGGTGACACACCACAGGATCAAGTAAAAAAGTGAGTGTGCTCTTTGGGTCCAGCGCAAGGAGGGCCTCCTGTGTCAATGGTGTGGGGGCTCAGGGTGGGGAGGGCCCGGCAGGACCGTGACCTTGCACATCTTCTGATTCGCTAAAGAGGCCTGAGCTCTGGAGGCTTCTATTCCAGGAGGGCAGGAGTCAAAGGGGACTGTGGAGGGGGCCCCTGGCCTCATACATGGGAGGGTCAGGTGGGCTGAGTTGTCCCCAAGAGTCCCAAACCCACCACAGTCCCATCTGGCTTTGCCTGCCCTCGCCACAGTCATCTCCCCTGACCACCAGCACCAGGCACAAAACAGGAGATGTGGTGAGCAGGCTGCTCACAAATCTGTCTCCATCCTCAGGCCAGATGACCAGGTGCATGGAAGGCTGGGAAGGGCAGTGTCCAGGGCCTTCAGGAGAGAAATGTCAGTGGCAAGATGAAAGTTACAATGACCCCATGTTAAGCCTGCCACTCTAAGGACAGCCACTCGGGGCTCAGAGGAGGCATGGGGCTGTCCTCTGGGTGAGCAGGGGCCGGCACAGAGGTGCGGTCTCAAACAAGGGTGCCATGGGAGGGCAGTGTGAAAGGGGAAGACCAGCGTTCTGACTCTTCTGCCCCACTTCCTCTTCCAGGGCCATTGCTTCTACGGTGGGAACCTGGCCACACCAGGTGAAGGATTTCGGCCAGCCCCTCCTTCTTCCCTGGTTCCGGCTGAAGCAGGCTTTGGTGCGGGTCAAGTCTCCCGCCGTACACCATGTGGGCCACCCCAAACTCCTCTGGGTAGAGCTGGAGCATCTAGAGCCCACCCAGGTGACGCTGGAAGGTGAGGGGACTGCAGTCTGGGAAGATGATCTCGGGAAGGGCGGATCATGCACTGGGGTCCCTTGAAAGGCAGCGGCATCCTTCCTGTCCCTGGAAAGGCATGGGACAGTCGGGGATGTGTGTAGAGCTGTGTCTCCCTCTTGCCCCAGGTCCACCTCCCCAGCTCCAGAGCACTGCAGAGCCAGAGGAAGGGTCTGCTCAGGGTGCTGCACCTGGTCCAACCAAAGGCCCCGCCGCAGCCTCGCCAGGCCTAAAGCAGTACCAGAAGCCGAAATGAAGGCATCTTTTGGAGCCTTACAGCTCACTACCTTTTAGGTTCTAAGCAACTATCCTAATTAAATCAGTAATTGAGGGGAGCACTCTCCAGTATTATAATAGCAAAAAACAATAATTCCCCATAAACCAGGCTGCTTATGTAAAATATAGCTAATTAAATGTAATATTGTGGAACAAACAGAAATAAAGTTGTTAATTAAAAATATGTAGACTTTATCTACTTATATATATATCAGAAATATAATTGGGTCCATCTATACATTGTATATGGCAGAATGCTCACCGTACAACTTATTTTTTAATTAACTTGTAAAACAGAATCATATTTTCTGGCAATTATACCAATGTAAAGTGACACAATGGAGAAATAAAATTAGGAAATGGATGCAGCTCAATGTTAATATTTGTGAACTCTAACAAGTGGGACCACAAAAAGTGACTGTTTCTTGCTTATAATTTCTGGTTTTTGTATGAGGATCATGTATACATAATGAGACATTTTAAAACCATATATACTACACTTTAAGATTCTTTAAAGGTCAATAATCTCACCATCATTAATAATATCCTTCTCAACTTTCCCAGATGCCATTTTATTTCTTTAAATTGTCTCAAGAAGCACAATCTACTTGATGGGCTACATTCTACTACCCTCAGTGTTTAGTTTAGTTTACTATTTGAGCAGTGATTACCACAGAGTAGTTATTTACAGTACTGCATTTAAAATCACTAGGGATGGAAAGAGTATTTCTTTGGCTGTAACAAATATAATTCAAAAGAACTCCCTTCACTAAACACGTTCTTAATCATTTCCCTTCCTTGCTGAGCCCAGAATTTAACAAACCGTTGTAATTCAACTTAGAAAATGGCAGTGGTTCCACTGGAACAGGATGTTAAGGAAACAAGGTAATTAGTCTGTCCTACCAGAAGGGTCCCTGTTCACAGTCACAGCTGGAACAAGCTATAATTAAAAGTTAAACCAGTATGTCCAAAATATTCAAGCAAAACATTAAATGTGAAAATGCCACCTGTAGGCAAGCATTTCAAAAGAAGCCGTATTGTGTAAGATGGAGTCACACCACGTAAATCTACAGAGACATGGGGCTGAATCACCCAAAGGCAGTCACTCTTGTGCCAAGACCTGGCACTGAGGGCAGATTCACCAGCTACTTTTCAATTCATTTTTCCTTGGACTGAAAACCAGCTGGTCTATAATCCAAGCCAATAGGTCTCAGGTGTCCAGAAAGAAAAAATCTAAGCATTTATTCTATATGAAGTTTAAGGTTCACTTAATTAATGTAAATTTAATTTTTAAAAGTTCTTTGTGGTTAGGCCCTGGCTGGTTGGTTCAGCGGTAGAGCGTCAGCCCAGTGTGTGGAAGTCCAGATTTGATTCCCGGCCAGATCACACAGGAGAATTGCCCATCTGCTTCTCCACCCTTCCCCCTCTACTTTCTATCTCTCTCTTCTCCTCCCGCAGCCAAGGCTCCATTGGAGCAAAGTTGGCCTAGGAGCTGAGGATGGCTCTGTGGCCTCTGCCTCAGGCACTAGAACAGCTTCGACTGCAATGGAGCAACATCCCAGATGGGCAGAGCATCGCTCCCTAGTAGGTGGGTATGCTGGGTGTATCTCAGTTCGGTGCATGCGGGAGTCTGTTTCCCTGTCTCCCTGCTTCTCACTTCAGAAAAATATGAAATAATAATAATAATAATAAAGTTCTATGTGGCTAATGGTTACCCTATTGGACAGGGTAGTTCAAGATACTAGCTAATACGTGTGAAAGGGCCAGTCCTGAATTTTGGGTACCTTTTATCCACGAGTCCATTCAGAAGACACATGCAGGACTGTCAGAGTTCACAGCATACACAGGAGGCTCACCATCAGACACTTCCCAACTGCCACTCCTCTCACCACCTCCTACCGGACAGAGGCAGCCTCCTTCAGGAGCGGTTGATACTAAACTGCCCCATATCCCTTGCAGTTGGGAGAGTTCTGGCCAAGGGCTCCTGAAAGAAAGGATCACAGCTGATTGATTTCTGAGACAATATTTTCCTCCCTGAGAACAAACAGGAATGAAGACAAGACACTGCTTCTCTCTTTGATGCTAGGAGCAGTTGTCACCTTCCTGTTGACAATCCCTACACTTTTAGTCATGTTCCTCTGGTATTCTGTTGTTTCCAATCCGAAGCCTCCACACTAAATGAGATCCTCACAACTCCTCGTGGTGGGCAAGGCTGTATCATTTCATGGTAGTGCAAGAAATGTGTAAGTGTGGGAAATGAGAGGACTGGGAAAGACTGGAGAGACGTGAAGGGAACATCAGCAGTCTCCTATCTGCTGCAGAGGGGGACCTGAAGACACAGGCAGGACGCAGTCCTCAGCTGGGGCAGGTGAACGGGATGCCCACGAGGGTCAGAGTGTGAGCAGAGGGAAGGGGTGAGGGCAGAGCAGGCCTGGAAGCGGGCGCAAAGGTCTGGTCAGGGAGGACATGGGTGGATAGACTGATGATGGTGGACTTACTGCTAAAAGGCCACAGGAGTCCACCGCAAGCTTGGTGGAAAAGACATGATCACGTGGACTTCTCCACGGATCGTTGGGGCTGAGTGGATGGGCAGCACGAGAGGCCTGCAGATCAGGGAGAGTACATCCCATCCAGAGACCATGACGTCAACTCTCCACCAGAACTCTGAACACTGCTGAGGAGAATTGTCTGGTCGCAAACAGCAGTGTTGAAACCCGGGGTTCCCTATGGAATCCGCCAAGTTCACCCCAGCGGTCGTCAGACATCTGCTTTAGAGGCAGTGGCCAGACCTCCAATCCTGGCTCCGGGTCCCGCCCACCCACATGGACCGCCTCTCGGGCCCATCCCAGCTGGGCCGCATGGTCCCAGACCAGCCGCCTCCCTGGGCCCCGGACAAGATGGCATCAAGCGACCTCAGAGAGAAGAGAAAAGGACCAGAAACCCCAGAGATGACAACACCGCAGGACTCTCTCCTCGCCTACTAAATGAAGGCCTGCAGGACAAGGAGGCAGGAAGAGGTGCTGGCCAGCTCCGCCCTCCTATCGCGAGATATTTTTTATCCGCCCCAGGCCCCGCCCCTCTTTAGTCCCCACCCCCCGCCCGCATTCGGCTCCGCCTAGGGCAAGATGTCTTCCTCAGAGGTCTGGTGCAGTTCCTCTCCTGGTCCTGCGCTTCTTCTGGCCTTGAGCATCCTCAGGGATAGGGTGCCAAAGTAAGACAAGGAAAGAAGTTTAAGGCCCATTTGAGTTCCAGGTATTTGGGACACTTATTCTCCACTAGCCTATGGTTCTTTCTCCGCCGCCTTAACCAGCCTCTTGGTCAGCACAGGGAGAGGTTAGAAGAACAAAAGGTCCACACCGCGGCCAGTCTCTAGGAGGTTGGACACCCTCTGCCCCAGTCCCTTCCCCATGGACCACGTCCTCTTGGGCAGGAAGTGGGAGTTGGAGGACGTGGTGGGGGTGGGGTGGCTCAAGCCCTTAGTGGGCGGATGCTGGCCTGGCCTGGCCTCTGCTCTGGGCTGCTTTGGTAGAACTCCTAAGTCCAAAGCAGGCGATATTGCTCTAGGTGCTGGCCAGGTGGCCTGGGGACAACCCTCATCCATCTCTTCCAGACGCCAAATGCTAACTTTTGTAATTCTGGCTACTAACAGTGTGTATGGAGGGGATTAAGTGGGGGTGGGGGTGGGGCCACTTAAGTCTTAAATTGTCTAATCAAAAATGGCCTCACTCTGAACTGTAGAGGCCACGATGATGTAATGCCAGAGAGGTGGAAGAGATTACACAGACGCTTTGGGAAATGAACAGCACTGTTCACAGATAGAACTCATCTTTCCGTCTTTGTAGGAGGACTCTGTCCAGCTTTGAATGAAAAAGCAATTGTACTCAAAGCTGACAAATATTTCTGAGCATCTACCCAGTTTAAACACTGTATTAATGTACACACTCAATATGAACATCATACCAGGTTTGTGAATGCCATTATGTTTAAATTTTTTTTGTTGTACTATAGGTCCATCTTGGAACTAAAACATGGATTTAAGTGCTTTAGAATGCAATGCACCACACCTTCACCAGGACCCGAGTCATAGAGCCCAATACATCATATCATCATTACCAAAATCAGTTCTAATTTCATCTTTATTGCTTGTACAGTGCATATTTTTATGAATATCACCAGAATGAAAGTATTTGTGCTCGTTAATTCATCATCAATATCAAATTCACTTCTGTGGCTATTGAATAGATGTGTGCAACATGCTAAGTATCTAAGGAGGAGACTTTAGGAAAGGATGTTGTTCAATTTGTGATTTCCTTGTCTTGGAATTTACTTCTCATGGTAATTTACAAAATCTGTAAGTCAGCACCATTTTGTTTTTATGGTCCTTCCAACTAAATAGCAAGTTCTTGAAATACGAACTTAGCTCTGTGATTGCCTGAAAGCCTTAGCAGGCTAAATGTGAGGAAACTAACCTCCGAACTCGACGTGACCAATGCTATGCTCAACACTGTGGCCAAATCACACAAAGCACGAAGCAAGTGTGTCTGTTTCTCCAGGCTAATAGTTCTCGAATTTTTCTGCATATTAGATTTTTTAAATTCTGATGCTCAGATGGTACCCCAGACCAGCAAAATCAGAATCTTTGGACATAGGTAGGAGGCATCAGAATTTTTAAATCTTTCCCAGTGATTCCAATTTGTAGCCAAGTTTGAGAACCAATGTCTAACCAGTACTTCTGAAGTGCTAATATTCATATAGATCACCCGGGACCATGATAAAATGTAAGTTCTTGTTAAGCAAGGGTGAGTCCTGAGGTTCTGTGTTTCTAAAAGCACACAGTGGTGCTGGTGCTGCTGGGCCACAGCTAACACTAGATCGGCAAGGTCCCAGAGAAACTAGGTGGAATAAGACCCTCTGTGGGGACAGCCAATGGGAAAGGTGGCCAGTTGCAGTGGATGCTGTGGATTGCGGTCCTCCACATCTGCTCCAGCCTAGTGTGCCTTCCTGTATTGTAGAGGCAAGAAGCCTAAAGAGCACTTTTCACATTGCATCTAGAGTTCTAAGTTTGATTGCCATCCACCAATCATATGGATTCAGGGGACATCTGAATTCAGAATTGAGTTAAATCGGGGAGGTGTCAAGATAAGAGGCACCATATTGCTCTGAGAATTGTAGAAAAAGTTCTAGAGTTGGGTGGCAGACTCTCAGCAAACAGAGAGAGCTCCTGGTGGCTTGTCTGCTCAGTATGGATTTGGGAGGTGTTTCTGAATTCTCAATCTTCTAGACTTTATGTCTTCAAGTCTTCCAACAATGCTGTTAGCTTTAACATGTTTTAATTAAATCTTTTCTGTGTAAGCGAGCTAGGGTATCATTGCCCAGTTTTCTTGAAGTAGGAATTGCATATTCCAATGGTTTTATCTGTGATAAAGGTATAATAGGAAGAGTTTTGGGGTTTTTTTGTTTGTTTTTTGTTTGTTTGTTTTTAGTGAGAGGAGGAGAGGCAGAGAGACAGACTCCCACATGCACCCCAACTGGGATCTACCTGGCAAGCCCACTAGAGGACGATGCTCTGCCCATCTGGGGCCATTATTCCATTGGAAAGGCAGCCATTTTTTTAGCGCCTGAGTTGAGGTCATGGACCCACTCTCAGCACCCAAGGCCAACTCATTCAAGCCAATCAAGCCATGGCTGTAGGAGGGAAAGGGAGGGAGAGAAAAAAAGAAAAAAAGAATGAGGAGGGGTGGAGAAGCAGATGGTTGCTTTTCCTGTGTGCTCTGACCAGGAATCAAACCTGGAACTTCCACACACCAGCCGATGCTCTACCACTGGGCCAACTGACCAAGGCCAGGAAAAGTTCTTTTTTTCACAGAAGAAATAGATCAAAGGATCTGAATGAGGTGCAACCTCATGGCCCAGCTGCCCATACCTCACATGGAAATTCTTGGCCTATTGTCCAGTTTGAATTTCTTTTTCTTTTCTTTTTTTTTAAATTTTGAAAATTTTTTTTCTAATTTGGAAAAGAAAAAAAGATTGTGTGATTTGCAACAAAAATTACTCTCCACAAGGATTCTTACCTCCTCTTCTCTGCTGAGAGGCACAGTGGTATTTTTTAAAATTAATTTGAGAGAGAGAGAGAGAGAGAGAGAGAGAGAGAGAGAGAAACAATTTGTTCTTCCATTTACTCATGCATTGTTTCTTGTTTGTGCCCTGACCTGGTATCGGGATGATGCTCTAACCAACTGAGCTATCCTGCCAGGGCTGTCTAGTGTCCAGTGTAGAAGGGATTTTGTTTATTGTTTGTTTGGTCTTTTTATAATTAAGAAGTCTCCATCTTGCCTGTTATTCAGGGTCAAACTAAGAGGAAAACCCCACTTGAAAGGAATGAGTGGTGGCAGCATAAAGGTAAGAACAAAAAAAATCTTGAACCAGAATGCAGTAATTCACTCACTTATCAAACAATCTTGATGATCCTATCAATGATATGCCATTTAGAGTGCTAGGCTCTGGGGGTGTCTGACACCACCCTTCCCCTCAGGAAACTCACAGTTGACTCTGGGAGACACACAGATATATTAGTGACCAATACAGTGGTAAAAGTATCAGGAGGGAAGTTTCAACTAGTACCGTGTTGAAAGTGACAGTGGCCAATAAATAAAGAAAGACTCAGTCAAGTATCCTCCATTTCTTAAGCGAACTTAATCTCAGGCTGACCAAAGAGAGAAAAGGGAGGCTGATGTTCTTTTCTTTCTTCTTTTCTAAGTGAGAGGAGGGCAGAGAGAGAGACAGACTCTCATATGTGCCCCAACTGGGATCCACCCAGCAACCCCATCTGGGGCTGATGCTCTGCCCACCTGGGGCTATACTCACAACCAAGCTATTTTTAGTGCCTAAGGTGGAGGCTCCACAGAGCCATCCTCAGTACCTGGGCCAATACACTCGAACCAATTGAGCCATGGCTGTAGGAAAGGAAGAGAGACAGAGACAGAGAGAGAAGGGAAAAGGAGAGGAGTGGAGGAGCAGATGGGCACTTCTCCTGTGTTCCCTGACCAGGAATCAAACCTGAGACATTCACATGTCAGGCCAATGCTGTATCCACTGAGCCAACCTGCCAGGGCAGGAGGGCTTATCTTTATAGACATCTCGATCTTTTCCTCAGGGCTGAAGTATGACACATGAAATAACTGTACCCACGGAGGCTGGAGGAGAGAACCACACTGGCTGACAATGTCCTGTGATTGGCTGGACTAGCTTTAAGTTCTCCCCAAAATGGTTGGATGGCAGCTCACCCACCTTCCCAGCTACTGCCAGTCTTGAGCTGTGTCAATAGCATGGCTGTGAATTATCATCATGGGATGCCTGTCTCTGCTCCCACGCTGGTCCACCAGATCAAACATACTGGCCACAGATGCGATTGGCCATGGAGCCTGGAGTCTTGTTTACCTTGAAATTTTCACACTGACGGTAGCACACCCATTACAAACATAACAACTGTGCACGGACACAACTCACTGGGCTCCATGCTGGGGCCTGGTTTCTACTCATCTGTTCTATTGTTCCTCTTTGCTCCCAGCATTAGTTTTCCAGGTGACAGCTTTCTTGGCCCAGGTCATCCACCTTTGTATAATCATCATAACTTATTTTAAGCTTCATGGTTGGGGAAGACTAGTGCTCCATTGAATTGTATAGCTGGTAGTGTGTTTATTCCAGATTTAAAGTAGATGCTTCAGCAATAGAAAGCTTAACATCAGCCACTTACATTAAAATAAAGCTAGCCCTGGCCAGTAGCTCAAATGGTTGGAACATTGTCCCACTACACCAAGGTTGCAGGTTCAGTTCCCGGTCAGGGCACATATAAGACTCAGCCAAGGAATGCATAAATAAGTGGAACAACAAATTGATGTTGATCTTTCTCTCCCTTCCTCTCTCTCTAGAATCAATCAGAATAAAAAGTAAATCTTTAAAATGATGCTCATTTTCAGGCACTTATACACACCCCCAACTCTCTCTTCCACCACTCTTAAACATGGGGGCATTAGTCTGGTCTCCATCTTTACAATGTTATTTGACAGTGTCATGTGGTTGAAATCATATAGCATGTGACCCTTTGAGATTGCTTTTTCTTATTTCACCCAGTATAACACTCTCAGGTCCATCTGTGTTGCTGCCCGTGTTGATAGTTCATTCTTCTTTACTGATGAGTCGAGTTTTGTGGAATAGATATACCACTTTTGTTTATCAATTTACCCACTAATGGACATTTTAGTATAAGTATGTTCACTCATTTTTATTGTAGTTGCTATAGTTGGTGTGAGGTGGTATCTCAATGTAGTCTTTTTAATTTCCATTTCTGGAAAGGTTAGAGATGTTGACTATATAGTATTGTGTGCTTATTTGATTTTAACATATCCTCTTTACTTGAATGAGTTTTCATGTCTTTTGCCCATTTTCTAACTGGATTCTCGTGTCCCACTTGCTAGAGTTTACAAGTGTTAACATTGTGCTGCATCCATTTCCAAATTTTATTTTCCCGTTGTGTTACTTTACATTGGTATAGTTGTCATTAAATATAAATCTGTTTTACAGTTATTTAAAAAAATAAATTGTACAGTGAGCATCCTCCTGTATTAATGTAATGGACCCAATTATATTTTGTATGTATGTACAAGTAGGTAAAGTCTACATATTTTTAATCAATAATTTTATTTGCTGGTTCCATAGTATTACATTTAATTAACTATATTTTACAAAAACAGTCTAGTATTATGTCGGATTAGTATCTTTACTCTTATAATACTACTATAATATGAGGAGATATTCCTCTTACATTACTTATTTAAAATAGCTGCTTAGAACCTAAAAGGCAGTAAGCTGTAAGGCTCCAAAAGATGCCTTCATCTCGGCTTCTGGTACCGCTTCAGGCCTGGCGAGGCTGCGGCGGGGCCTCTGGCTGGACCAGGCGCAGGACCCTGAGCAGACCCTTCCTCTGGCTCTGCAGTGCTCTGGAGCTGGGGAGGTGGACCTGGGGCAAGAGGGAGACACAGCTCTACACACATCCCTTACTGTCCCATGCCTTTCCAGACACAGGAAGGATGCCGCTGCCTTTCAGGGGACCCCGGTGCATAAACCGCCCCTCCCCAGATCATCTTCCCAGATGGCAGTCCCCTCACCTTCCAGCGTCACCTGGGTGGGCTCTAGATGCTCCAACTCAACCCAGAGGAGTTTGGGGTGGCCCACATGGTGTAAGGCAGGAGACTTGACCCGCACCAAAGCCTGCTTCAGCCGGAACCAGGGAAGAAGGAGGGGCTGGCCGAAATCCTTCACCTGGTGTGGCCAGGTTCCCACCGTAGAAGCAATGGCCCTGGGAGAGGAAGTGGGGCAGAAGAGTCAGAACGCTGGTCTTCCCCTTTCACACTGCCCTCCCATGGCACCCTTGTTTGAGACCGCACCTCTGTGCCGGCCCCTGCTCACCCAGAGGACAGCCCCATGCCTCCTCTGACCCCCGTGTGGCTGTCCTTAGAGTGGAAGACTCAACATGGGGTCTGTGTGACTCTCATCTTGCCACTGACATTTCTCCTGAAGGCCCTGGACACTGCCCTTCCCAGCCCTCCATGCACCTGGTCATCTGGCCTGAGGATGGAGACAGATGTGTGAGCAGCCTGCTCACCACATCTCCTGTTTTGTGCCTGGTGCTGGTGGTCAGGGGAGATGACTGTGGCGAGGGCAGGCAGAGCCAGATGGGACTGTGGTGGGTTTGGGACTCTTGGGGACAACTCAGCCCACCTGATCCTCCCATGTATGAGGCCAGGGGCCCCCTCCACAGTCCTCTTTGACTCCTGTCCTCCTGGAATAGAAGCCTCCAGAGCTCAGGCCTCTTTAGCGAATCAGAAGATGTGCAAGGTCACGGTCCTGCCGGGCCCTCCCCACCCTGAGCCCCCACACCATTGACACAGGAGGCCCTCCTTGCGCTGGACCCAAAGAGCACACTCACTTTTTTACTTGATCCTGTGGTGTGTCACCCTGGTCATTATAGGAAGGTAAGCCTCCAGATGAAGTAAAGACCGTGATGGCATCATGTACAATGCACAGTGGCCAGGACCTGCGAATGACGTCTACTGTGACTGTCTGACTCACTGAGTAGAACTGAGGCTCAGGGATTGTATCTGCTTCATTCACTGAGTTAGCCCAAGTGTCTCCAAAAAATGCCTCCTTGTAGTAGGTGCTTAATATAATTTGTCGAAGAAGGAACTCCAAGCAGAACCATCCCAGATACCTGAGTGGGCCCGAGGCCCCCTGCTATCCCCAGACTTCCCTAATGTGGCAACACCAAAGACCAGGACAAGGGTCAGCTAAGTGGATTCCCAAACTCTTTGACAGGTTGTTTTGCATGTGCTTTTCCATCCTCAGAAATGTCACCAGCCATTGAATGGCGAGACAGATGACTTCTTGGGGAGACAGAGACAACACAGCCATCGACAACCACCCTCTATCTAACAGCCCTATCAACAGGACCAGGCACCAGGTAAGCACAGGCCATGGCTTGTCTGCACAGTAGTCTCTGCAAGAGGCTGATGAGGTTTCTCCTCCATCACACCACTTTTCAGAGCAGAAATCGAGGCTCAGAGAGATATGTGACATTCAGGAGACACGGCTAGCAGTGGGGAGAGTGACCACTGTGTTGGGGGGTGTGCATACTCACCTAGCACACAGCTGGTTCAGGATCTGCCAGGCTCTGGAGAAGGCCGGGTGGATGGACATGAAGGTGGAAACACGGGGGATGTTTCCTGCCGGGAAAGCTGGTATCACAGAGGCCGCCACCTTCTCTAGCGACCCTCTCTGGAGGGCCCGCATCCTGCGGACCTCAGGGAGGCGAAGCGTTAACTCAGCTGCACACTGGGCAGGACAAGGAGGGACATCCAGTCAGTGGCATCACCATGAATCGCCAGGAGCACTGAGGTGTGGAGCTTCCCCAGAAATACCCTGCCCCTCAGAGAAGTGCTGAAGAGGTTCTGGGTTTGAAAACTACCCTAGAAGCTAGGTGGGTGGGGGGATGTTTACACAAATGCTGCCTTCTAGGCATAGCTTTTTAGCTGAAGAACAACACTTCTCCATATTAATAGTCTACAGCCTGACCTCTGGTGGCACAGTGGATAAAGCTTCAATCTGGAATGCTGAGATCAATGATTCAAAACCCTGGGTTTTCCCAGTCAAGTCACATTTGGGAAGCAACTGCTACATGTTCACGCATCCTGTTTCTCCTGTCTCTCTCCCTCCACCCCACACACACATCTAAAAATTGGCAAATAAATTTTATAAAATATCTATATGGAGAGAGCATTGTCACCTTAAGTCCTTAAGAAACAGCCTTATTTTATTTATTTATTTATTTATTATTATTATTTTTTTTTACAGAGACAGAGAGAGAGTCAGAGAGAGGGATAGACAGACAGGACAGGAACGGAGAGACAAGAAGCATCAATCATTAGTTTTTCTTTGCGCATTGCAACACCTTAGTTGTTCATTGATTGCTTTCTCATATGTGCCTTGACCGCGGGCCTTCAGCAGCCCAAGTAACCCCTTGCTCGAGCCAGCGACCTTGGGTCCAAGCTGGTGAGCTTTGCTCAAACCAGATGAGCCCGTGCTCAAGCTGGCGACCTCGGGGTCTGGGTCCTGGGTCCTCTGCATCCCAGTCCATCGCTCTATCCACTGCGCCACCGCCTGGTCAGGCGAAACATTCTTATTTTAGAGAGGAAGATACAGGAGCTTAAGGATGTCACAGGGCTGCTCGAGGTCATGCAGGTCAGAATTGAAGACCGTGCAAAGCTGGGGCTGCATGGCATTCCCTCTGAGCTACCAGAGTCTGATGTGCTCCTGACAAGAACTTAGAGGTTCTGGGGAGCATTGTCCCTCCACAGTTTTGAGACAGTGCAGGATAGACACCACCTTTACAAATTGTTGACTTCCAGAAAGACACTATCTTTCTTCCTTTTACATGAAAAGGTGTTGAGACCCTCATGATGGGGACCCACTGCAGCCAAAGGGGCAAATGCCTGGGGACTCCAGACTGGACAAAGTGACCACCAGGCAGGCATCGGAGCAGATGGCTTGGGAAGGAGCAAATGCCCGGAGCCGGTGAAGGGCTGACAGGTGAGTCCACGACCCCATAAGATGTTGCAAGTCATGCACCACCGTGATTGCTTTGGACACCTTCCCTTGCATTGGTAGAAATTTAAATGAGTGAAAATTTCCTGGGCGGGCTGGAGTTAAGGCAACAGCCAGCATCACGAAACTGATGTTGGCAACGTCACAGCTACAGCCTTTCGATTTGGGACCTGGCTGAATCTGTTCGAGTTTTACATGCGCGTGTCCTTCCGCCAGCGGTGGGCGTCTGGCTCCAGCTGGGGATAGTGTGAAGGCAGTCCAGCTGGGGATTTGTAAAGGTAGTGTGATTGTGGTGTGAATGGGGTCACCCAAGCTCCATGACCGTGGAACCCCTAGAACTTCAGACTGTGCCTCTAGTTGGGTTTTAGTCTTTAAGCAAGGAGTTAAGGTGAAGGGAATGCAGGGTTTTAATCCAGTATGAGCAGCGTTTTTAGAAGAGGAGGGGAGGGCACATGGAAGCTCAGAGAAGAGTCCATGGGACACCGAGAAAGAACCCAGTCGTCCACGAGCCAGGAGGAAACCCGTCGAGAAGAATCAGCCCCGCTGACACCCTCCTCTCTGACTTGGAGCCTCTGGAACTGTGAGAAAATCCAGGTCTGCCGTTGATACCGCCCAGCCTGCTTCTATGTGATAGCGGCCCGGGCGAACCGGTGCTTTCCATCCCGGCACACTCAGGGGTTCCCGCAGCACTGCTGACACGGCACCCGAATTGAATTCGGCCAACGTCCACAGCACCGAGAGGCTGCGTGGGTGCAAATGACTTCTGTCCTTGGAGAAGGTCTGCAAGGACATTGGAGCTGACTGCTCCTCAGGACAGCGGGGCCAGGTACTTAAAATGACAGGCCAGGGAAGCATGAGTGCGCTCAGGGTCTACAGGGAGGCAGAAGACTCTGTTTCTGTTTTTCTCCAACATTCCTACAAATATGTGAGCAGTGTCTTTCTACTGCCCCATACAGCAAGAAGGAGGGGTGGAGGTCCGGATCCATTTGTGCGTGCATGGGATGTGGACCCTCTATGGGGAGGACCCAGATTTGAGTCTGGGTTCTTGGCCCTTCCTGGTCCAAGGACTATCTTGGGGTCCTGCTTAAGGAGAACCCCCCCAGGCCAGCTCTCACCACAGCCTGGCCTTGGACGGTGCTGTCGGCCTGGTGCACCTGCACCCTCACCCGGTAGATGACGTGGTTTGGCCCGCGGAACAGCTCCTCGATGATGTCCTCGTGGGAGCTCTGCAAAGACAGAGCCCGGGGCTGAGCGAGTAGCATGGGAGACCTTCCCCCCCCCAACCTGCACAACTGGACAGTGGATCTGGGAGCTCCACAGAATCCCTGGGCAGGTAGATAAAGAATCGAATGTAGCCAAATGCAAAGACAGCAGGAATTTGTTTTTTTTTTCTGTTCGGTTCCAACAAACATGTGAAGACTGTATTTCTACCTAAGTAGAAACCTGGTCAGGAGAATTAGAGGTACAGATTTCTTTTGGCTGGGGACTCCTACCCCAGCGATTCTGGGGTCCTGAATTTGGCCAGCTCTCACAGACCGGCACTGGACGCTGCTCCTGGCCTGGCCAACTGGTCCCTTCCATCGGCTGAGGGCGTAAGTAAACCCGTCAGCCAGCTCCTCCACGCTGTTCTTATGGAAATGCTGCAAAGACAGAGCAGGAGGCTGAGCGATTAGCATGGGAGACCTTCCCCCCAACCTGCACCCCTGTGTTACGGCAGACCTAGCGCCCCAATGCAGGCTGATGGCACACAGCGGGGACGCTGCTGGTCGCCCTGCTGCAAGGGCAGCGGAGCTGAGTCACGTCAGGTTGCATGAGCAGGGAAGGGCCGAATCACTGAGGAAAATGACCTCTTATGGGACACTGGAGATGAACAGAGCCAGAGCTCCAGACCAGGTCGGCCGGCAGTGGTTTGCCATGCTCTGTGAGAAGGCATGTTCTAGAGACATTTGTCCAGTACCTTCATCCCCCTCCCCCACCCCTTCTTTCATTGTTTGGTTCAAACCACCCTCCCAAATGTGATGATGTGTCAGGCTCGGAGAAGTTGGGCACGAACAGTTGATCTGGGAGCTCCACAGAATCCCTGGGCAGGGAGATCAACAATAGAAAGTAGCCAAAGGCAAAGACAGCAAGAATTTGTTTTTTTCTGTGCGGTTCCAACAAACCTGTGAAGACTGTATTTCTACGCAAGCAGGAACCTGGTCAGGAGTATTGGAGGTACAGGTTTCTTTGGGAGGAGGACACACATCCCAGCGATCTCAGGGTCCTGGGTATGGCCAGCTCTCACCTCAGAACGGCACTGGATGCTGCTCCTGGCCTGGCGCTCTGGTCCCATGGACCAGCTGAGGGCGGAAGTGAACCCGTCAACCGGCTCCTCTACACTGTCCTCAAAGAAGCTCTACAAAGACAGCCCGGTACCGGGCCAGGAAGCCTCAGTGGCCTGCGCAGGCATTGCCTCTTGGGAGATACCCTCACATTCTGTTCCCAAGATCCTGCACAGACCTCATCCTGGGTGAATGGGAACACGACTTCTGGCTTCGGATGAACAAGAGGGTAGAGAAGCTTGGTCCTCAGCCCTCACCTTTTCTTCCTCCCATCCATGACCTGGGCTCTTAGCATGACATACGTGCCAGACTTCCAACCCCTCACAACCAGCTCCTGCCCAGGATGAGTGCCACTCGCTCATGTGGGGTTGCCCAGGTCAGGTCCAGGTGAGGCCTGAACCAGATGGACCTGCCCTGAACTGCCCTTGGTTACTTGAGGGTGCCACATGCGAGGGGGCGAGAGGGGTTGGCATTGGCTTTGGCGCTTGCGCCATGGTCGCCAGCAACAGAAACTTCTCTTGTTCTGGGCTTTCTTCGGCCCAGAGCCTCGGAAGGACGGAAAGCAACACAGAAACATCGTACTCTCCTGACTGTCTGCAGTCAAGTGAGCTGGACTGGACGCTGTCTCTGGAATGTGGGTGCCTGGATACCAGACTTCTAATTTCTGTTGGGCATCTGTCACCAAGGAAGTGAGGTCACCCCTTCAAAGTTCCGTGACCTGGGCCCCTTCCTCCAGTCAGGGCCATGCACAACCTTCTCAGGGCTGATGACTGCTCTCTCTCCTTGCCCATCTCATCTCAATAGCTACGTGTACACCGAGACCTACCACAGTTCTCCCGCCGCTCTCTGGGATGTACTAGGCCCCCGGCTTGTAGGAGATAGCTGAGTTCAAACCTCTACTTCTTTACCAATGCCCTGGTGTCCTGGGGAATCTTCTGTGCGTTTTGACACCCAGACTCCTGTCCAGTGCCACTAGGACGATGCTAGACACCTTTTTGAAGGCCTTTGTCAGGTGTGGATGAAATGATGCCTCTAACACCTGTGGGCCTGTGTCCCATAAATCTGATACACAAATGTCGAGGTAGAAGTGTTACAAGAATATGTGGCACATGCTGTTGAATGCCAGTCTAAACGGGCCTGTGGTCCTGTGTGTGATCTTGGGTCAGGAAATCTGTGTCGTGGGTATCACTGGCCATCTTGGCCTCCTTTTCAGACCCATATCTTTAAGGTGTTGAAATGACTGGAAATTCACACATTTTCATCATCTGGCTTGATAACTGCCATCAGTCTCTTGTGAAACTTAGAGTCAGACCAAGAGCTTCATGTGGGTACCTGTGGGGGGTACCTCCACAGTGTCTTCTCATCACTGCCGCCTCCTGGGAGGAACTTCTCTATATATCCATTGAGTGGTTAGGGACTGGCGTTGGAACAACTTAGAATACAGCCAGGATGGTGGGATGTCAGGTCCTGGCACTTCTCTCATACTCTTAATCCTAAATTTCCTTGTTTTCTCAGAATGTCCATTTTGTTTTCTCTCTGTATATGGGTCCCTGTCTGTCTGTTATACTTCTGGGAAAGGGAGAGCGCACACCGTGGTTTTGAGTTGCCCTATGTCGAGGCCCCATAGGAGAGAATCGAGGCAGTGCCCAGGCCAGCAGGCAGGACCTGGGGCTCTCAGTCCACGCTGCTTTCTGGAGAAAACCAGGCAGTGTATTCCTGGTTCATTCCAGTTGAAATGCATCTCCTCATTCATAAGGACCTTGAGGCAGAAGCACCCAGTCTAACCATGCCCCGATGCCTGGGCCACAGAACTTGGGAGGGTATGTTAACATGAGTTCTTTCCAGGTACTGGGTTTGAGTGCAGTATATTTAGTGCCAGTATTTCCCTCTGATGCCAGCAATAGTATAAAACACAGCGTATCTGATATCATGGGGAGTGTTAAAGGATTAATGTTTGAGAAATGGTGAGAACACCTGGCATATCACAAGGGCTGTGTCTACACATTTCAAACCACTTTGAAAATTCTTCTTACAGTGTCTGTAAGCTCCTGAGTGTGGGTACTAGTGCCTGGTGACCAAAGATAAGAGGTACGCCATAACCTAAGAGAAGAAATAGATGAATGAGTGATACTGCAGAAGGTCTTGGAAAGTTCCTCTCTTGCCTTGGCCTCACATGGCCCATGGGAAGAGCTGGGTCAGACAGACCATAGGTGGGCAGGGGTCTTTGTGTGTGTGTGTGTGTTTCTTCTCTTCCAAGTGAGAGGAAGGGAGATAGAGAGATAGACACTTGCATGCACCCTGCCTGGGATCAACCCGGCAACCCCCATCTGATTATGCTGCTCTGCCCATCAGGGGCCATGCTCCCAACTGAGCTATTTTTAGCACTTGAGGTGGAGGCTCCATGGAGCCATCCTCAGTGCCCAGGGTGATGATCTGGAACCAATCGAGCCATATCTGTGTGGGGGGTGGGGAGGGAGAGAGAGAAGAGGGAGGAATGGAGAAGCAGATGGTCACCTTTCTTGTGTACGCTGAGTACAGATCGAACCCGGGATATCCACATGCCAGGTCAACTCTGTACCACTGTGACAACAAGCCAGGGCTCTATTATATGACTCTCCAACCTACATGACTCTCTAACCACTATATGTATACCTGGAACTAATACAAAATAATATTGAATATAAATTCTAATTGAAAATAAAAATGTTTAAAAGGGCATAGTTCTTACAGGAAATTGTCTTAGTTTGATATAGAGGTTCTAAAGCACTTATACACAGTGGTGGGATTTAGATAATTTAACAACCGAGTCTCTGCCCTAGTGACCAGTTTAAGTATAAATATGGTATACTTGAAAGTAGCTTATTATTTTATGCATTTAATACTTAAATAAGAAAAATAAAAGAGATACACAAAACTAGATTATGTCATAACAAAGAGTTTTAAAATACTAATGAAAAAATATTAAATAATACCTGACAAAAACAGTAACACTGTTATTTTAGATATTTCCAATGACAGCTTCTCGCCCCTGGCTATATGGCGCCTTTTCTTTTTACATTATATGCTTGTTTACTGATGTAATAAATGTGAAGGAATGAACATGTAGTATTTCATCAAAGGTATAATGAGTTTCATGAAATGAATAAATAAATATTACAAGTGTATTCCGTCAATTCATTTTCACCTATGGACAGAATGAACATTGCTACTGGAGCTTAGAATATGCTGTTGTACAGATGAACTTTAAAAAGAGTAAGGAGGGGAGATGATGTCAGAGTAATGGCGTGGTAGGAAGCAATACCGATAAATCTTCCTCAAAACTCAACAAGATCTTCAACCAGAAACAGAAAAACCTATCCTTGGAGCCTCCAGATGTTTCGCAATACACCCGAAGGTATGGTCAAGCGAAAAATTGGCTAAATATATAATCAAACCCTGAAGGAAATATGGAGTAAGAAATGCTCCGCCTTCCTCACTAACCTAAACAGGGCGGCTTTCACTGTGAACTGAGAGTATAGAAAGTAAGGCGGGCAAAGGGGGTGAATAGATCCAGGCTGCGGCACTAATGGCAGAACCAGGCTGTGGCATGCAGATCCAAGCCGAAGAAAAACTGTGCCTGTGGCAACCCAGGCGATACAAGCTAACACTCGCACCAAACCCAGACAGAGAAAGACAAGTGGGGCAGCCATTTTCCCCGATCTCCTGGTCGGCGCGCGCAGATAGTGGGCGAGAGATTCTTCCAAGTGCCTCGGCAGTGGGCGCCCTGTTATCCCACAGAGGGGCAGAGTCAAGGGCCTTTGTGTGGGGCAAAAGCGGAATCTCCAGGCCGACCTAGCACCCTGAAAAAGTCACGCACGAGGAGGGAGCAAGAGCCAATTCCTAAGCTGGAACTTTTCCGTGAGGGCAGAGGATTCACTCAAAGTGTAAGACTGCCAGCCTGATATCCTGGTCTGCACATGCAGATAGTGAGCGAGAGATTCTTCCAAGCGCCCCGGGAGAGGACGCCTGCCCGTGTTACTGGACAGAGTGGTAGAGCCAGAGAGGTCTTTGAATGGGCGGAAGCCCCACCTGATTATGCTAGCAGCTCTGACTGACTGAGCCTTACCCAGAGCCCTGTGCTGAGTGGGAATAGAGTGGGGAGTTGTCAGCTCTTTGAGCTTCTTACTATTCAGGCAGAGGCTGCAGCAACCCCATAGCTGGATTATCAGGCTACTAATTGAGGATGGAAAGACTAGGAGCGAGGCTCCAGGAACATGGACTCTCTCACTGTCAGAGCCTATAAATGCTAATAAGCCTCGACTGCCAACCAGACTGAAGCACAATACATGACATCGCCATAGAGACTTATCAACTGCAAACCTCTACCTGAGCGTGCCAAAGGGGCAGAACCTGGGGTACAGAGTCACCAACCAGGAAGAGGGAGAGAAAAGAAAAAGCAAGAAGATAACCTCTCAAAATCAAGAATAATCCACAGACTTTATAACTTATCCATTTTATTATATTTGTTCGTTTGTTTCTCTTATCTTCATTCTTGATTTTTTTTTTCCTCCTCCAATTTGGTCATTTAACTCTCTGCTGGTCTTACTCTCTCCTCTCCTTGAACTACACTACCCATAAGTATTACATCTCCCATTATCTTTTCTTTCCTCTTCCTTTCTCTCTATGAAGATTGCACTCTAAAACCCTTAACTCTCTCTCTGTCTCTCTCTTCTCTTTTTTCTTATTTTAGTAGTTTCCTCTTTTTCTCTCTCTCTTTCTTTTCTCCCTCTATATTAGTTTCTTCCTTTCTCCTTCACGTCTCCTCTCATCAAACCTCAATAATGAACAAATTATCTTATCTGAGACACAAACTTATGTTTGTGGCATTTTTGGGGGTTTTTACTTTACATTTTTTTTTTGTATTTTTCTGAACCTGGAAATGGGAGAGACAGTCAGACAGACTTTCACATGCGCCCGACCGGGATCCACCCAGCATGCCCAGCAGGGGACGATTCTCTGTCCACCAGGGGGCGATGCTCTGCACCTCAGGGCGTCACTCTGTCGCGACCAGAACCACTCTAGCGCCTGGGGCAGAGGCCAAGGAGCCATCACCAGCACCCGGGCCATCTTTGTTCCATTGGAGCCTCGCTGTGGAAGGGGAAGAGAGAGAGAGAGAGAGGAAGGAGAGGGGGAGGGGTGGACAAGCAGATGAGCACCTCTCCTGTGTGCCCTGGCTGGGAACCGAACCCGGGACCTCTTGTATGGCAGGCCGATGCTCTACCACTGAGCCAACCAGCCAGGCCATACTTTACCTTTTTAACTCACTAGCAGTGCTCACATCCCTGCCTCACCTTTTTATCTAGTTCTTCTTCCATTAAATACAATAGTAATTTTTTAATTCGTCCCCCTATTTTCCTGTTTCCCTCTTATTTCTCTCAGCATAACTCTTAGTCAACCAAAACCTAAAAGCAAATCATTTTATTCTTGACACAAATTTTTTTTTCTTATTTGTTTTTTGTGGGTCCATACCCTCCTTTTTTTTCCTCTCTTTTATTATTATTTTTTTTGCCCCTTTATTACTTCTCCCCAATTCAGGCCCTCCATTACAGGTATTGTTTATTTTATTTAGTACAATATAATTCACAGTTCACCACAAGATTTTCTCAAGAAAGAGGGGAGAGGAGAGGAGAGGAAAAAAGGAGGGGGGGGATAATTTCCATTTTTTTAATTTATATTTTATTTTCATTTTTCTTTATTTAATTTAAAAAATTTATTTTTATTTTTTTTATTTTTTTTACTTTTTATTCTTTATTAAATCTCAATATGATCAACAAAACCACTCTCAGATGCCATTAAGGAAGAGAAAATCGAATATCATGCATACAAAAGAAAGAGAGGTAACACAGATAGATGAGGAAAAATCTATGCAGAAAAAATTTAATATATTGGAAACCTTGGAGTTAAACGACAGAGAATTTGAAATAGAAATCCTAAAAATACTCAGAAATATACAAGAAAACACAGAAAGGCAATTTAGGGAGCTCAGAAAACAACTCAATGAACACAAAGAATATATTTCCAAGGAAATTGAAACTATAAAAGCAAATCAAACAGAGATGAAAAACTCAATTCACGAGCTGAAAAAGGAGAGAACGAGCTTAGCTAATAGAAAAGGCCAGATAGAAGGTAGAATTAGTGAAATAGAAGACAAGCAACTTGAAGCACAACAGAGAGAAGAAGAAAGAGAATTAAAAATAAACAAAATGAGATAGCCCTACAGGAATTATCTGACTCCATCAAAAAGAATAACATAAGAATAATAGGTATATCAGAGGGAGAAGAAAGAGAAAATGGAATGGAGGACATAAACAAATAATAGATGAGAACTCCCCAAGCCTGTGGAAAGAACTAAAGCCTCAAATTCAAGAAGCAAACAGAACTCTGAGTTTTCTTAACCCCAACAAACCTACTCCAAGGCACATCATAATGAAATTGGCACAATCCAATGGCAAAGAAAAAATTCTCAAGGCAGCCAGGGAAAAGAAGAATACAACATATAAAGGAAGGCCCATTAGATTATCATCAGATTTCTCAGCAGAAACTCTACAAGCTAGAAGAGAGTGGATCCCAATTTTTAAAGTCCTGAAAGAGAGGAACTTTCAGCCACGAATACTATACCCATCAAAACTATCCTTCAAACATGAAGGAGAAATAAAAAAATTCACAGATAGAGAAAAGATGAGGGAATTTATAATCAGAAAACCCCTACTCCAGGAATTACTAAAGGGGGTTCTCCAAATAGATACAAAGAAAAAAAAACAAAAGAAAGCCACTAAGTAAAAGCTCCAAGAAGAACACAATAAAACCAAATTTAAACTGTGAAAACAACAAAAAGAAAGGGGAAGAGAGGATGGAGATTAACAGTAGCAAAGGATGATGGAGTGCAAAAGTACTCCAAGATAATGCAATACAATGAACAGGGTAGGAACCCTTTTCATTACTTATAGGTAACCACCATTTAAAAAATCACCAAAGAAGCACATGATTTAAAAAAGACAGCAACAGAGGAAAGATGTATGCAATACAACCAAATAAAAACAAAAGATAGAAAAATGAAAGAGAAGGATCAAACAAGACACAAAACCAACAGAAGGGAATCTATAAAATGGCAATAGGGAACTCACAAGTGTCAATAATTACACTAAATGTAAATGGATTAAACTCACCAATAAAAAGGCACAGAGTAGCAGAATGAATTAAAAAAGAAAATCCAACTGTATGCTGCCTACAAGAAACTCATCTAAGTAAAAAGGGTAAAAAACAACTTCAAAGTGAAAGGCTGGAAAACAATACTCCAAGCAAATAACATCCAAATAAAAGCAGGCGTAGCAATAATCATATCTGATAATGCTGACTACAAGACAGCAAAAGTACTCAGACACAAAAATGGCCATTTCATAATGACTAAGGAGACACTGAATCAAGAAGACATAACAATTCTTAATATATATGCACCAAACCAAGGAGCACCAAAATATATAAGACAGCTACTTATTGACCTTAAAACAAAAACTGACAAAAATACAATCATACTTGGAGACCTCAATACACCGCTGACGGCTCTAGATCGGTCATCCAAACAGGGAATCAACAAAGATATAGTGGCCCTAAACAAAACACTAGAGCACCTGAATATGATAGACATCTACAGGACATTTCATCCCAAAGAAACTGAGTATACATTTTTCTCCAGTGTACATGGATCATTTTCAAGAATTGACCATATGTTGGGCCATAAAAACAACATCAGCAAATTCAGAAAAATCGAACTTGTACCAGGCATATTTTCTGATCATAAAGCCTTGAAACTAGAATTCAACTGCAAAAAAGAGGAAAAAATCCCACAAAAATGTGGAAACTAAACAACATACTTTTGAAAAATGAATGGGTCAAAGATGAAATAACTGCAGAGATCAAAAGATATATACAGACAAATGAAAATGACAATACGACATATCAGAATCTATGGGATGCAGCAAAAGCAGTGATAAGAGGGAAGTTCATATGACTTCAGGCATATATGAACAAACAAAAGAGAGCCCAAGTGAACCACTTAACTTCACACCTTAAGGAACTGAAAAAAGAAGAACAACGACAACCCAAAACCAGCTGAAGAAAGGAGATAATAAAAATCAGAACAGAAATAAATGAAATAGAGAACAGAAAACCTATAGAAAAAATTAATAGAACAAGGAGCTGGTTCTTTGAAAAGATCAACAAAATTGACAAACCCTTGGCAAGACTTACCAAGGAAAAAAGATAAAGAACTCATATAAACATAATCCAAAATGAAAGAGGAGAAATCACCACGGACACTGTAGATATACAAAGAATTATTGTAGAATACTATGAAAAACTTTATGCCACTAAAGTCAACAATCTAGAAGAAATGGATAGATTCCCAGAACAATACAACCTTCCTAGACTGAGTAAAGAAGAAGCAGAAAGCCTAAACATACCTATTAGTAGAGAAGAAATAGAAAAAACCATTAAAAACCTACCCAAAAATAAAAGTCCAGTCCCAGACGGCTATATCAGTGAATTTTATCAAACATTCAAGGAAGACTTGGTTCCTATTCTACTGAAAGTCTTCCAAAAAATTGAAGAAGAAGCAATACTTCCAAACACATTTTATGAGGCCAACATAACCTTCATACCAAAACCAGGCAAGGATGGCACAAAAAAAGAAAACTAAAGACCAATATCTCTAATGAATACCGATGCTAAAATACTAAACAAAATATTAGCAAATCGAATACAACAACATATAAAAAAAATAATACATCATGATCAAGTGGGATTCATCCCAGAATCTCAAGGATGGTTCAACATACCTTAAACGGTTAACGTAATACACCATATCAACAACACAAAGAACAAAAACTACATGATCTCATCAAAAGACACAGAAAAGGCTTTTGATAAAATACAACACAATTTTATGTTTAAGACTCTCAACAAAACGGGTATAGAAGGAAAATATCTCAACATGATAAAGGCCATATATGATAAACCATCAGCTAACATCATATTAAATGACACAAAACTGAAGGCTTTCCCCCTTAAATCAGGAACAAGACAGGGTTGTCCACTCTCTCCACTCTTATTTAATGTGGTACTAGAGGTTCTAGCCAGAGCAATCAGACAAGACAAAGAAATAAAAGGCATCCATATTGGAAAAGAAGAAGTAAAGGTATCACTTTTTGCAGATGATATGATCCTATACATTGAAAACCCCAAAGAATCCACAAAAAGACTACTAGAAACAATAAGCCAATACAGTAAGGTCGCAGGATACAAAATTAACATACAGAAGTCAGTAGCCTTTCTATATGCCAACAATGAAACATTTGAGAATGAACTCAAAAGAATAATCCCCTTCACGATTGCAACAAAAAAAATAAAATACTTAGGAATAAAAATAACAAAGAATGTAAAGGACTTATATAATGAAAACTATAAACCATTGTTAAGGGAAATTGAAAAAGATATAGTGAGATGGACGAATATACCTTGTTCTTGGTTAGGAACAATAAATATAATCAAGATGGCCATATCACCCAAAGCAATATACAAATTTAATGCAATTCCCATCAAAATTCCAATGACATTTTTTAAAGAAATGGAGCAAAAAATCATCAGATTTATATGGAAGTATAAAAAACCCCGAATAGCCAAAGCAATCCTAAAGAAAAAGAATGAAGCTGGGGGCATTACAATACCTGACTTCAAACTATATTATAGGGCCATGACAATCAAAACAGCATGGTATTGGCAGAAAAATAGACAATCAGACCAATGGAACAGAATAGAAAACCCAGAAATAAAACCACAAATATAGTCAAATAATTTTTGATAAAGGGGCCAACAACACACAATGGAGAAAAGAAAGCCTCTTCAATAAATGGTGCTGGGAAAACTGGAAAGCCACATGCAAAAGAATGAAACTAGACTACAGTTTGTCCCCTTTTACTAAAATTAACTCAAAATGGATCAAACATCTAAACATAAGACCTGAAACAATCAAGTACATAGAAGGAGACATAGGTACTAAACTTATGGACCTGGGTTTTAAAGAGCATTTTATGAATTTGACTCCAAAGGCAAGAGAAGTGAAGGCAAAAATTAATGAATGGGACTACATCAGACTAAGAAGTTTTTGCTCAGCAAGAGAAACTGATAACAAAATAAACAGACAGCCAACTAAATGGGAAATGATATTTTCAAACAGCAGCTCAGATAAGGGCCTAATAACCAAATATACAAAGAACTCATAAAACTCAACAACAAACAAACAATCCAATAAAAAAATGGGAAGAGGACATGAACAGACACTTCTCCCAGGAAGAAATACAAATGGCCAACAGATATATGAAAAGATGCTCATCTTCTTTAGTTATTAGAGAAATTCAAATCAAAACGGCAATGAGATACCACCTCACACCTGTTAGATTAGCTAATATTAACAAGACAGGTAATAGCAAATGTTGGAGAGGCTGTGGAGAAAAAGGAACCCTCATACACTGTTGATGGGAATGTAAAGTAGTACAACCATTATGGAAGAAAGTATGGTGGTTCCTCAAAATACTGAAAATAGAACTACCTTATGACTCAGCAATCCCTCTACTGGGTATATATCCCCAAAACTCAGAAACATTGATACGTAAAGACACATGCAGCCCCATGTTCATTGCAGCATTATTCACAGAGGCCAGGACATGGAAACAGCCAAAAAGCCCTTCAGTAGATGACTGGATAAAGAAGATGTGGCACATATACACTATGGAATACTACTCAGCCATAAGAAATGATGACATCGGATCATTTACAGCAAAATGGTGGGATCTTGATAACATTATACGAAGTGAAATAAGTAAATCAGAAAAAAACAGGAACTGCATTATTCCATACGTAGGCGGGACACAAAAGTGAGACTAAGAGACATTGATAAGAGTGTGGTGGTTCCAGGGGGGAGGGGGGGAGGGAGAGGGAAAGGGGGAGCGGGAGGGGCACAAAGAAAACTAGATAGATGGTGACAGAGGACAATCTGACTTTGGGTGATGGGTATGCAACATAATTGAATGACAAGATAACTGGACATGTTATCTTTGAATATATGTATCCTGATGTATAGATGTCGCCCCACTAAAAAAAAAAAAAAAAAAAAAAGAGTAAGGAATGTAAATCTGTGATTTCTACATTAGGTGGCTTCCCAGGCACCTACGGTAGAGAGAGCCCGGATTACAAGTTCCATTTTAAAATCCAGTTTGCCAAACTCAACCAGAAATTGGTATCAGTTCTGCCCAACCAGTGTGACCCGGCTGAATCCCAATACCGGAGGGTCTCCATTTCTGTATTTATTCTCTGAAACTCCCAAATATGATAGAACAAATTTTGCTATTATTTTTAATCTTACACTGCCCTCAAAGGATGATGGCATCTTTTATTTGCTAAGTTTAATGAAGTCCTTTTCTCTTATATAATAACCTATATTCTTGAGAATAGATTTCAAATGCTGGGAGAGGGTTCTGTAGGTATTTAATTTTGGATACAGAAGCTAGAAGAGAGCAAAATTACTGTGTTTAAAGAATAAGGAACTATAAAATAGAAACAGTAAGAGTTTTCCAACCTAGAATTGTATTGAGGGCTGAGTGAGATCATTTGAAGTATCTGGGCACAGTTCTCAGCACGCAGAGAGGGCTGCACCAATGTTAAAATGTTTGAGGCTGCTATCATTTTGTTGTTGCTGTTATATAAGACTTCCTTGAAAAAAGAATGTTCTGAGGTTAGAAACAGAATTAAGAAGAGAATCAAAATAAAGAACTACAATTGATGGTTGGAAGTGTTACTTGTAATAATCAATCTAAACATAAAGCTAGGAATAAACACCAAAGAAACTAAGGTTATAGAGCAAAATATACAGTATAAACTTGTACAATGAAAAATAAAATTAAATGTACTGAAAGCTAAGGGATGGGAAGAAGTTGAAATGCTGATTTGTTTGAGGTATGTCTGAAATATAGCACACATTTGGCTTTCACTTTATAAACCTATCTGAAAGCCTTTTTGTCTTAATAACTCAATTTTGCTCACTTACATTAGTTATCGTGATGTGTTTGACTTTGTTCCTGCAATATTTGTTTTATACTTTCTGTTTTTAGCTTTAAAAATATTTTGCTATATGATTGCTTTTTTATTTTTATTTATTTTTATTTTTAAAATTGATTGATTGATTTTATAGAGAAAAGTAATGAGAGAGAGAGAAAAACATTGATTTGTTGTTCCACTTATTTATGCATTTATTGGTTGTTTCTTATATGTGTCCTAACTGGGGATTGAACCAACAGCCTTGGCATATCAGGATAATGCTCTAACCAACTAAGATACCTGGCCAGGGTTGTTTTCTTTTTTATTACAATTCATTGAGATAATCACAGATTCACAACTACTTGTAAGAAAAATACAGAGAGATACTGGCAGGGGAAATACCATGATCACAAAGGTGGTTTTCCCAGGGCAAGGCCATTGCAGTCCAGATGTGCTAATCCCTGTGATTTCCCCAAATGTGGGAAACTCTACTGCATAATTTATGGTAGTGGAAGACTGTGTTCATGCTCTTCCTATAAAAAAATAAAAAAGAAGAAAAGATATAGAGCAATCCTTTGTACCCTTTAGCCAGTTTCACCTGATAATAATGTCCATGTTGTCATAAATAGTGGCTTTCTCCTTGTTTATTGATTGATTAATTAATTGATTTTAAATAGAAGAGGAGGAACTAATGAGAAGTATCAACTCATAGCTGCTATACTTTAGTTATTGCTTGTTGCTTGTCAGAAAGATGTGCTTTGACAAGCTAAGGGTTTAAAACCGACAACCTAAAAAAAAAAAACCTAAAAAAAAAAAAAAAAAAAGCCTGACCGGGTGGTGGCGCAATGCATAGAGCAGGGGTCCCCAAACTTTTTACACAGGGGGCCAGTTCACTGTCCCTCAGACCGTTGAAGGGCCGGACTATAAAAAAAAAAACAACTATGACCAAATCCCTATGAACACTGCACATACCTTATTTTAAAGTAAAAAAAACAAAACAGGAACAAATACAATATTTAAAATAAAGAACAAGTAAATTTAAATCAACAAACTGACCAGTATTTCAATGGGAACTATGCTCCTCTTGCTGACCACCAATGAAAGAGGTGCCCCTTCCAGAAGTGCAATGGGGGCTGGATAAATGGCCTCAGGGGGCCGCATGCGGCCCGCGGGCCGTAGTTTGGGGACCCCTGGCATAGAGTGTCAGACTGGGACGCGGAAGACCCAGGTTCAAGACCCCGAGGTGGCCAGCTTGAGCGAGGCCTCATCTGGTTTGAGCAAAAGCTCATCAGCTTAAGCCCTAGGTCGCTGGCTCAAGCAAGGGGTTACTCGGTCTGCTGAAGGCCCACGGTCAAGGCACGTATGAGAAGGCAATCAATGAACAATTAAGGTGTTGCAATGCACAACAAAAAACTAATGATTGATGCTTCTCATCTCTTCGTTCCTGTCTGTCTATCCCCGTCTATCCCTCTCTCTGACTCTCATCCTTCTCTCTGACTCTCCCTCTGTCTCTGTAAAAGAAAAAACAAAAACCCACAAAAAACCCAACACCCTCACCTGACCAGGGGGTGGTGCAGTGGATAGAGCGTTGGACTGGGATGTGGAGGACCATGTTCCAGACCCCAAGGTCGCCAGCTTGAGCGCGGGATCATCTGGTTTGAGTAAAGCTCACCAGCTTGGACCCAAGGTCACTGGCTTGAGCTAGGGGTTACTCAGTCTGCTGAAGGCCCACGGTCAAGGGACATATGAGAAAGCAATCAATGAACAACTAAAGTGCCACAAGAAAAAACTGATGATTGATGCTTCTCATCTCTTTCTGTTCCTGTCCGTTTGTCCTTATCTATCCCTCCCTCTGACTCTCTTATTCTGTAAAAAAACAAACAAAACAAACAAACAAACCCAACAACCTCAATATTCCAGATCAACACTGTATGCACTGCTCCAGCATAGGACAGGCAGGCTTTCTCCTTTTTCCTGAACAATATTCTGTTGCATAGATAAACATTTTCTTTATCAACTCATTTTTTTTTTTATTCATTGATGATTGTTTTCATGTCTTGGCTATTGTAAATAATGCTGCAACAAACATAGGGGGGTAGATATCTTTCTGAGATAGTAATTTTATTTTTTTGTGGATGTAATCCCACAAATTGGATTTTTGGATCATATGGTGGTTCTATTTTTAATTTTTGAGGAACTTCCATATTGTTTTCCATAGTGGCTACACCAATCTATTTCTACCAACAGTGTGCAAGGGTTTCTTTTCTTCACATCCTTGCCAACTCTTGTTATTTCTTTTCCTTTTGATATTCTATTTTTTAAGATAGAATATACTGATACATCACTATAATCAATAATAAACTCAGAATATTTACAATTTCTTTTCCTTTCCTCTATTCCCTTTCTCTTCTAATTTTAATTTATATTCTTTTTTTTTTTAATTTCCTACTGTTAAATATACTTCTATCACTTGATTTCGTAGCTTTGTAGCTCAAGCTATTAGAGATGAAAAACACGTTTATACCATCATGTCTTTATAACTTATCTTACCTTTGTGCCCTTCTCATCTGAATTTTTGTCATTATATAATTTCTGGATCATTTATGATCTGTTCTCCCACCAGAGTCACTGCATGTGTTTTATCTTTGTCTGTAGTAATATAAATCCAATGTTTTCTGCCAGTTCTTCTGTTGCAGCTTTTCTAATCATTTATTGATAGGCCTAAATTTATTCAATAGACTTCTCTATTTCAACTCATAGTAATTCCCAGGTTTTTTATGTTCAAATCTGTTTATCCATTGCCTATGTACTTGAATGACAATTTGCCTTGGGATAAAAGATTATGTTATTTTTCTTGAGGCTTTTGTGAGTCTTTCTTCTCTAATAGCAATTAAAAAGTTGCACTGAAGTAATTTTATTTTAAGTCTTTTTTTTATTTATTCATTTTATAAAGGAGAGAGAGAGGGAGAGAAGAGAGAAACAGAGATAGAGAAGGGGGAGGAGCTGGAAGCGTCAACTCCCATATGTGCCTTGACCAGGCAAGCCCAGGGTTTCGAACCGGCGACCTCAGCATTTCCAGGTCGACGCTTTATCCACTGCGCCACCACAGGTCAGGCCAACAGTGAAGTAATTTTTAATGACAAAATTATTATTCTCAGAAAATGAGGGAAAAGAGATTAGGAAAGAATGACTGAGAAAAATAAGAAACATTATTGAATGATATGAATAAAAAAAGTTATTAAAAGTATTAGATGAAAATATTAGGTAGGGCTCTGGCAGGTTGGTTTAGTGGTAGAGCATTGACCCAGTATGTGGAAGCCCCAGATTCGATTGCTGGTCAGGGCACACAGGAGAAGCACCCATCTGCTTCTCCACCCATCCTCTCCCTTCTCTTTTTTTCTCTCTCTCTTCTCCTCCTACAGCCAGGCTTGAGCAAGTTGCCCCAGATGCTGAGGATGACTCCAGGGCTTTTTCCTCAGGTGCTAAAATAGTGTGATTGCTGAGCAATGGAGCAGTTGTGCCAGATGGGCAGAGCATTACCTGGTAGGGAGCTAACTGGATTGGGGCACATCTCTCTGCTTCCCTGATTGTCAGTTAATAAAATAAAAAAGAAAATATTAAGTATAAAAATCAACAGTTGAAATAATAGATGGTATAAGTAGCAAGATGGATTTATCCAAAGAATAAATTAGTGAGTCAGAAGATCACATCAAAATGTAACATTGGCCCTGGCTGGTTGGCTCAGTGGTAGAGCGTCGGCCTGGCGTGCAGAAGTCCAGGGTTCGATTCCTGGCCAGGGCACACAGAAGAAGCGCCCATCTGCTTCTCCACCCATCCCCCTCTCCTTCCTCTCTGTCTCTCTCTTCCCCTCCCGCAGCCAAGGCTCCACTGGAGCAAAGATGGCCCGGGTGCTGGGGATGGCTCCTCGGCCTCTGCCTCAAGCTCTAGAGTGGCTCTGGTCGCAACAGAGCGACGCCCCGGAGGGGCAGAGCATCGCCCCCTGGTGGGCAGAGCGTCGCCCCCTGGTGGGCGTGCCGGGTGGATCCGGGTTGGGCGCATGCGGGAGTCTGTCTGACTGTCTCTCCCCGTTTCCGGCTTCAGAAAAATACAGGAAAAATAAATGTAACATACACAATATAAGCTAACAAATACCATATGATTTCACTTATACGTACAATCTAATGGACAAAATAAACTAACAAATGAGACAGAAATCAACTCATCTGTATGGTTCCAACAAACATGTGAAGACAGTATTTCTACCCAAGCAGGAACCTGGTCAGGAGTATTGGAGGTACAGATTTCAATGGGAAGGGCGACTCTCAACACCAGCAATCTCGGGGTTCTGGGTATGGCCAGCTCTCACCTCAGACCAGCACTGAACACTGCTCCTGGCCTGGTGCCCTCGTCTCTTGTACCAGCTGAAGATGGAAGTGAACCAGTCAACCATCTCGTCTATGCTGTCCTCATAGGAGCTCTACAAAGACAGCCCGGTACCGGGCCACGAAGCATCAGTTTCCTGCTGGGCTTCGCCCCTGGGCGAGAGACCCACAACACCTTCTGCTCCCCAGACCCTGCACAGACAGACACCTGCAAAGACGTCCATCCAGGGAGAGAATGGAAAGACGCCTCTGGCTCCAGATAAACAAATGGGTAGAGGATCTTGGTTCCCAGCACTCACCTTTTCATCCTGCCAGCCAGGATCTGGGCTCTGAGTACAAAATAACTGCCAGACCTCCAAGTCCTCACAACCTGCTCCTGTCCTGGATGAGCGCCCCTCCTCTGTGTCGGGCTGCCCTGGTTGAGTCTCAAGTGGGGTCTGGATCGGATGGACCTTCGCTGGGTTGCCCTTGGTCACATGAGTCTTCCTCGTGTCAGAGGGTGAGAGGGGTCGGCGTTGGAGCTTGCGCCATAGTCGCCAGAAAGATAAACTTTTTTTGCTCTGGGCTTTCTTCTTCCCAGAGTCTTGGAAACAACAGAGAAACATCTTACTCTCCTGACTGTCTGCAGTCAAGTGAGCCAGACTGGACACTCTCTCTGGAATGTTGGGTGCCTCGTTACCAGACTTCTAATTTCTGTTGGGCATCTGTCACCAAGGAAGTGAGGTCACCCCTTCAAAGTTCTATGACACAGGCTCTTCCTCTAATCAGGGTCTCCTAGAGCCTTCTCACCCTTTTTGCCCATCTATTCTCAATGGCTACTTTTCATTATTTTGTTTTCAATTGTCTACATGTGTATGACCTCTGTTAGCCCACATCAGCAGCTCTGCCATAAAACAGTAATATAACACAGAACTTATAAAACTACCCATTTGCTCTTTAGAGCTAAGACAACTAAAAATTGTTTGATATATTACTCTCCTTCTTAATAGTATGTTTAAAAATGTGTTTAGATTTTTTAAATGAGATAAATTAGTTCTACTTAAATTCCTTCATAGTAATCACTTCAAAATGGTACTGGCCAAGTATCAGTATTGGTGCACTTTCATCTTAGATGTCAAATTTGAAATAGCTATACTTTACTGTTTCTATGTTACTAAAGTTCCATAAAAGTGTAACTGGCACACTTTGAGAATGTAAAATTTAAATGAAAAATGATGACATCCAGAGGACTGTACCAATCTAATGCATAATTAAGAGTTAAAGTATTAATTTTCAAAGAAACAGGAGTGGTCATCTGTGAAATGCTTCTGGGCTCAAAATCATTGAGTTCTCTGTCTACCTGCACACCTTACCATTACTTACAACTTCTGAAAGCCTAGGATTCTGAAACTTACCTTCACTTAAACTAAAACAAATTAATTTACCTATTACAATTATTTTTTAATGTATAGATGAAATCTTATGGAATTCTAAAGGTCAGTATAAACTATTATCACCACAGCTTACATCAAAAAGTGATTATCATCAGGAGAATTATCTGTTCAAGACCTCTGCCCATTATATATATATTTGCTAAGTAAGAATTATTTTAATCACAGAGAAATCAAGAATGTCAACTAAGAAGAATAAAAGGAAGAAGGAAATAATTTTGAGGAAATTCATTACCATGGCAGTTAATCAGCTCAGATAATTTTTACTGAATAAATATATATATGCAAGTTAAAGATCTTGCCAGGGATCCATGTAGAGCAAGCCTTCTCTCAAGGGACTTGCAAGTAAACAAACAACAACAAAAAAGTAGTAACCACAATGCTGAGGACACAGAGTTAAATGGATCTCTGCCTAACACCAGAAAAGGAAAGGTACTTCCATTGTAGTACTGGGGAAGGAGGAAGGAGAATCACAGAGGGGCCTTGAGGGTTAGAAAGTCATTCAGGTAAAGGGAGAGAAGTTACATTAAAAATGACCAATATCTATACAGACACAATTATTCCAGCACCATTTTAGTTAGCTTACTTTGATAAATGTTATTAATAGCACAAGCAGAAGAAAATGTTTTAAAACAAGAATGCAAAGGTATGTCACCATTAAATTGGATACATATGCTTCTTGACCTATGATGTAAATAAATGCCAAAAATTTCATTGTATATTGAAAATATTGTATGTCAAAAAAGCATTTAATCCAGCTAGCCTACTGAATAACACAGTTTTGTCTCATCTGCCTTAAACATGCTCAAAGCACATTAGCCTATGTGTGGACAAATCATCTCACAAAATAAACACATTGTAGATTGTCAGTGGTTTATCTTCATGATCGTCTGGCTAACTGGGAACTAGGCCCTCGCTGATACTGCCCAGCATCATGAGAGGGAATCATAATGCATACAGGTAGCCCAGGAAAAAAATCAAAATTAAAATATAATTTCTACTAAGTATATTTTGTTTTCACACCATTATAAATTAATAACATTAAAAGTTCTAAACCATTTGTACTTTATTTATTTATTCTGAGATACATTTTTTCTCATTATATCTATGAAATCTGGGGGAAGCCCAAGCCCACTATTCATAGAATCTTATTTTTTGTTTGTTGTTTGTTTTTAAGTGAGAGGAGAAGAGATGGAGAGGTAGAATCTGCATGTGCCCCACCTGGGATCCACCCAGCAACCCCTGTATAGGGAATTATCTTCTCCATACAGGGGTTGCTGGGTGGATCCTGGTGCTATCCTTGGTGCCCAAGACTGACATTCAAACCAATTGAGTCACTGGTTGTGAGAGGGAAGAGACAAAGAATGGGGAGAGGGAGGCAAAGAGAGGCAGATGGTCGCTTCTCATGTGTGCCCTGACCAGGATTTGAACCCCAGGCATCGTGCTCTGGGCTGATACTCTATTCACTGAGCAAATTGGCCAAGGCTATACAATCTTATAATAAATTCACAGTTCTTAATTATTTTTCTGCTAGTGTGTCAATTTTGATATATCTCACAAACTATGGAAACTCTGAGTTGATCAAACATGATAATTATTTTATTAAATATGATGAGATTGACTCTTAGGATAACAACTTGAGCTTCTCGTCTTCTGGGTATTTATTCCAAATGGGAAAGGAGACATAATGAAATCTCACTGGATATTCTGGTATCACCTGTTAAGAACACAAGCAGTTTTAGCTCTACCTAAGACTTATTTGTATACATAATTTATAGCAGACTTATTCATAATGACCAAAACATGGAATCAAACTAAATGTCCAATGACAGGTGAATGGTTAAACAAACATGTTATATAAATACAATGAAATTTCATTTAGCCTACCTTAAAAAGGAAATAAATTCTGATACATGCTACAATGTAAGTGAACTCTAAATACATTATGTTGAATAAAATAATCCAGTCATAAAAATACATATACTAATGATTTCATTGATATGAGATGTGTAGAGTAGTCAAATTCATATAGACAGAAAATGGACTGTTGGCTGTTTAGACCTACATGACCAGGAAGTGACAAAATGTCATGTTTTTTAGTGGACATACAGTTTCAGATTTTTTTAATGAAAAGCACATTAGAGATTGATTGCACAAAAATGGAAGTGTAACTAGTACTATGAAATTTGGCATTAAAAATGACAAAAATAATAAGTTTTATGTTATGTATACCTTACCACAATTAAAAAAATAGATTTATATAAAATAAATGGAAAGTGGAGAGAAAATAAAGAGGCAGGGACACAGGGAGCAGATGGACAGCTGTCAGAGGGACAGGGGAAGAGGGGACTGGATCAAAGAAGGTGAAGGGACTAGCCCAAAACATAAGTACATAACACATAAATACAGACAACAGAGTGGCAATAGCCAGAGGGAAAGAGAGTGGTGGGAGGGGGAGGAGGGCAAAGGGAGGGGAAGGCAGGAAACAGACTTTGCTGGGCAGTGGAGAATGATGCAGAGTGTAGATGGTGTTATACTGAGTTGTACACTTGAAACCTGTATGGTTTGGTGAACTATGTTACAGAATAAATTAAAAATAAATTAGAAAAGAACGATTGAGGATAAAAGGGATGTAAACAGAGAAAAATGGTATGAAAGAATGGGAGGTAGACAGAAAACGAAGATTTTTAAAAACTTACCAGTGCCTCAAATACCATAATGAAAGATATATCAAAATAATGAAGGTGGGCAACATTATTGCCAAAATTATCACCATGTTAGAGATAGGGTGTCCTGGCAATTAGGAAAAGACACAAAGATGTCACTGAAAAATCTATTCTCTGAGTCTCCTGCCCTTCTGATGCTCATCTAAGTGTCAGCTCCATCACTCACCGGCTTTGATGTAAAGGCACAACCAACTTTATCTCTCAGATTCTCTAACACAACAATCCATATCTATCTCCCGTTGCTCCTTCTTGGCCACTTCAATCAATTTATAGGTCTGTGACTCTTATCTCCTTTATACCTTAGGTGAATGACTTTCCACCTTTTTCATCTCATGGCACACACAATCTAATTACTAAAATCCTGTGGCATTTCAAAAAATATATTTTATTTTTTGCTGATCTGACAAAAAAAAAAGGTGAAGTTTTGATTCACCCACCTTAGACGGCTATTACTCATTGGCTGTTGTCATTTTCTTTTATTTGACAATCTAAGGGAAAAGAGATCAGTGCCCCTGACAAAATAGTCAAGATTTGCATATTTTAAAAATTCTCGAGGCACATCAGTTGAAAATTGCTGCTTTAGTTCATCTCTCTTTTCTCTCTTGTTTTTTCTCTCTTTCCTTTTCTCCCTCCCTAGAACTTTGTTTCTCTGTCACACCCACTAAGTCTCCCATTTTGCTCGCTCCTCTCTCCATGTTTGTGGACCATCTCCTCCCATTTCTGGCCAGGTCCAGTTCTTTCTCACCCCAGTGGAGGACGATGTCCTAGCCTCCCAGGCTGCTGTGCTTTACTCGGCAATTCAGGTTAGCCTCCTCCCCAGCCACAACGTCCAGGGTTACTCGGAGATACCATGTCCCATCAGCATTGGGCAGGATGTCACCTTGATGAGTTCCTGGATGCTCCTGCTCACCCCTCATCCACATCACCTGTACAGGTTTGGGGTGAAATCCTGAGACATGCACACCAGCAGCAGATGACCAGGCAAAGGAGGAGGGCCACTGGAAAGCCAGGCCTCAGGCTTCACTGGGGCAGAAAGGAGCAGGACAATGTCATAATATGACTCTAATCTAGAGTACAGGGACTCAGAAACACATAAGTTTGGGGAGTGACCCCTCCTATTACTTTGGAAACCAAATAATTTATTGATTAAGACCTTATCTTCTTAGAAAATGCCTACCTTTGATTTCAAAAAGGTGATGGAAAGTGAAATAGAAAAGTCTTGGAGAGAGAACAGGACTAACCTTGTCTCTGCAGTTCCGCCTTCCCTGCATCGAGAACACTCAAGAGAAATCGAGGACAGGTGTTTGAGAGGAGCTTCTCTATGATACTAGAGATAACTTGGTATTCAGAGACAACTGTGCAGAACCTTTGTGCCCTGTGCAGCAGGCACACACATATCATTCACAGTTCTTAATTATTTTTCTGCTAGTGTGTCAATTTTGATATATCTCACAAACTATGGAAACTCTGAGTTGATCAAACATGATAATTATTTTATTAAATATGATAAAATAATTATCATATTTAATAATGTGCCCTGTGCAGCAGGCACACACATATCATTCTGGAAGCTCATGAAATCCACTCCTCCCAAAGCTCCCCTCAGGAAGCTTACTGTGGTCTCCCAGAATTCAGCTCACAGCCGGCTATAGCCTGGATCTCAAAGGGATCCGGGTAGAATATAAATAGAGAAAAAATATCTAAAAGGCAACAAGGAGGATAAAGATGGAGAAAGAACTTAAACTTTTGGATCTGGGTGGGGAGAATAGTTTGAGATGTGAAATGATGAGCCAAAAATCAATCCAGTATTGTCCCACGTCACACAATAACATTTTTTTTTTGTATTTTTCCAAAGCTGGAAATGGGGAGGCAGTCAGACAGACTCCCGCATACACCTGACCGGGATCCATCCGGCATGCCCACCAGGGGTCGATGCTCTGCCCATCTTGGGCATCGCTCTGCCGCAATCAGAGCCATTCTAGTGCCTGAGGCAGAGGCCACAGAGCCATCCTCAGCGCCCGGGCAAACTTTGCTCCAGTGGAGCCTTGGAGGCGGGAGGGGAAGAGAGAGACAGAGAGGAAAGAGAGGGCGAGGGGTGGAGAAGCAGATGGGCGCTCCTCCTGTGTGCCCTGGCCAGGAATCAAACCCGGGACTCCTGCACGCCAGGCCGACGCTCTACCACTGAGCAAACCGGCCAGGGCACACAATAACTTTTTTAAAATTTTTAGTTATTAATTTTTTTAAGTGAGAAGAGGGGCAATAGTGAGACAGACTCCTGCATGCATCTCCAATGGGATCTCTCTCGGGCAACACGTATCTGGGGCCGAATCAATCGAGCTATTCTCAGAAGTAGGGTCAATGCTCAAACCAAATGAGCCACTGGTTGTGGGAGGGGTTGAGGAGAGAAGGAGAGAAGGAGGGGAAATAAGCAGATGGTCACTTCTCCTGTGTGCCTTGACTGGATATTGAACCCCAGAATATCCATACACCAGGCTGATGTTCTAGCCACCGAGCCTACGGACTAGCACCACACAATGACTTTTCAGTGGACCTCAAACCACATACAAAAGCATATTCCCAAAAGATTATAACGAAGTTAGAAAATTCCTGTTTGCCTAGTGACATTGTGGCCATCATAACATCATAATGCATTGCTCATACGTTTGTGCTAATGCTAGGTTAAAAATTTCACTTGGCTACCAACACAATATGTACAGTACATGATACTTGATAAGGATAATAAGTGATGCTTGTTTATGTATTTTTTATAATGCTAATTGTTATTTTAGAATGTATGCTTTGTACTTATAAAAAAAGACATTTGTTGTAAACAGTATGCCATATTAGACTTGCAATAGGCTTATACCTTTCATGATTACTACATTACTTGATTGGATGATTTTCTCTTGTGCTTGATTTAATGTTATATATATTTTTAAACAGTAATATGCTATACAGTATTTCATTTTCTTGGAGCAATTATATATACCGTATAGCCTAGGTATGTGGTAGGCTATCCTATCTAGGTTTACTTAAGTGCACTGTATCATAGTTACACAACAATAAAATTGTCTAACAATGTAGTTCTCAGAAGTTATCCTTAATGTCAAGTGGTGTATGACTCTTATTTAGAGACTTATCTTTTTAAAAATTTCTATTGATTGATTGATTTCAGAGAGAGAGAGAGAGAGAGAGAGAGAAAGAGAGAAAGAGAGAGAGTGAAAGAGGGAAAGTGAGAGAAACATCAATTTGCCTTTTCACCCATTGATACATCCATTGGCTGAGTCTTGTATATGCCTGGACCAATAATCAAACCTGCAACTTTAGTATAATGGGATGATGTTCTAAATAACTGAGCTACCCAGCCAGGGCTATTCAGAGACTTTTCAATAGGAAGAGAACAGGGGACAAGTACACATGTCACAAATGGTGGGGAAGGGCTGTTGTACTAAAGTACAGCGGGTGAGAAGAAAGAAGAGGGTAATGTGAGGAGCAGGGTGGTGAAGTCAGGAGGAAGTACACATTCCGGGATAAATGGGAGAATTACATTGAGAGGAGGAGCAGGCAGGAGATGCCTGAGGAAATGGATTGAAAGCAAAAAAAGTCAAAATTTAGTTCACTCAGGAACAGGGTAGGAAAAATGAGGGCTTCTTGCTTGGGGTTTTAAAAAGTTATACACAAAGGAAGGTCTCTATCAGGCAAGAGTGTAAGAAGCATGAAGAATCTGAAATACCTTGTGTAGTTATAGAGTCTAAGAGAAAGACTGCTCTAGAGATGTGTGCGTGCACAATTGGATAAACTGGGAAGGAGGAGAGAAAAATCCACAGGTGCAGCAGCTTGAACCGAGAGAGAGAGAGAGAGAGAGAGAGAGAGAGAGAAATCATTGGTAATCGACCCCGATCAGAGGACTGCACTCACATGTCAACTGGTATTCATAAATACGATTCTGTACTACTTGAAGGAATTTGATGAAATAAACCTGTAGTATCTCCACCACTTCAGTCAAATTCCACATCACTGAAGTTGCCCTTGGACCAAGGCTTCAGGAAAATGGCAGTGCTTGAGTCACTATCTCAGCGATGAATCTGCAAATCATCCAACCAGCCTGAGCCTTGATTTTGTGCACAGGTGTTGTTTACAAATGATGATATCTGGATGAATTTGAAAGTGATTTACCCCTGGAAAGCTGTGGGTAATGAAAGGATAAAAAAAGTGAAAAGAAATAAAATCAGGAGAAAATGGAGGTAAATATGAAAACCAGACACATCCAGGAAAAAAACAAACAAACAAACCCAGAGTCTGAACAGCAAAATGACAGAAACATTTGCCTGTGCCAGCTCCTCTGGCTCCATCCTCAGCCTCCAAAATAGAAGAAGAGGGCTGGAGACGGGCTGGCCCAGACCCTCAGGGGTATGCACAGCATGCTTTCATCCAGACCACCCACACCCAGAATTCAGGCCAGGGTTACTCTTACCATGGTCCTTTCTGTGCTCGTTGTCACCACCTGGAATCAGATCTGCTAGCAACAGAATTGGCAAAAACGGCATTTTATCAGGAGATAAAACTTCTGACTGTTAGAGCTGCTGTTTAATCTTTGAACTCAGCAAACCATTGATTCCTCAGTCTTCTATAGTGACTTCCTCTTCCAAGGGACAAATTCTGCCTCATTTACATTGCACATCAGAGAAAAGCTGTGTCTTCCACAACCTGACCCTCCCACTCTGCTTGTCATTTCCACTCCAGTTCTTGACATCCAGATTTTTCTTCTTATCTCGCTGACTTCCAGCTGTTCTTCCTGACCCCAGCTTCCTTTGTACTACCTTGAAAAAGCCACCATATGGTTTTGAAGTGTCATTTTACCCACTCAATCTTTTATTGTTCTAACTATTAAATCAGAAGATGCTGTTAAAGAATGACCTGCTTTTGAATAGATTTTTTTTTTGGATTATCCACCGAACTCAATCTTCCTCTGCATGGCCCTCTCTTCTCTTGCACATTTTCAATGTCTCCTCTTTCTTATTTTATTCCCCTTGTCTGGTCTTCATAATCCCACACTTGTGTGTATGTGTTGATGACCATTTACAAGTGGCAAAGCATTCATTGTTTTCATGTTTTCAACGTTTGTAGTTCATCCAACACTTTTTAATTGACTTTAAAGAGAGGAAGAGCGAGAGAGAAAGAGAGAGAGAGAGAGAGAAGCAGAGACATCAATTTGTTGTTCCACTTATTTATGTACTCATTGATTGATTCTTGTATGTGCCCTGACTGGTTAGTAAACCTATGCCTTCAGCATTTCAGTATGAGCGCTACTTGGTCAGGGCCCAAAAGGAAAAGTGTTTAATTTTTTTCTGCAGACCCTAATTTAAAATCAAATAAGGTAAAAACACTACAGGTTATACTCTAAGCAAAATTATCCATAACAATTGTTGACAAGAAAAATTACATTTGCTACTAGTATATGACCTTCTTTTCATTAGCTCTTGACCTTTGGAAGTTTGAGTAACAAATTTTATTGAGAAAAGCAGAACTATGAGAAATATGCTATTTATAGTTTCAGGTTAATTCAAAGATAACTTATATTAATTTTTTTATCAGTTTGTATTGGGTTTTATTTTTCTGCTTAATTTCTGCACCTTTTAAACACAGCTCTTCCTCCCCAAACTTTCACCCTTACTGTCAGTTTGTTCTCTGTATCTGAGTGTTTTTCTATTTTGTTTGTTTATTTTGTTCAATAGATTTTACACATAAGTGAAATCATAAATTATTTATCTTTCTTTGACTGGCTTATTTCACTTAGCATAACACTCTCCAGTTTCATCCATGCTGTCAGAAAAGGTATAATTTTAATCTTTCTATGTCTGAGTAGTATTCCATTGAATAAATGTAAATGGTTTTTGATCCAATCATTTACTGATGGGCACTTGGTCTACTTCCAAATCTTGTCCATTTTAAACGACACTGCAATGAACATAGAGGTGCATATATAATTTCAAATTAGTGTTTCTGTTGTCTTTATTTATATTCCTGGAAGTAGAGTCACTGGGTCATAAGTCAGTTTCATTTCTAATATTTTGAGGAAACTCCATATTGCTTTTCACAGTGGTTGCACCAATTTATGTGCTATTAACAGTACACAGGGTTCCGTTTTATCCACATCTTCATCAACATTTGTTTAATGATTTTTTGATGAGAGCTAATCTCACAGGTGTGAAGTGGTATCTCATTGTGGTTTTAATTTGCATTTTTCCAATGATTAGTGATGTTGAGCATCATTTCCTATGTCTGTGGAGCATCTGTATGTCCTCTACGGAGAAAAGTGTCTTCAGGTTCTTTGTCCATTTTTTAATTAGATTTTTTTTTTAGTTTTGCATTATATAAATTCTTCATAAATTTTGGATATTGACCTTTTATCAAATGTATCAATTGTGAATATATTTTTCAATTCAATGGATTGTTTTTTTATGTTGTTATTGGTTTCTTTTGTTATGCAAAAACTTTTTAGTTTGATTTAATCTCATTTGTTTATTTTTCTTTTTATTTCCCTTGACTGAAGAGATATATCAGAAAAAAAATATTGCCACAGCCTGACCAGGCGGTGGTGCAGTGGATGGAGCATTGGACTGGAATGTGGAAGACCCAGGTTCGAGACCCTGAGGTCGCCAGCTTGAGCGTGGGCTCATCTGGTTTGAGCAAAGCTCACCAGCTTGGACCCAAGGTCGCTGGTTCAAGCAAGGGGTTACTCGGTCTGCTGAAGGCCCGTGGTCAAGGCTCATATGAGAAAGCAATCAATGAACAACTAAGGTGTCGCAACAAAAAACTGATGATTGATGCTTCTCATCTCTTCGTTCCTGTCTGTCTGTTCCTGTCTACCCCTCTCTCTGACTCTCTCTCTGTGTCTCTGTAAAAATAAATAAATAACAAACTAAAAAAAAAGAAATATTGCCACAAAAAATTTAGGGTTTTAAAGGTTTTACTTTTTAATTTTCTTCTAGAATTTTTATAGTTACAAATCTTAAATTTAAGTCTTGAATCCATTTTGACTTTATTCGTGTATTGGGTTAAAAAGGTGATCTAGTTTCTTTCTTTTCTTTTTTTATTTTGCATGTATTTGTCTAATTTTCTGAACCCCACTTTTTGAGTGAACTGTCTTTACATTACTGTAAGTCCTCCTTTGTCAAATATTAATTGACCTTTGTCCTAGTTCCTGGAAGCACACCCACACTTTTTTTTTTCTTTCAGGCATAGAGACTTGCAACCAGTAGAGCAATGGTCAGAAGCAACTCTTTCAGGGCTAACCTCTGAAACTATCTACAAGGCCCCAATTTCTCTGACTTTTCAGTAAGCCTATAGAAGCACTGCCTTGACTCACTTCTCCCACTGTGACATTTACTTCTCAGTGAGCCATGCAGTCCTGCCTATGCTCATTTCTTCCCTATAACATTTCCAGAGAGCAAAACAGCTGTGCCTGGGCCCTCTCATGTTGTGTTCTTGTTTCATGAAAAACATCATTGGGATAGTGATAAGAATTGCATTTATAGTTTCAGATCTTATATTAAGGTTTTTGATCTATTTGTGTGTGTGTGTGTGTGTGTGTGTATGTGACAGAGAGAGAGACAGAGAGAGAAACAGATAGGGACAGACAGACAGGAAGGGAGAGTGATGAGAAGCATCAATTCTTCATTGCAGCTCCTTGTTCATTGATTGCTTTCTTATATGTGCTTGACCAGGGGGCTTCAGCAGAGTGAGTGACCCCTTGCTCAAGCCAGTGACCTTGGGCTTAAGCCAGAGATCTTGGGCTTCAAGCCAGCAACCTTTGGCCTCAAGCCAGTGACCCCATGCTCAAGCTGGTGAGCTCGCACTCAAGCCGGATGAGTTCACACTCAAACCAGCATCCTCAGGGTTTTGAACCTGTGTCCTCCACGTCCCAGTCTGATGCTCTATTCACTGTGCCACCACTTGGTCAGGCTTTGATCCATTTTCAATTAACTTTTGAGCAGGGGAACAAACTGTAGTTAAATTTATTTTTTTGCATGTGGCTTCCAAATATTCTCAACACCACTTATTATTGAAGAGGCTTTTTTTTTTCTCCATTCTATGTTTTGGCTCCTTTTTCAGAGATTTTTTTGTCCGTATATATGTGGTTTTATTTTTGGGCTCTTGATTCTGTTCCATTAGTCTGTATGTCTGTTTTTCTGGCATTACCATGCTGATTTTATTATTGTGGCTCTATAGTGTAATTTTTTTTTTTGTATTTTTCCGAAGTTAGAAGCAAGGAGGCAGTCAGACAGACTCCTGCATGCATTCAATCGTGATCCACCTGGAATTCTTCCCAGGTAGCGATGCTCTGCCCATTTGGGGAGATGCTCCTTTTTGGCCAGACTCATTCTAGCATCTGAGACGGAGTCCATGGAGCTGGCCTCAGTGCCTGGGACAGCTTTGCTCCCATGAGTCTTGGCTGCGGGAGGGGAAGAGAGAGATAGAGAGGAAGGAGTGGGGGAAGTGTGGAGAAGCAGATTGGTGCTTCTCTTGTGTGCCCTGGCCTGGAATCAAACCTAGCACTTCCACATGCTGAGCTGAAGCTCTACCACTGAGCCAACCCATCAGGGCCTATAGTATACTTTAAAGTCAGGTAGTGCGATATCTCTGGCTTCATTCTTTTTTCTCAGGATTGCTTTGGCTATTCAGGGTTTTTAATAGTTTTATATAAACCTTTTGATTTTGTTTTGTTCTATTTTTTTTTTTTTACAGGGACAGAGAGAGAGTGAGAGAGAGGGATAGATAGGGACAGACAGACAGGAACAGAGAGATATGAGAAGCATTAATCATCAGTTTTTCATTGGACACCTTAGTTGTTTATTGATTGCTTTCTCATATGTGCCTTGACTATAGGCCTTCAGCAGACCAATAACCCCTTGCTTAAGCCAGCGACCTTGGGTCCAAGCTGGTGAGCTTTTTGCTCAAACCAGATGAGCCCATGCTCAAGCTGGTGACCTCGGGGTCTCGAACCTGGGTCCTCCGCATCCCAGTCTGACTCTCTATCCACTGTGCCACTGCCCAGTCAGGCTGTCCTATTTCTTTTTAAAAGACTTTGGAATTTTGATGGAAATTGTATTAAATTTCTATATTGCTTTGAATAGTATGGCCATCTTAACTATGTTGATTCTTTCAATCCATGAATATGGAATATTTCTTTTATTTCTTTTTATCTTTTTCAATTTCTTTATATAATTCTTTGTAGTGTTCGTATATAGGTCCTTCACATCTTTTGTTAAGTTTATTCATAGATATTTTAATTTTTTGTTGTTGCAATTGTAAAAAGAATTGTTTTTTGAGTTCATTTTTCAATGTTTTATTGTTTGTGTATAGGAAAGGCGTAGGCTTTTGTATATTCATTTCGTTTCTTTTGACCTTACTGTATTGGTTTATTGTTTCTAATAGTTTTTTGGTAAAATCTTTGTTTTTTTTATATACAGGATAACGTATTTGCAAAAAGTGATGCCTTTACTTGTTTTCTAATATTGATGCTTTTTATTTCTCTCTCTTGCCTGATTGCTCTGGTTCAAACCTCCAAAACTATTTTGAGTGAGGATGGAGAGAGAGAGGGCAGCCTTGTTTTGTTCCTGATTTTAGAAAAAAGGCCTTCAGTTTTTCACCATTTACTATAATATTAGCTGATGGTTTGTCATATTTGGCCTTTATTAGGTTGAGGTACTTCTCTTCTGTACACATTTTATTGAGTGTTTTAAACAGAAAGGGATGCTTTATTTCATCAAATGCCTTTTCTGCATCTACTGATAGGATCATATGATTTTTGCTTTATGTTTTGTTGATATAGTATTATTAAGTTAATCAATTTACTTATGTTGACCTATCCCTATGTTCCTGGAATGAATCCCACTTGATCCTGGTGCATTATTTATTTAATGTATTGTTGTATTTGATTTGCTAATATTTTGTTTAGAAGTTTTACATCTGCCCTGGCCGGTTGGCTCAGCGGTAGAGCGTCGGCCTAGCGTGCGGAGGACCCAGGTTAGATTCCCGGCCAGGGCACACAGGAGAAGCGCCCATTTGCTTCTCCACCCCTCCGCCACGCTTTCCTCTCTGTCTCTCTCTTCCCCTCCCGCAGCTGAGGCTCCATTGGAGCAAAGATGGCCCGGGCGCTGGGGGTGGCTCTGTGGCCTCTGCCTCAGGTGCTAGAGTGGCTCTGGTCGCAACATGGCGATGCCCAGGATGGGCAGAGCATCGCCCCCTGGTGGGCAGAGCGTTGCCCCCTGGTGGGCGTGCCGGGTGGATTCTAGTCGGGCGCATGCGGGAGTCTGTCTGACTGTCTCTCCCTGTTTCCAGCTTCAGAAAAATGAAAAAAAAAATAAAAGAAGTTTTACATCTGTGTTCATTAGAGATATTAGTCTGTAGTTTTCTTTTTTTGTTGTCCTTGCCAAGTTTTTGTGTCAAGATTATATTGGCTTCATATAATGCGTTAGGGAGTATTGCTTCTTCTATGTTTTGAAAGACTTTGAGAAGGATAGGTACCAAATCACATTTAAATGTTTGGTAGAATTCACTAGTGTAGTCATCTGGTACTGGACTTTTATTTTTGTGGAGGTTTTTGATAGTTGAGTCTATTTACTTCCTCTTTAGGAGTCTCTAAAAAATTTAGGTTTTCCACTTCTTTATGACTCATTCTGGGAAGATTGTATAGTTTAGTAACATCCATTTCTTATAGACTACTGATTTTGATGACATATAATCTTTCACTATATTCTATGATCCTTTGTATACCTATTATGTCTGTAATAATCTCTTCTTTTCATTTTGGATTTTGTTTCTATGAGTTATTTCTCTTTCTCTTAGTGAGTCTAGCCAGGGATTTGTCAATTTTATTGATCTTTTCAAAAACACAGCTCTTTGTTGTATTAATTTTTAAAAATTATTTTTATGCTCTATTTTATTTAATTCTGCTCTAATATTTATTGATACTATTTCTTTTTTATGCTAATTTTGGGTTGCTTTTGTTCTTCTTTTTCTAGTTCTTTAAGACGTAATGTTAGCTTGTTTATTTGGTATCTCCCTTGTTTCTTTTTTTTCTTCTTTTTTTTTCAGGGACAGAGAGAGAGTCAGAGAGAGGGATAGATAGGGACAGACAGATAGGAATGCAGAGAGATGAGAAGCATGAATCATCAGTTTTTTGTTGTGACACCTTAGTTGTTCATTTATTGCTTTCTCATATGTGCCTTGACCGTGGGCCTTCAGCAGACCAAGCAACCCCTTGCTTGAGCCAGTGACCTTGGGTCCAAGCTGGTGAGCTTTGCTCACGATCAAGTTGGTGACCTCAGAGTCAAGTTGGTGACCTCAGAGTCTCGAAACTGGGTCCTCTGCATCCCAGTTCGACACTCTATCCTCTGCGCCACCACTGGTCAGGCTCTCTTGTTTCTTGATACAAGCCTATAATGATATAAACTTCCCTCTTATTACTGCTTTCGTTGAATCCCAGAAATTTTGATATATTGTGTTGTTATTCTCATTTTTTTGTATATATGTATTGATCTTTTATTTTATTTTTTTTAATTTTATTTAATATTTTATTTATTCATTTTAGAGGGAGGAGAGAAAGAAAGCACACGAGAGAGAGAGAGAGAGAAGGGAGAGAGGGGCAGGAAGCATCAACTCCCATATATGCCTTTACCAGGCACCCAGGCAAGCCCAGGGTTTTGAACCAGTGACCTCAGTATTCCAGGTCAATGCTTTATCCATTCTGCCACCACTGGTCAGTCTTTGTATTTATTTCTTATTTGACCCAGTCAATTTTTTTTTAGAAGTATGTTGTTTAATTTCCACATTTGTGTGGGTGTTTTTACTTTTTTTTTTTACAGTTCAATTTTAATTTCAAAGCCTTATGGTCAGAAAATATGCTTGATATAATTTTAATATTTCTGAATTTGTTGATGTTAGTTTTGTGGCCCCACATATAGTCTATCCTTGAGCATGTTCTATGCACACTGGAAAAGAATGTACAATCTGATGATCTGGGATGAAATGTCCTATAAATGTGTATTATTTCCATTTGGTTTAATGTGTCATTTAAGACCAATAGTTATTTATTGATAATTTGAATGATCTATCTAAAGCCATCAATGGTGTGTTGAGAACTCCAAGTATGATTGTGTTTTAGTCTGTTTCTATTTTTAGATCAGTTAATAGATGTCATATATTTTGGTGTTCCCTGGTTTGGTGAATGTATATTAAGAATTGTTATGTTCTCTTGTTATAGTGTCCCCTTTATCATTATTAAATGTTCATCTATGTCTTTTGTTACTTTAGTTGTCTTGAAGTCAGCATTATCAGATATGATATGGCTCTACCTGCTTTTTCTTGGGTACTATTTTCTTGGAAAGTCATTTTCTAACTTTTCACGTTGAGTCTACTTTTGTCCTTGCAGTTTAAATGTGTCTCTTGAAGGTAGTATAAGGTTGGGTTTTTCATTTTGAATCAATCTGTTATTTATCCTTCTTTATTAGTGATTTCAGTTTATTTACATTTAGGGTAATAATTGACACTTGAGGATATCCAGTAGTCATTTTATGTTTTGTTTTCTGGTTGTTTTGTGTCTCCTTTGGTTCTTCTATTTTGTATTTCTATCAGTTGTTTTTGTTTGGTGGTATTCCAGACTTCTATCCTCTGTTTCTTCTTTTTATAAGCTGTGTGCTTCAGTACATTTATTTTTATTTATTTATTTATTTATTTATTTATTTATTTATATTTTTGTGGGTGCTTAGCATTAGGTACAAGAGTTCTTTGTCTTATGAGTGCTCCTGCATTCCGTTCTTTTTATTTACTGCAGATATTTATCCTTTCCCTTTTTTGTTATTATTGTCACAGATTATCCTTATTTCTATTGTGACCTTGTTGGAGCATTTATTTGTATCTGGTTGAATAACCTCCTTGAATATTTCTAGCAGTGGGGATTTTCTGAAATTCTTTCAGCTTTTGATGTCTGCAAAAATTTTTATCTTTCCTATATATTTGATAGATAACTTTGATGGATATAATATTCTCGGCTAGTAATTCCTCTCTTTTTGTACTTTGAGTATTTGGGTCCACTCTCTTCTGGCTTATAGACTTTCCACTGAGAAGTTTGATGATAACCTAATGGGCTTTTTTTTTACATGTTATGTCCCTTTCTCTTCTAGTTGCTTTGAGAATATTATTGATATTTAACATTTTATTATGATATGCCTTGCAGAGCGTCTATTTTGGTTAATGTAATTTGGCATTCTCTTTGCTTCTTGGATTGAAGGCTCTAACTTTTTCTATAGGCTTGGAAAGTTCTCATCAATTATTTATTTGAATAGGCTCTCCATTCCCTTCAGCCTTTCTTCTTCTGATACATCCATTATTCTTATATTGCTCTTTCTGATAGATTCACACAATTCTTATTGAGCTCTATCTTTTATTTTTAATTCCTCAATCTCTTTCCTTCTTTCTCTGTAACATCTCTAGTTTCCTGTTTTTGATGCCACTGATTCTCTTCTTCTCTGGCCAGTTCTATTAGGTAAACTTGCTATTTCATTTTTTAATTCATGTGTTGATTTCTTCACCTCTGTTTGATTCTTTTTTAAAGTTTCAATCTCCTTGGTGAAGTACTTATTTTGTTAATTAAATTGCCTATTAGTGTTTTTCACATCTCATTGAATATTTTCAAAACCTCAATTTTGAATTCTCGATCCAAGAATTCAAAACTCCAAGATTTCCATGTGATTGAAATTGTTTTCTGTAGATATTAAATTTTCTTCAGAACTACTTGTCTGTCTTGTGTAACTATAGTATTTGATTTCTTCTTCCTTGATAGTATTTGAGAGTGGTATTTTTAAGAACTCTAACAAAAATAAAAACAACTAAAGAGTGAAAATAAAAGTTGAAGAGATAAAAAAATATAAAAATTAAAAAAATAGTGACAAGTATAAATGAAAAACCACAAAAAGAGGTTAAACCAAAATGAAAATAATAAACAAACAAAACCCTAACAAAAATAATAAAATATAAAAATTAAATAAAATGAAGTTCCAATGAGAAAAAAGAAAAACAAATGCTTCCAGTTTTGAGAGGTTGCTGTTTTCTTCCAGTAGATGTTACTGTATTACAAGTTTTAGCTCAAAAATTCCTGGGCTGACCTCTGCTGAGATGTTGCTGTCAAAATGATGTAGGCAGGGCTACAGTTCCATTTGTGGGTGTTGAGTGTTGTGAGGGCTTTACAGATTTATGGCTCTATGGCTTTTCAGATTTAGCAATGGCATTCTCAGGTTTCTAGGTGCTCCTCCCCACATCAACAAACCAGGGGACCAGATGTGGGGCACTTCTGTTCTTCAAGAGAGAGAGTGCCTCTGGAGAGTTAGCTATAGGGTCTGTCTCTGCCACTCTCCTTACCTTGCAAGGTGAGGGAGGCAGGATATGGGAGGCAGCTGAGCCACACTTTGCTTTTCTTGATCTTTGTGCCAACTGTCGGTTCTGGTCTGATTGTGGGAACACTGGTCATGACCCCCCAATCTGTCACTGCTTTGGTTTTGTATCACCCTTTCAGCCCCTCACTCTGCTCATCCCAGCAGAAGGAGGCCAAGTCACACCAGGCTTCTCTCTTCATATCCTTAGCAGACCAAATCCAGACAGCTTGAGATTTCTTCCTTGCTGTAATCCTCTCAGAGAAAAAAAAGAATCTAGCCACTCTGGGCTTCTATTCAAAGCTTACCACAAGTGCATTTTATTTTTCATTCCACTTTCCAACACTTTTCACCTTTAGTCAATTGAATATGCAGATATTTAAGGCATGCATGCAAGCTCAGCTGAGTTTCTTTTCTATATTATAGTTGTTCAATTTATTGAAACATCAAGGAGAGATATCAGGAATATCTCTCATGCTGCCATTACTCTCGTGTCCAAACTGGTCCTTTTTTATGATTTCAGTGTCCTTTTTTATGCTTAGATTCTTTTTGTTTACATTCTCATTGCGATCATCCATTCTTATTCTAAGATCCTTGAGCACCCTAATAACCATTATTTAAAACTTTGCTTCTGGTAGTTTGGTTACTTCCATTTCATTTAGTTCTCTTTTTGAGGATTTTTCTTGTTAATTCATTTGGGTCATATTTTTTGTCTTCCTATTTTGTCTGTGTATTAAATAGCTCTACTCTGACTTTCAAATTTGTTGTGGCATCCTTATGAAGAGGATGAGCTCAGTGGTACTAACCTCCAGGCCACCTGTTTTCCCTGCTCTAGGAATGCTTCTTGAGGGTTATATTTACCCTCATGTTGTATGTGAGTCTTGAATACAGTTGGCTCTTTCATAGGTGGGGTTATCACTTCAAGTTGGCTGGCTCTACACATCAACTTTGATAATGCAATTTGATGCTGTGCAATATCTGTCTTGTCAAGTGTATTTATTCTCCACAGTGTTCAGTGCCTGTAGGACTCCTTCTTAGGGTGAGTCACTTCTGTAGCTAGCTAAGTCTAGCATTGGTATGGTCTGCCACCCACTACCAATTGTGTTGGTTCTGGGTCCTTGTGACAGGGTTGATGTTAGCCATTGTTCATAACCTGCTGCAGGCTACCTGTCTGGAGCTATGCTCTGTTCATTGTTTGTATTTGTGTTTTCTGTTCCTGGATAGTATGGGAAGGGCCAACCTGTTTATAAAGATTAGCTTCCTCCTGCTTGGAGCTGACAACAGCTTCATAAAATGGCCCAATCTCTGTAAGGTTTGTCTCCAGTTTTCAGTTGTTCTACTTCTTCTTGCAGCTGCCTGGTCTTCCCACAGAGTCTTCTGTAGTAAGAATGCAGTATGGGCTAAGACTGGCCTCACCCTACCAACATCCTTTACATGTTGTAGTTTGGTCACTTAGGGCAATTGAGGTTTATATGACAATGTTACTGAGCCTCCCTACTTCAGGGATTTCTTGGTCAGGAATTCAGTATGGGAAAAGTAGACCCTACTCCAGAGCCTAGTCCTTCTGACACTGCTGAATATTCCAATTCTATTTCTCCCCAGTGAGGTGACAGCAGGTTTAAATTGGGTGGGGCTGATACTCCCTTCTGAAGAAGTTCTTTCAGCTTGGGAGCCCCAGGTCTCAAGAAGAAAGACATAGAGAGATTTGGAGACTCAGAGATTTGGTCTGCCCACAGCCTGGATAGTTTCTACTGAAGCTCCCATGAGGCAGAAACACCAGACATAGACTCAGGAGAGTGTGGGGAAAAACTCTGACCTCAATATCAGAAAACTGAGTCACTGGTATGCTGTCTGCTTCCTGGCTGATTTTTCAGAGTGGTCCAGTCTCTATGGGTGAGGCAGAAGGGATTCCCAAGTGTGGGGAATTTACTTTTCCCCAGGCTGATGCTGCACAGAGGGAGACTGGTCCACCCAATAAAGATGGTGACTGCAGTATTGGAGAATGACTCAGCACAGGGGTTCTGGTGGTCATCCACCATGGTGTCTCTCCTTGGGCCACCAACTTCACACTCTCCTCACGTCACAATGGTCCTCTCAGCCCTCCCTCTACCAGAGTCCTTGGATAAGTGACTGTGAACAAGATTTTCTGCACTGGCCTTTTAAAACAAGGCCTGTGTCTTTGAGAGCTGTGTCTCTTTCTTGCAGACAGAAACCTTAGCATTATGCTATGTAGACAACTCTTCTAGGCCCTGGGGCTCTAGGTTGGGGTGCCAGGCCTGGGAATCAGAACCCTCCCTTCTCAGGGAAAACCTCCCTGCAGTGAGAATCCCTGTGGATCCCCTGCCCTGCTTGTTCTTGGGAGCTGGGCAAACTTTTTGGGGTCTCTGGCCTTCTTCCAGTTTTGATTTAGCTTTTGTGACTTTTTGGTTATAGACTCCTCCTCATTTAGTCCAAACACGATTTATCAAGATGATTGTTCTTAAATTTGTTTGTAATTCCAATTTGGTCCTAGGAGGTAGCACTGGGAATATCCACCTACTCTGTTGCCATTTAGAATCTTTTTTATTTACTTTTTATTCAGTGTACTGGGGTGACATTGGTTCAAAAGTTATATAGATTCCAAATATACATCATCTGTGTACTATATTGTGTGTTCTCCATCCTACATCAGATCTCCTTTCATCATTATTTATCTGCCTTTATCCCATTCTGTTTCCCCCACCCTCCTTTCAGTCTATCCTCTGATAATCAAAATACTGTTTTTGTGTCTATGTGAGTTTTACTCTTACCTAATCCCTTTACCTTTTTTTACCAGCCCCTCAACTTGCTGCCCTCTGAAAGCTACTAGCCTGTTCTTTGTATATATAAGTCTGTTTTTATTTTGTTAGTTACTTTGTTCATTAGGTTCCACATATGAGATCATCTGGTACTATCTGTGAGATTTCAATTGAACTGTTCAAAGAAACTTCCAGGGAAGATTCAGACATCGGTGTCTGAACTAGAATTTGAAAGATCAATAAACAAGTGGCCTAAGCAGAAAAAAGATTGTCAGAATATGGGGAAGATAGTATAGAGGTTTTCAAATGAGTCAGAGTCTCTGTCAGAACAAGTTATTTTAATGAAATCATTCTTTGTTGGTATGAACCATGTCTAATAAGAAGCAGACCAGAGTTTTATGTATAAGGTAAAAGAAATATCATCAGAGTTGATTCAGGCTCATTTTCAATTTCTTCAACAATATGTTTTTCATCCATCAATTCTGTGCAAGGAAGAAGTGGTTTCCTGAACTCCTAGGTTTCTGGATGTAGCCTTTTTTTGAAGAGTCATGGTTGGGGGCAGGAGAGAGCAGACATTCTGATATGAGCTGTAGGAGAAGAGGATTTTGATCTCAAAGACAATATACAATAGATAAAAAAAAATAAGTGGATGAATAGTTGATAAAACAGTACAAGAAAAGTCTCACTGGTACTGTTTAAACCATGAGCCCACCACAACCAGCATAACTAGGGCAAATGTTAGAGCCAGAGGCAGATTTATCGGCGAGGGCACCAGGCACATGCCCTGGGCCCCGACTTCTGAGTAGACCCGCAAAACCCCAACTTTACAGATTTTTCCAATGACACCCAGTTTTGTTTCATATGTGCAATTTTAACATTAATAGTATGTATTATTTTTTATTTACTTAAAAATATGTTTAACATGTATTTTTATTTCCCCTGTCACTCTTTTTTTAAGGGGCCCAATATTCTCTTCTGTGCTCAGTGCCCCAACTGACCTTAATCTACCTCTGGTTATAGCCAATATCAGGGGAATGGGGTATCCATTTCATTGAGAACAGAATAATGTCAATCTATGAAATACACTGTATCTCATCTCAGTTAATGCTTCTCATTTCACAGTGTTGGGACCTTCTAAGAGTTTCCATCTGTATTTTTTAGAGTATTCATTTCAATTCTTCCTGAATCTATGTGTCTGATCTCATCCCCTCCTCTCTCTGTTACCAAATCATTTGCTTTTTCCTTTATTTTTCTTTAGTACCTCTAATCCTCTTTCTCTCTTTTCTTGAAATTGAATTGCTATGAATCTTTACCTTTCTTTATGATTTGTATTGTCTCACTTTTATCCTCTGATGCACAGCAGTCCTATCTATTCTCTAGCTTCTCATTCATTAGCACTGGAACTATGGGAAAAACTATCATTTCCCAATGTGGCCCTTGTTCTTTCTCACCCTAGTGGTTGATTATATCATTGTTTCCCGGCTGCTGTGTTTCACTCGGCAGTACAGGCCAGCTGCCTGTCCAGCTGCCATATCCAGGGTTACTTGAAGATACCACGTCCTGTCAGCATGGGGCAGAACTTCACCTTGATGAGTTCCTGGATGCTCCTTTTCACCCCTCGTCCACATCACCCACACAGGTTTTGGATGAAAGCCAGAGATGTGGCACACCAGCAGCAGACGGCCAGGACCAGGACTGGAGCCTTTGGTCACCCAAGCCTGTGGCTTCACTGGAAAAAAATGAGAAGTAAATTTTAGGACAGCATCTCAATCTGAGTTCTGTGGCTCAAATACCTTAGCAGTTTGATTAATCCCTTCTTTCGCTTGTCTTAGAAACTCTCTTGAACCCACATTCACCTTCTAACCTCTTATTCTGTGTTGCAAAGGAATGACAACGAGTAAAAATTCAAATACAAGAGTTAAGCAGTGAGGCTGTGAGGTGAGAGGAGGTTGGGCTCACCTTGTTTTTCCAGGTCTGACTTCTCTCCTTGCAGGAGGAATGACAGGAATCAAAGGCATGTGTCACTGAAAAGACCCTGCACAACTGCTTTAACAATGCGGTAGTGATTAAGCATCTTACAGACATTCTGAGCCTGACTCCCAGCTCCTGGAGATGGCTTCCAGGAATTTTCTTGGAAACTTAAGAAATCTGATTCTTGAAAAATTCTCTGGGGCCTTCCCGGAATGCATTCTACAGCCACCAGATACGTGGATCTTAAAGGGTTCTGGGGATGGGCCAGAAAGAGAGAGTTAATATGAAAGGAATTGTAGGGTGGAAACACAACATCTAGAAAGTAAAGGAATTCAAAGGAAGAAACATTTTTTGGTGAATTACGTGGAAGACTAGAGTTTGTACAAAAAAGGGGGAGGAAATCTGTGAGAAGAAAAAGTAAAGATAATTTTAAAAAGTTAAAATTTAAAGGGGCCAAATGAGAAGATTGTTGGAAAGATAGCAGACTAGTCAGGAAGAGCTCACATGGGAGTGGTTAGGAACTACTCAGGTCATGTGAACACTTAGGCCAGGGAGAAATGAGGGCAGATCCTGCTTGGGAGAGGTTGAGTTTGTGTCCAATAATGAAGAAGAAAACAAAAGGTGACAAATATTCTAAGAAGCCAGATTACGAGGGTTGTTGGGCGGATAAAATATATTATACTCACTTTGTTAAAAATAGCGCTGCCCACGTGAGGCCGTCGCCCAGGTGATATTAATGTGTGTTGGGGTGGGCTAAAGGCAAGCAGAATCCTTGTAGCCTGGGGCTTGGTTTTGGGATTAAGCCTTTCCCATCCTTTTGATGTGGGGTGGTAAATTCCAATCATGCCTCAGAGATGTGACTTTGTATTAGACTTCCCTACTTTGTATATTGGATTAGAGGTTGTGAAGCTACAGTATAAAGTGGGGGCAAAATGGGAGTTTGCCCTCTTGGTTCCTGAGATTTTTAGAGGAGAGAGTAGAGCCAGCAGCAGAAGGAGGCCACGTGGAGTAGGCCAGGAGAAGCAGCCAAGATGGCGGAGTGCTGAGTGAGATGCCAGTTTGTGTAGAGTTTGTATCTGGGATAAGGAAGGAGATGGGGAACAGAGGTGAATAAGTCTGGTGAGCTAGAAACCTTTGATTCTAGGAAACTCGAATAAGTCAGTGGCTTTGTGAGCACTGAGTGTGATTGGGTTTTGGAGCCCAGTGTGTATTTTTACTTGCCCGCCGGGTGCAGCTAGAATTAAAGACTATGGCCCATCAGTTTTTGGCTCCGCTGTTTCTTTACCGACTGTCCGAATCCAATGCGAACTTGCATGGGACTGGTGGCGGCTGTGATAGTGGTCCTGGCCATGGCTTCTGGCTTTACAAGGGTATATTCAGGATTGTTAAGAGCTATGTACATGTAGGTCCTTCTTTGTATGTGGTGGGGTGAGTGTAGAGTGGGAATAGCGGTGAAAGGTAAAACTAAGAAGGAATGAGACAAGGGGGATCGAACACAAAGTTGGGAAGATTAAATAATAGAGCCCATATATCACCTTCCCTGATTGGAGCTTCAGGCAAATAGCTTCGAAAAGCAAAGTTATATTTAAACTGAAACTGACTGGAAAATGCCTGCAGTTAGTGGGGGAGACTATCAATGTACAACTGCAGTAACACCTGGATGTTCTTAACTCTTCCTTACTGAAAGTAAAGAGGAATCACAAAAAGCAGACAGTGCTTGACACATGGTCCCAGTGATGAGTCTGCAGCCCGCCCAGCCAGCCTGAGCCTTCCGTGTGCTGCCAGCTCTGGTTGACAAAGGACGAGATCTGAAGCTTGTGAAAGGAGGGGAGGTCTACTTTCGCTGGATGATAAAGTGCTGTTTTGGTAGCAGAAAGACAGAGAAGTGACCATTGAGAGAGGGTGAAAGAAGGGTAGACAAGGGGTCCATGTAGGGAATAAAATTGGGATTAGTAATAAAGTTAGCGCATACTCTTATATCTCCTTTTCCCTGATATAGCTTCTTATCCCCCAAATAGGAAAGAGAAACCAGACTGAGGTCAAGAATGTTGCCTGGCAGTTACTTGGCATGCAGATGCCAAGGGTGCCCAGTAGGAGCTTTATGCTTTGCCCAACCACAGGTATCTTTCCACCTGGGTTTTCTTTCCTACTGTGTTTGGCTCATGGCAGAGAATCCCCTTGAAGAGCAGGGGCAGAAGCAGCAGCACTGAAGTTCTGGCAGGTAAGGATGCCTCAGCCAGATAGTGCCTGTAGATTCAGATATCAGCTTCCCCTCCAAACTCTTTTGAATTCTTCTGTCACTTACTTTGCCACACAAACAAATCAACTTCCTCTTCTGCTCAGTTCCCTGTCAGAAAAACCTGACTGTCTCTCTCAGCCAGAAGCCTCCTACAGGGTCTCTCATTTCCCTTCCAGCTCTTGCACTATCAGGCTTGTATATTTGCTTCTTGTTCTTGTCTGTCTTCTTATCTCCCCACTGCCCCAACAAATACAATGGGGTTCCTGGTTATATAACAAAGTATGTGATTGGTGGTCTGTCTAGAAAATGTATTGGAGAACGCAGGCCCACGCTTGGATACTCAATATTGTTTTCTACAAAAAGAAGTAACAGAAGGTCCTCAGTAGTGCCCTGTGGCCTTTTCAGCAGTGTCCCCACTGCTGATCTCTGTGTGGTCTCCTCCTCTGATCAGCTTCTTCTTCTGTCTTCCTAGTCATTTATGCATTTTTTCTACTTATCCATTAATTTTTCTTTAGAGTCTACTGTCACTCTTCTCATTGCCTTACCTGTTCCCTCGTCCCCTCAGACTACCTTACCTTTATATCCTCTTTTACTAAAATTATTATCAGAAGAGAGTAGGCACTTTGAATCTAGCTGTATAATCCACAAACTAATCTCCATAATCCACAGTGAGAAAGGAAAAAGAGTAGCAGTACAGATTATCAGGTAATTTGAGGAAAGTAGTCTTTTGTTCAGTTCTGTCAGATCAACTGTCATTGATAGAAGTTTTCATAAGTATGCTTGACCCAGAAGTGGTGAGCTGGTCAGTAGACAGATTTTCATTTATGTTGCATAAGTGAATCTATCGGGGATGCACAGGGGCTTAGGCTCCCACTCTACCCTAAATGAGTTGAGTGTGTCTCCAGATCCCCTGGGTATGAGGAGCAGTCATGCAGCCTTCCCCTCACAGTCCATGTACTGGGAGCACTGGAGTCCCCTCAGTGTCTAATTAGAGAAGAGTTTTATTGGAGGCAGGCGCGTGACTCCAGGGACTGGAGTGTTCAAAGAAAAATTAATTATTGTGTTCAGTTTCTTTTTGTTCATCATTTCTTGCTATGGCAGCAAGCAGGCACTCTAAATACTACCCCTTTGGTTTTCACGGACAAAGTCAATTGCCAAAAGATATGTCAGACACTAAGATGTCAGACAGAAGTTCTTAACAAAAAACAAAATATCCACTCTAAAACCTCTGCATGTATAATATAAAAGACTCACAGAATTGTGTTCAGAGTCATTGAGAAAAGTTTATACTCAGTCTAATCCATTTTTTCTGACTGTAAGACACTAACTTCAGATCCTTCTTCAATATTATGGGGATTATGTAATAATTCTAAGGTAATGAGATAATCATAAACATTTATTTAGGCAGATTATCATTCTCTTGTGAGGGCCAAATAAATTTATATTTGAATACTCAAACACTCAAAAAATATGCCACATAACTTTCTTATGAAACTAATGATTTGGTTAAAACCAAACATTAAGCTGAATAATGCAATAAATACTAATATAAATTTATTTTTATAAATAAATGAGCTACATCAAACTGAAAGTTTTCTGCACAGCAAAAACAATCATGAACAAAACAAAAGAACAACAAAAAAATTTTGGAAAATATGTGAAAACAAAATCTCTTATAGGGGACTAATACGTAAATATACAAAGAACTCATAGATCTTAATAACATAACAAGAAAAAAAACGTCCAAATTTAAAAATGGGCAGAACACCTGAAAAGACACTTTCTCAAGAAGACATACAAATGGCCAACAGATACATAAAAAGATGCTCAACTTCACTAGCTACAAGAGAAATGCAAATCAAACCATAGAACTACCACCTCACACCTGTTAGAATGGCTGTTATCAACAAGACAAGAAATAACAAATTTTGGAGAGGATGCAGAGAATAAAAAAAATCTCATACACTGCTGCTAAAAAGTAATTATTGCTATAAAGTAATGAAAGAATTATCTGCCTTACCATGTAGCAAAACATACTAGAAATTGGAAAATGTATATATATAATGACATGAGAAAAGTAAATATTGAGCTTAAGGACCAAAGAAAAATAAAAAAAGAGAGACAAAACAGGAGAAGACCCTGATTACAGGACCTATATTGAAAGGTTGTCTTGTTTTTCAACCAAGTGAAGGACTTTACATATGAGAGTGATCAAAATAGCATTTATTGATATAAATGTTTTCTAATTCATATTGAGATTTGCGATCAGACAGTGATGAAAGCTACAAGGCAGATAGATGACTTTAGTGACTTGAACAAAGGCAGTAGCAGTGAGGCTGCAGAGTAGAAATAACAAAGCATGTTGGTAAGTAGGATTAGTCAAGCAAAGCATAATCAGAAGGAGGTAAAATGGTGTCATTTACAAAGACAGACAACACAGCTTGAGAAAGAAGTGCATTGAAATGTGTAGTTAGTTTGGGTCATGTTCAAATTGAGGCCCCAGCTGGATGTATTTGGTGACTCTGACATCCGGGTGTTGCAAGGAGGTGCTATGGGCTGCACTGGATCTGATGAACACGTGGTGCCCTAGGAAGCAGTGTAGACCTCTGTAAATCTGTCCTTCTCTTTCAAATTACATTTTTAAGTTGAATCTAATCAATATTATTATTTGTGTCTTAGAAAATGTTCAAGTCTCTTAAATAATTTTTTTATTAAATATTGAGCACTTACTCTGTGCCAGACATTTTCCAAGCATACAGTGACATAATAACAAATGATAGGAGGAATGGACCAAGTCAAGAATATCAAAGGGGATTCCCAGAGATGGTAAATCTGCATTCTGAGAGAAGATTAAGAGTTAACCTGAAAAAGGGAGCTTAGTATATACTAAGACCCAGTAAATACAGGGAGTATATCCCATCTGAGGAACTAGAAAAACACAACAATTCATAACACAAAATTTCTCCACATCATTAAAATCTGCTCTGTGTTAAGTATATTTTTTCTTTGAGAGAAATGGACAAAAGGTATTTTAGGGTATAATTAGCACTGAATTCCACAGTATACTCTAGTAAACCTTATATCATATTTATATCTAAATAACATATTCAGGAGGCTGGTTATTTGTTAAGGACATAGTTCACTCAAGGTAGCCTTCAGCATATGCAAATCTCAACTGAGGAATGATGTGTATGATCTCATTACTAATCAGTTCACTGAAGTACCAGGTTTTATGTCCGTGATGGCGAACCTATGACGTGTTGCCATTTTTGATGACACATGGCCGCATGCGGCTGCATACCAGAGAAGTATGGGGCCGCATGCAGAGAAGGACATTTCATCCTGGCTCATGCATGGCCAGGTGCAGTAGCCATGAATAAAACATTTGTTGTAGTGTAGACACTCTGTGCCGGAGGTCTGTAGGCCAAAACAACAGAACTCCAGCACAGAGCGTCTAGTTCTGGGACTTCTGGTTAGGCTGTTTTTCTTGAAATGACACAGCACCCGAGTTATGCTTGATTTTTTGGCGAATTTTGGCACACCAAGCTCAAAAGATTGCCCATCACTGTTCTATGTGCTAGCCACCCAACATTTTCAGAATATCAGCCTCTTCAATTACTTCTGGGTAACATGGTATCTTTATTCCTTACTGCCACTGTGTTACCCAGATGGGAGCTAAAACAAGCTTGAGTACTTCACTTTGTTACACCACCACCCAACAGGCCCCAGGGCCTTTTTAAACATCCAGCTAGGCCTTTGTTAAAGTTTTTAGTTCTGTGCATGACACTAAGGCCTTACATTAGTGGGAGTGTTCCTAAAGCACCATGCAGACAAATGGTGCTGCCACAAATCTGACCACCTGCTTTCTTCAGTATGGGGAACTTTCAGACCATTGAAGTGAGGAGCTTAGCACATTCTCTCTCCCAAAACAGTAATGACACTGAACAATTCTTTTTAAAGACAACCATATTTAAGACTCTAGAAATGGCTTTAAGGCATATTACTAATTGAGAAGACTTATTCTAGAAAAACTACTGAACCTGGATAAGCACAGTGTGGTTCTAGTCAGGGCTGCTCTTACTCCTCCCCATGCCCAGAACTCTCAGTGCAGTACTAGCAGGGCAGGGAGAGCCACGAAAAATGGAAGCTTTCTTGCTGGAGGTGGCTAATTTGATTTAGAAGGGAGTAGGAAAAAACACAAGGTCAGGGGTGATATTGTCAATAACAATAGCAAAATCAAAGGCACACACACAGAAAAGGTTAACTTCACAACTTGCCTGAGGGTGTAACACTGGATGGTGGAAGCAAGGTACCTGCAGACTAGCAAGAAAATTTAGAGGGAGGTGCTGTGAATAAGATGAACATAGTGGGCTTTGGCCAGTTTGCTCAGTGGTAGAGTGTTCCTGGCATATGGATGTCCTGGATTTGATTCTCGGTCAGGGCACACAGGAGAAACACTCATCTACTTCTCTACTCCTCATCTCCTCACTTATCTCTCTCTCTCTCTCTTTCTCTCTCTTCTTCACTCTTTTAGCCACGGCTTGATTAGAGCTAGTTGGCCCTGGGCACTGAGGTTAGTTCCTTGGCCTCTGCCTCGGGTGCTAAAAAATTTCTCTGGTTGCCATGGAGCAAGGGCCCTAGGTGGACAGAGCATCATCCCTTAGTGCAGTGGTCCCCAAAACCCAGGCTGCGGACCAGTACCGGTCCATGGGCCATTTGGTACCCATCCGCAGAGAAAAAATAAATAACTTGCGTTATTTCTGTTATATTTATATTTAAGGCTGAACAATGTTTTATTTTTTTAAAATGACCAGATACTCTCTGTTACATCCGTCTAAGACTCACTCTTGATACTTGTCTTGGTCATGTGATACATTTATCTGTCCCACCCGAAAGGCCGGTCCGGGAAAATATTTTCTGACATTAAACCAGTCCGTGGCCCAAAAAAGATTGGGAACCACTGCCTAGTGGACTTGCTGGGTGGGTCCCGGTTGGGGTGCATGCAGGAGTCTGTCTCTGCCTCCTCTCCTCTCACTAAATAAATTTTAAAAAAGGTCAACATAGTGAAACATGATAATCTACCATACATCCCTAATAGCTCAGAAGGATGCACACATGTGCAAGGCTGCACGCATGCTCAAAAAAGACCAGAAATGACCAACTTCAGCTTCTGTAGGCCCCTGGATGAATTTGAGGCTTGTGCACATGCTGTGGATAGAAACAAGAAAGTGGAGAGGAAAATCAAGTTCAGGGAACATCCTGAACCTTAAATGCACACCCCATCACACAAAAAAAGATCAATTGGCAAAGGGTAGACACCTTATACACTTACTTACTGTTTGAACACAATTTACTAAACTATGCTGACATACAAATGTTCCCTAATAAAACAGTATAAAAAAAAAAGGAGGTTTAAAGAAACTTGTAGAGCCACATACTGTGGAAGAGTCAGACTGTAGAGAATTATTCCAGGCAAGTCACTAAACTAACATGCAAAGAAGCAAAGAGAATGAGCAATAACTCTTGGGAAATCAGAATTCATATATCATCATGCATTTTTCAAAAGTATAATAAGACGCATGAAAAGAAAGAGGGAAGCATGACTAGACACAGGATAAAAAGAAGGCAACATAAATTGCCCTTGATGTTGCTCACGTGTTGAAAATAGAAGAAAAACTTCAAAGCTAGAAAACAGTGAATATCAAATATAATAAAAAAATAAATCCCACATTTAAGAATTAAGGAAAAGTATAAAAACAATGATGACTCAAAAAGAGACTGTCAGTGAAGAAACAGAATATATTTTTAATAACTGAATGAAAATTCTTGATTGAAAAGTACAATAAATTGCTAACAAGATACAAGATAAATATACCAAAAACAAAAATATTTTTACATTAACAATAAGTAATTTTAAAATAAAATAAGAAAGTTTTTCATAAAGCCTCAAATGTAATAAAATAAATAAAAACAAACTTATTAATAGAAATGCAAGGACATACAGTGAATACTAAAATGATTGCTGAGAGAAATTAAAGATATAAGTAAATGGAGAAACATTTCATGCAGTCATAAAAGCAACAAAAACTAACAAATAAGGATAAAATCAATAAAAATATAACATCTATTCAGTTTACATCTACTTATGTCATAAACAACTCACCTGGGTTTTCTGCAAATTAAGCCTTTTTTTTTTTTAATTTTATTTTTTTAATGGGGTGACACCAATAAATCAGGATACATATATTCAAAGATAACAAGTCCAGGTTATCTTGTCGTTCAATTATGTTGCATACCCATCACCCAAAGTCAGATTGTCCTCTGTCACCTTCTATCTTGTTTTCTTTGTGCCCCTCCCCCTCCCCCTTTCCCTCTCCCATTCCCCCCTTCCCCCCGTAACCACCACACTCTTATCAATGTCTCTTAGTTTCACTTTTATGTCCCACCTATGTATGGAATAATGCAGTTCCTGGTTTTTTCTGATTTACTTATTTCGCTTCGTATCATGTTATCAAGATCCCACCATTTTGCTGTAAATGTTCCGATGTCATCATTTCTTATGGCTGAGTAGTATTCCATAGTGTATATGTGCCACATCTTCTTTATCCAGTCATCTATTGACGGGCTTTTTGGTTGTTTCCATGTCCTGGCCACTGTGAACAATGCTGCAATAAACATGGGGCTGCATGTGTCTTTACGTATCAATGTTTCTGAGTTTTTGGGGTATATACCCAGTAGAGGGATTGCTGGGTCATAAGGTAGTTCTATTTTCAGTTGTTTGAGGAACCACCATACTTTCTTCCATAATGGTTATACTACTTTACATTCCCACCAACAGTGTATGAGGGTTCCTTTTTCTCCACAGCCTCTCCAACATTTGCTATTACCTGTCTTGCTAATAATAACTAATCGAACAGGTGTGAGGTGGTATCTCATTGCCGTTTTGATTTGCATTTCTCTAATAACTAAAGAAGATGAGCATCTTTTCATATATCTGTTGGCCATTTGTATTTCTTCCTGGGAGAAGTGTCTGTTCATATCCTCTTCCCATTTTTTTATTGGATTGTTTGTTTGTTTGTTGTTGAGTTTTATGAGTTCTTTGTATATTTTGGATATTAGGCCCTTATCTGAGCTGTTGTTTGAAAAGATCATTTCCCATTTAGTTGGCTTTCTGTTTATTTTGTTATCAGTTTCTCTTGCTGAGCAAAAACTTCTTAGTCTGATGTAGTCCCATTCATTAATTTTTGCCTTCACTTCTCTTGCCTGTGGAGTCAAATTCATAAAATGCTCTTTAAAACCCAGGTCCATGAGTTTAGTACCTATGTCTCCTTCTATGTACTTGATTGTTTCAGGTCTTATGTTTAGATCTTTGATCCATTTTGAGTTAATTTTTGTACAGGGGGAGAGACTGTAGTCCAGTTTCATTCTTTTGCATGTGGCTTTCCAGTTTTCCCAGCACCATTTATTGAAGAGGCTTTCTTTTCTCCATTGTGTGTTGTTGGCCCCTTTATCAAAAATTATTTGACTATATATATGTGGTTTTATTTCTGGACTTTCTATTCTGTTCCATTGGTCTGAGTGTCTATTTTTCTGCCAATACCATGCTGTTTTGATTGTCGTGGCCCTATAATATAGTTTGAAGTCAGGTATTATAATGCCCCCAGCTTCATTCTTTTTCTTTAAGATTGCTTTGGCTATGCGGGTTTTTTATAGTTCCATATAAATCTGATGATTTTTTGCTCTATTTCTTTAAAAAACGTCATTGGAAGTTTGATGGGAATTGCATTAAATTTGTATATTGTTTTGGGTAATATAGCCATCTTGATTATATTTATTCTTCCTAGCCAAGAACAAGGTATATTCTTCCATCTCATTATATCTTTTTCGATTTCCCTTAACAATGGTTTATAGTTTTCATTATATAAGTCCTTTACATCTTTGTTATGTTTATTCCTAAGTATTTTATTTTTTTTGTTGCAATCGTGAAGGGGATTATTCTTTTGAGTTTGTTCTCAATTGTTTCATTGTTGGCATATAGAAAGGCTATTGACTTCTGTATGTTAATTTTGTATCCTGCGACCTTACTGTATTGGCTTATTGTTTCTAGTAGTCTTTTTGTGGATTCTTTGGGGTTTTAGATGTATAGGATCATATCATCTGCAAAAAGTGATACCTTTACTTCTTCTTTTCCGATATGGATGCCTTTTATTTCTTTGTCTTGTCTGATTGCTCTGGCTAGAACCTCTAGTACCACATTAAATAAGAGTGGAGAGAGTGGACAACCCTGTCTTGTTCCTGATTTAAGGGGGAAAGCCTTCAGTTTAGTGCCATTTAATATGATGTTAGCTGATGGTTTATCATATATGGCCTTTATCATGTTGAGATATTTTCCTTCTATACCCATTTTGTTGAGAGTCTTAAACATAAAATTGTGTTGTATTTTATCAAAAGCCTTTTCTACGTCTATTGATAAGATCATGTGGTTTTTGTTCTTTCTTTTGTTGATATGGTGTATTACGTTAACCGTTTTACGTATGTTGAACCATTCTTGAGATTCTGGGATGAATCCCACTTGATCATGGTGTATTATTTTTTTAATATGTTGTTGTATTCGATTTGCTAGTATTTTGTTTAGTATTTTAGCATCTGTATTCATTAGAGATATTGGTCTTTAGTTTTCTTTTTTTGTGCCATCCTTGCCTGGTTTTGGTATGAGGGTTATGTTGGCCTCATAAAATGTGTTCAGAAGTATTGCTTCTTCTTCAATTTTTTGGAAGACTTTGAGTAGAATAGGAAACAAGTCTTCTTTGAATGTTTAATAAAATTTGCTGGTATAGCCGTCAGGGCCTGGACTTTTATTTTTGGGGAGGTTTTTAATGGTTTTTTCTATTTCTTCTCTACTGATAGGTCTGTTTAGGTTTTCTGCTTCTTCTTGACTCAGTCTAGGAAGGTTGTATTGTTCTAGGAATTTATCCATTTCTTCTAGGTTGTTAAATTTAGTGGCATAAAGTTTTTCATAGTATTCTACAATAATTCTTTGTATATCTACGGTGTCCGTGGTGATTTCTCCTCTTTCATTTTGGATTTTGTTTATAGGAGTTCTTTCTCTTTTTTCCTTGGTAAGTCTTGCCAAGGGTTTGTCAATTTTGTTGATCTTTTCAAAGAACCAGCTCCTTGTTCTATTAATTTTTTCTATAGTTTTTCTGTTCTCTAATTCATTTATTTCTGCACTGATTTTTATTATCTCCTTTCTTCGGCTGGTTTTGGGTTTTCTTTGTTCTTCTTTTTCTAGTTCCTTAAGGTGGGAAGTTAAGTGGTTCACTTGGGCTCTCTCTTGTTTGTTCATATATGCCTGAAGTGATATGAACTTCCCTCTTATCACTGCTTTTGCTGCATCCCATAGATTCTGATATGTCATACTGTCATTTTATTAGTCTGTATATATCTTTTGATCTCTGCACTTATTTCTTCTTTGACCCATTCATTTTTTAAGAGTATGTTGTTTAGTTTCCACATTTTTGTAAGATTTTTTTCCTCTTTTTTGCAGTTGAATTCTAGTTTCAAGGCTTTATGATCAGAAAATATGCTTGGTACAACTTCAATTTTTCTGAATTTACTGATGTTGTTTTTGTGGCCCAATATATGGTCAATTCTTGAGAATGATCCATGTACACTGGAGAAAAATGTATACTCAGTCACTTTGGCATGAAATGTCCTGTAGATGTCTATCATATCCAGGTGCTATAGTGTTTTGTTTAAGGTCACTATGTCTTTGTTGATTCTCTGTTTGAATGACCAATCTAGAGCCATCAGTGGTGTATTGAGGTCTCCAAGTATGATTGTATTTTTGTCAGTTTTTGTTTTGAGATCAATAAGTAGCTGTCTTATATATTTTGGTGCTCCTTGGTTTGGTGCATATATATTAAGAATTGTTATGTCTTCTTGATTCAATGTCCCCTTAGCCATTATGAAATGGCCATTTTTGTCTCTGAGTACTTTTCCTGTCTTGTAGTCAACATTATCCGATATGAGTATTGCTACACCTGCTTTTTTTTGGATGTTATTTGCTTGGAGTATTGTTTTCCAGCCTTTCACTTTGAATTTGTTTTTATCCTTGTTACTTAGATGAGTTTCCTTTAGGCAGCATACAGTTGGATTTTCTTTTTTAATCCATTCTGCTACTCTGTGCCTTTTTATTGGTGAGTTTAATCCGTTTACATTTAGTGTAATTATTGACACTTGTGAGTTCCCTATTGCCATTTTATATCTTGCTTTCTGTTAGTTTTGTGTCTTGTTTGATCCTTCTCTTTCGTTTTTCTATCTTTTGTTTTTATTTGGTTGTATTCCATACATCTTTCCTCTGTTGCTATCTCTTTTATCTCATGTGCTTCTTTGGTGGTTTTTTCAATGATGGTTACCTTTGAGTAATGAAAAGGGTCCCTACCCTGTTCATTGTAGTGAACTATTTTGTGAGTACTTTTGCACTCCATCGTCCTTTGCTACTATTAATCTCCATCTTCTCCCCCTCTTTCTTTTTGTTGTTGTCACAGTTTAAATTTGGTTTTAGTGTGTTCTTCTTGGAGCTTTGACTTGTGGCTCTGTTTTTTTTTTTGTTCTTTGTATCTGATTGGAGAACCCCCTTTAGTAATTCCTGGAGTGGGGGTTTTCTGATGATAAATTCCCTCATCTTTTCTGTATCTGTGAATGTTTTTATTTCTCCTTCATATTTGAAGTATAGCTTTGATGGGTATAGTATTCGTGGCTGAAAGTTCCTCTCTTTCAGGACTTTAAAAATTGGGATCCACTCTCTTGTAGCTTGTAGAGTTTCTGCTGAGAAATCTGATGATAATCTAATGGGCCTTCCTTTATATGTTGTATTCTTCTTTTCCCTGGCTGCCTTGAGAATTTTTTCTTTGCTGTTGGTTTGTGTCAATTTCATTATGATATGCCTTGGAGTAGGTTTGTTGGGGTTAAGAAAACTCGGAGTTCTGTTTGCTTCTTGAACTTGAGGCTTTAGTTCTTTCCACAGGCTTGGGAAGTTCTCATCTATTATTTGTTTGAGTATGTTCTCCATTCCATTTTCTCTCTCTTCTCCCTCTGATATACCTATTATTCTTATGTTATTCTTTTTGATGGAGTCAGATAATTCTTGTAGGGCTATCTCATTTTTTTTAATTTTTGAGTCTCTTTCTTCTTCTCTCTGTTGTGCCTCAAGTTGCTTGTCTTCTATTTCACTAATCCTCTCTTCTATCTGACCTGTTCTATTAGCTAAGCTTGTTACTTCGTTTTTCAGCTCGTGAATTGAGTTTTTCTTCTCTGTTTGATTTGTTTTTATAGTTTCAATTTCCTTGGACATATATTCTTTGTGTTCATTGAGTTGTTTTCTGAGCTCCCTAAATTGCCTTTCTGTGTTTTCTTATATATCTCGGAGGATTTTTAGGATTTCTATCTTGAATTCTCTGTCATTTAGCTCCAAGGTTTCCAATATATTAAGTTTTTTCTCCATAGATTTTTCCTCATCTAGCTGTTTTACCTCTCTTTCTTTTGTATCCATGATATTTGATTTTCTCTTCCTTAATGGCATCTGAGGGTGGTTTTATAATAAAGAATAAAAAGTTAAAAAAATAAAAAAATAAAAAATCGAAAAGAGTTGTTTTTTTTAAAAAAAATTAATAATGAAATAAAGAAAAATAAAATAAAATAAAAATTTTAAAAAAAGGAAATTATTCTCCCCCTCTTTTTTTCCTCTCTTCTCCTCTCCCCTCTTTCTTGAGAAAATCTTGTGGTGAACTGTGAATTATAACAAACAATGCCTGTGATGGAGGGCCTGAATTGGGGAAAAGTAATAAAGGGGACAAAAAAAAGAAAAAAAGAAAAGATAAAAAAAAGGGGGTATGGACCCATGAAAAGCAAATAAGGAAAAAATTTGGGTCAATAATAAAATGATTTGCTTTTAGGTGTTGGTTGTCTAAGAGTTATGATGAGAGGAATAAGAGGAAAACAGAAAAATGGGGGGACAAATTAAAAAATTACTATTGTATTTAGTGGAACAAGAACTAGATAAAATGGAGAGCCAGGGATGGGAGCACTGCTAGTGAGTCAAAAAGGTGAAGTAAAAACCCCCCAAAATGCCACAAATATAAGTTTGTGTCCCAGATAAGATAATTTGTTTGTTATTGAGGTTTGAATGAGAGGAGATGTAAAGGAGAAAGGAAGAAACTAATATAGAGGGAGAAAAGAAAGAGAGAGAGAGAAAAAAAGAGGGAACCACTAAAAGAAGAAAAAAGAAAGGAGAGAGAGAGAGAGAGTTAGTTAAGGGTTTTGGAGTGCAACCCTCATAGAGAGAAAGGAAGAGGAGAGAAAAGATAATGGGAGATGTAACACTTATGGGTAGTGTAGTTCAAGGAGAGGAGAGAGTAAGACCAGCAGAGAGTTAAATGACCAAATTGGAGGAGGAAAAAAAGTATCAAGAATGAAGATAAGAGAAACAAAGGAACGAATATAATAAAATGGGATAGGTTATAAAGTCTGCAGATTATTCTTGATTTTGAGAGGTTATCTTCTTGCTTTTTCTTTTCTCTCCCTCTTCCTGGTCGGTGACTCTGTATCCCGGGTTCTGCCCCTTTGGCATGCTCAGGTAGAGGTTTGCAGTTGATACGTCTCTATGGCAATGTCATGTATTGTGCTTTTGTCTCGTTGGCAGTCGAGGCTCATTAGCATTTATAGGCTCCGACAGTGAGAGAGTCCGTGTTCCTGGAGCCTTTCTCCTAGTCTTTCCTTCCTCAATTAGTAGCCTGAGAATCCAGCTATGGGGTTGCTGCTGCCTCTGCCTGGATAGTAAGAGGCTCAAAGAGCTGGCAACTCCCCACTCTATTTCCACTCAGCACAGGGCTCTGGGTAAGGCTCAGTAAGTCAGAGCTGCTAGCATAATCAGGCGGGGTTTCCGCCCACTCAGAGACCTCTGGCTCTGCCACTCTGTCCGGTAACACAGGGGGGCGCTTGGAGGAAACTCTCACTCACTATCTGCGCGCGCAGACCAGGATATCCGGCCAGCAGTCTCACGCTCTGAGTGAAACCCCCAACCGCATGGAAAAGTTGCAGCGTTGGAATTGGCTCTCGCTCCGTCCCCGTGCGCGGCTTTTGCAAGGCACTGGGGCGGCCCGAGATTCCGCTTTGGCCCACACAAAGGCCCCTGACTCTGCCCCTTTGTGCGATAACACAGGCGCGCACTGCCGAGGCACTTGGAGGAATCTCTCACTCCCTATATGCGCGCGCAGACCAGGATATGAGGCCGGCCGCGTTTCCCTCTGAGTGAAACCCCCACCAGCACGGAAAATTTCCACCGTTGGAATTAGTTCTCTCTCCCTCCCGTGCGCGGCTTTCCCAGGGCGCTGAGACTGCCCAGAGATTCTGCTTTCGGCCCACAGAAAGGCCTCTGACCCTGCCTCTCTGTGGGGTAACACGGGCACCCACTCCCGGGGCTTAGGAAGAAATCTCTCGCCCACTACCTGCGCACCGACCAGGAGATTGGGTAAAATGGCTGCCCCGCTTGCCTTTCTTTTTTTGGGTTTGGCGCGAGTGTTAGCTTGTATTGCCCGGGTTGCCACAGGATCAGTTTTTCCTCGGCTTGGATCTCCGTGCCACAGCCTGGTTCGGCCGTTTGTGCCGTAGCCTGGATCTATTCACCCCCTTTGCCCGCCTCCGTTTCTATATTCACAGTTACCAGAGAAAGCCGCCCTGTTTAGGTTAGTGAGGAAGGTGGAGCATTTCTTACTCCCTATTTCCTTCGGGGTTTGGTTATATATTTAGCCAATTTTTCACTCGACCATACCTTCGGGTGTATTGCGAAGCATCTGGAGGCTCCAAGTATAGGTTTTTCTGTTTCTGGTTGAAGATCTTGTTGAGTTTTGGGGGAGATTTATCGGTATCGCTTCCTACCCCGCCATTACTCTGACGTCATCTCCCAAATTAAGCCTTTTTGTTTTTTATTTTGTTTTGTTTTTTGGTGTAAATCATTTGAATAAATGTGTCTCAATGTAAAATTTTGTAATTTAGTATTATATTTAGTGTGTTGATTTTTTATTCATTTATTTTTTTATTTTATATTAATTTATTGTTTAATTTGTTTTATGAAGAAAACAGATCAGATATTAGATAAAATAATATGTATATTTTACCATATGCAATAAGTGGATAATGTGGCAAAGAAATCAAGAGAACATTGAGCAATTAAAGGGAAAGATAGAAAAATTAGAAAAGATGTGCATTAGATATTATCTTCTTATTCCTGATTATTATGTGTAGATGCAAAAGTTAGATAATGAAGAAGGTTGTTAGGAAAAAATTACTTAAGTAAAATACAGTGTTGAGGAAATCTCTACAAATATTCTGGACTGTGAGGAAGACAAACAACTGGGTTTTAGAGCAAATTAAATCTGAAACATTGCTGGAGGCAAAAATGACAAAACTGAAGATTTTCTACTTTGGGCACGTCATGAGAAGGTAGGTTCTTTGGAAAAGATGATAATGCTGAGAAAACTAGAAAGCAGTAGGCAAAGAGGAAGACCAACTATGTGGTGGATTGACCTTTAAAAGAAGCTATAGGTATGACTGTTCAGGAGCTGAGCAGGACTGTTGAAAACAAAACGTTGTGGATAAAACTTATTCACAGGGTCTCCAGGAGTCAGATCCAACCCAACATGCAAATAATGCCAATTTCATCTTTCTTTAGACCCTTTCTATTTACTCCCTGAGCTAGAAAGTACAACTTTAGTACCAATTTGAAGAGTGTAATGGCAATTGCAGACACTCTTGTCCTGTTCTGAATTTTAATGTTAAATTGTCTAAATTTTTAGTATCAAGTGTATGTCCTTTACCTTGGTTATAGCTAAATTATTGTATTTTAAGGGAGTTCTCTTTTATTGCTGAATTGATCATTTTTTATCAATGTATATTTAATTTTATTGAGGGTTTTGTTAGGCATATAATGAGGTGATAATATTGTTAGTTTGTTAATTTAGATAGCTACATTAATTCATTTTCTAATAATCAATTATCCTTATACTATTAGTAAAAACTCTGCACGTACACCTAAATTTACTTTCTTCCGTGAGTAAAATTGGGTAACAGCTCTTGGTTGTTTGGTTTGCTGATTTCCTTAGTTTTTATTTATTTGCAAATATTTAGTTTCAAGTTTTTTTGTTGTTGTGGCATATTTCTATTGTGATATACTAGTCTCATAAAATGACTTCAATTCTTTTCTGTCTTTTTTATATCCTGAAATTAACCAACAAATAAGAATTTAGGACCTTTGAAATTAGTTATGTCTTTGCCATTAGGTTTAATTTTTATAACTGACATACGTATGTTTTTTTCCTCCTTTGACTCTTATTTTAATCATTTATAATTTTCAATAACACTTTCCACTTTATTTTGACTTCACACCACTTGAATATCTATTAACTCTCTCCATTAACACCCACTTTTTCATTCACAGTGTTATTTGTGCATTATGTTTTTCATTACTTCTGCTAAAATTTACTTTTTAAAATTAATTTTAATGGGTTAATATTGATCAATCAGGGTACATAGGTTCAGAGAAAATATCTCCAGGTTATTTTGACATTTGATTATGTTGCATACCATCACACAAAGTCATATAGTCTTCCGTCACCTTCTATTTAGTTTTCTTTTGTGCCCCTCCTATCCCCCTCTTCCTTATCATCTCCCTTCAGTAACCACCACACTCTTGTCCATGTCCTTGAGTCTCATTTTTATGTTCCATCTATAACTTTCAGGGATCATTTCTATACTTTGTTATGTCCCACCTATGTATGGATTCATATAGTTCTTAGTCTATTCTGATTTACTTATTTAACTCAGTATAATGTTATCAAGGTCCATCCATTTGTTGTAAATTATCCGATGTCATCATTTCTTATGGCTGAGTAGTATTCCATAGTATATATGTACCACATCTTCTATATCCAATCATCTATTGAAAGGCTTTTTGGTTATTTCCATGTCTTGACCACTGTGAACAATGCTGCAATGAACATGGGGCTGCATGTGTCTTTATGTACCAGTGTCTTTGAGTTATGTGGATATATTCCCAATAGAGGAATTGCTGGGTCATGTAGTAGTTCTATTTTTAATTTTTTGAGGAACCACCATACTTTCTTCCATAATGGTTATACTACTTTACATTCCCACCAACAGTGAATGAGGGTTTCTTTTTCTCCACAGCCTCTCCAACACTTGTTATTGCCTGTCTTGATGATAATAGCTAATCTAACAGGTGTGAGGTGGTATCTCATTGTAGTTTTGATTTGCATTTCTCTAATAGCTAATGAAGATGAGCATCTTTTCATTTATCTGTTGGCCATTTGTATTTCTTCCTGGGAAAAGTGTCTGTTCATGTCTTCTTCCCTTTTTTTTTTTTTTTTTTTTTGTATTTTTCTGAAGCTGGAAACAAGGAGGCAGTCAGACAGACTCCCGCATGCGCCCGACCGGGATCTACCTGGCACGCCCACCAGGGAGCATTGCTCTGCCCCTCTGGGGCATAGCTCTGTTGCGACCAGAGCCACTTTAGTGCTTGGGGCAGAGGCCATTGAGCCATCCCCAGCACCCAGGCCATCTTTTGCTCCAATGGCTTCCCATGTTTTTGTTGGATTGTTTGCTTGTTTTTTTTGTTGAGTTTTATGAGTTCTTTGTATATTTTCGATATTAGGTCCTTATCTGTACTGTTGTTTAAAAATATCATCTCCCATTTAGTTGGCTGTTTGTTTTGTTGTCAGTTTCTTTGCTGTGCAAAAGCTTCTTAGTCTAATGTAGTCCCATCCATTTATCTTTGCCTTCACTTACCTTGCCTTTGGAGTCAAATTCACAAAGTGCTCTTTGTAACCAAGGTCCATGAGTTTAGTACCTATGTTTTCTTCTATGTAATTTATTGTTTCAGGTCTTATATTTAGGTCTTTGATCCATTTTGAATTAATTTCGGTACAAGGGGACAAACTGGAGTCGAGTTTCATTCTTTTGCATGTGGCTTTCCACTTTTCCCAGAACCATTTGTTGAAGAGGCTTTTTTTCTTCATTGTGTGTTGTTGGCCCCTTTATCAAAAATTATTTGACCATATACATGTGGTTTTATTTCTGGGGTTTCTATTCCGTTCCATTGGCTGAGTGTCTATTTTTCTGCCAATACCATGTTGTTTTGATTATTGTGCCTCTATAATATAATTTGAAGTCAGGTATTGTAATGCCCCAGCTTTGTTCTTTTTCCTTAGTATTGCTCTGGCTATTCAGGGTTTTTTATAGTTCCATATAAACCTGATGATTTTTTGTTCCATTTCTTTAAAAAATGTCATTGGAATTTTGATGTGAATTGCATTAAATTTGTATATTGCTTGGGGTAATATAGTCATTTTGACTATATTTATTTTTCCTATTCAAGAACAAGGAATATTTTTCTATTTAATTATATCTTTTTCAATTTGCCTTAAGAAAGCTTTGTAGTTTTCATTATATAGGTCTTTTACATTCTTTATTATGTTTATTCTTAGGTATTTTTTGTTGTTGTTGCATCCATAAATTGGATTGTTTTTTTGAGCTTGGTTTTTTGTTTTTGTTTTTTACAAGGACAGAGAGAGAGTCAGAGAGAGGGATAGATAGGGACAGACAGATAGGAACGAAGAGAGATGAGAAGCATCAATCATTAGTTTTTTGTTGCGACACCTTAGTTGTTCATTGATTGCTTTCTCATATGTGCCTTGACTGCGGGCCTTCAGCAAACCGAGTAACCCCTTGCCAGAGCCAGCGACCTTGGATCCAATCTGGTGAGCTTTTTGCTCAAACCAGATGAGCCCGCGCTCAAGCTGGCGACCTCGGAGTCTAGAACTTGGGTCCTTCCATATCCCAGTCCGACGCTCTATCCATTGTGCCATTGCCTGATCAGGCTGAGCTTGGTTTGATGTTTCATTGTTGGCATATAGAAAGGCAATGGACTTTTGTATATTAAGTTTGTATCCTGCAACTTTACTGTATTGGTTTATTGTTTCTAGTAGTCTTTTTCGGAATCTTTCGGGTTTTTGATGTATAGGATCATATCATCTGCAAAAAGTGATACCTTTACTTTTTCTTTCCCAATATGAATGCCTTTTATTTCTTTCTCTTGTCTGGTTGCTCTGGCTAGAACTTACAGCACTATGTTTAACAGGAGTGGAGAGAGTGGACAACCTTGTCTTGTTCCTGATTTTAGGGGAAAAGTCCTCAGTTTTATGCCATTTAATATGATGTTAGCTGATGGTTTATCATATATGGCCTTTATCATGTTGAGATATTTTCCTTCTATACCCATTTTGTTGAGAATCTTAAACATAAAATTGTGTTGTATTTTATCGAATGCCTTTTCTGCATCTATTGATAAGATCATGTGGTTTTTGTTCTTTGTTTTGTTGATATGGTGTATTATGTTAACCATTTTACGTATGTTGAAACATGCTTGTGATTCTAGGATGAATCCCACTTGATCATGATGAATTATTTTTTAATGTGTTATTTTATTCAATTTGCTAGTATCTTGTTTAGTATTTTAGCATCTGTATTCATTGGACATATTGGTCTGTAGTTTTCTTTTTTTGTGTTGTCCTTGCCAGGTTTCAGTATGAGGGTTATGTTGGCCTCATAAAATGTGTTTGACAGTATTGCTTCTTCTTACATTTTTTGGAAGACTTTGAGTAGAATAGGAACCAAGTCTTCTTTGAATGTTTGATAGAATTCACTAGTATAGCCATCTGGCCCTGGACTTTTATTTTGGGGGAGGTTTTTAATAGTTGTTTCTATTTCCTCCCTGCTTAATGAGTCTGTTGAGGCTTTCTGCTTCCTCATGACTCAGTCTAGGAAGATTGTATTGTTCTAGAAATTTATTCATTTCTTCTATATTGTTAAATTTGGTGGCATATAGTTTTTCATAGTATTCTATAATAATTCTTTGTATATCTATGATATCTGTGGTGATTTCTCCTCTTTCATTTTGGATTTTGTTTATATAAGTCCTTTCCCTTTTTTCTTTGGTGAGTCTTTCCAAAGGTTTGTCAATTTTATTGATCTTTTCAAAGAAACAGCTCCTTGTTTTATTAAATTTTTTCTATAGTTTTTCTGTTCTCCATTTTATTTATTTCTGCTCTGATTTTTATTATTTCCTTTCTTTTGCTGGTTTTGGGTTGTCTTTGTTCTTCTTTTTCTAGTTCCTTAAGATCTGAAGTTAAGTGGTTTACTTGGGCTCTCTCTTGTTTGTTCATATAGGCCTGTAGTAATATGAACTTCCTTCTTATTACTGCTTTTGCTGCATGCCAGAGACTCTGATATGTTGTATTGTTATTTTCATTTGTCTGTATGTATATTTTGATCTCTGTGCTTATTTTTTCTTTGACCCACTCATTTTTTAAAAGTATGTTGTTTAGTTTACACATTTTTTGAATGTTTGTTTACCTTTTTTTGCAGTTGACTTCTAGTTTCAAGGCCTTATTATCAGAAAATATGCTTGATATAATTTCAATCTTTCTGAGTTTGTTGATGTTATTTATGTGGCCCAACATATGGTCAATTCTTGAGAGTGTTCCATGTACACTAGAGAAAAATGTATACTCAGTCACTTTGGGATGAAATGTCCTGTAGATGTCTATCACATCCAATTGTTCTAGTATTTCATTTAAGGCCAATATTTCTTTATTTATTTTCTGTTTGGATGAATGCTCTAGAGCTGTCAGCAGTGTATTGATGTCTCCAAGTATGATTATATTTTTGTCGGTTTTGTTTTTAGGTGCCAAATTTATATATTTGGTGCTCCTTGGTTTGGTGCATATATATTAAGAAGTGTTATGTTTTCTTGATTCAATGTCCCCTTTATCATTATGAAATGACCATTTTTGTCTCTGATTACCTTCGCTGTCTTGTAGTCAGCATTGTTAGATATGAGTATTGCTACACCTGCTTCTTTATGGATGTTATTTTCTTGGAGTATTGTTTTTCAACCTTTCACTTTGAATTTGCTTTTATCCTTATAGCTTAGATGTGTTTCTTGTAGGCAGCATACAATTGGGTTTTCTTTTTTAATCCATTCTGCTACTCTGTGTCTTTTTATTGGTGAGTTCAATACATTTATCTTTAGTGTAATTATTGACATTTGTGGGTTTTCTATTGCCATTTTATATATTGCTTTCTGATAGTTTTGTATCTTGTTTGGTTCTTCTCTTTTATTTTTCTATCATTTGGTTTTTTTAGGGTGGTTTTTTTTTTTTTTCTTTTTTTTTGGTTGTAATCTATACTTCTTTCCTCTGTTACTTCTTTTTTCAAGCCATATACTTCTGTGTTGATTTTTTCAGGGGTGGTTACCATTTAGTAATGGAAAGGCTACATATCATGTTCCTTGTAGTACATTATCTTATGAGTGCTTCTGCACTTCAATTCCTTTGCTACTGTTAATTTTAGTCCTCTCCCCTTTTTTGTTTCTTTGTCACAGATTAATCTTGTTCTTATTGTGATCTTGATCGAGTTTTTACTTGTAGTTTTGTTTAGTTTTGTTCTTTGTGTCTGGTTGGAAAACCCCCTTTAGTATTTCCTGAAGTAGGGTTTTTCTGGTGATAAATTTCCTCATCTTTTCTGTATCAATGAATGTTTTTATTTTTCCTTCATATTTGAAGGATAGTTTTGATGGATATAGTATTCTTGGCTGGAAGTTCCTCTCTTTCAGAACTTTAAATATTGGGGTCCACTCTCTTCTAGCTTGTAGACTTTCTGCTGAGAAATCTGTTGATAATATAATGGGCCTTCCTTTATATGTTGTATTCTTCTTTTCCCTGACTGCCTTGAGAATTTTTTCTTTGTCATTGGTTTGTGTCAATTTCATTATGATGTGCCTTGGGGTAGGTTTATTATGGTTAAGATAACTCGGTGTTCTGTTTGCTTCTTGAATTTGAGGCTTTAGTTTTTTCCACAGGCTTGGGAAGTTCTTGTTTATTATTTGTTTCAATATGTTCTCCATCCATATTCTCTCTCTTCTCCTTCTGATATACCCATTATTCTTATGTTGCTCTTTCTGATGGAATCAGATAATTTCTGTAGGGATATCTAATTTTTTTAATTCATGAGTCTCTCTCTGTACTGTAGTACCTCTAGTTGCTTGTCTTCTATGTCACTAATTCTCTCCTCTATCTGGCCTGTTCTATTAGCTAAGCTTGTTACTTCGTTTTTCAATTCATGAGTTGAGTTTTTTATCTCTGTTTGATTCATTTTCATAGTTTCAATTTCCTTGGTGAAGTATTCTTTCTGTTTATTGAATTGTTTTTTGAACTCTCTAAATTGTCTTTCTGTGCTTCCTTGTATATCCCTGAGTATTTTTAGGACTTCAATTTTAAGTTCTCTGTCATTTAACTCTAAGATTTCCAAGCTATTGAAATTTTTTTCTATAGATTTTTCCTCATCTATCTGAGCTACATCTCTGTCTTTTGTATCCATGATATTGGGTTTCTTTTTCTTTAATGGCATTTAAGAGTGATATTGTTAATAGCACTAATAAGAGTTGAGAAAAAAAATTTTTTTTGAGAAAATGCAGTGAAAAACTAAAAATTTTATTGTGCTAAGTATAATAAAAATACATAGAATGGAGGGCCTGGGTTGGGGGGGGAGTGACAAAGAGGCAAAAAACGAGGCAAGAACCCACAAAATTCCACAAGAAAAAAATTTGGATCAAGAATAAAATAATTTGTTTGTAAATGATGGTCGAATGAGAGAAATAAGGTAAGAGAAAAGGAAAAAAGATAAAGAAAAAATACAGTGATAAATGAAAATTCTATTATATTAAGTGGCACAAGAACTATAGAACGGAGAGCTGGAGTTGGGGGAAATGCTAAAGATATAAAAAGTGAAGTAAAAAGCACACAAAATGCCACAAAGAAAAATTTGAATCCAGAATAAAATAATTTGTTAGCGGTGAGATTCAAATGAGAGAAAAAGTGAAAGAGAAAAAAAGAAATAAAAAGAGAGAGAGAGTGAAAAAAAATTAGTTAAGTTTTTTGGAATCTAACACTCATAGAAAAAAAGCCCCTTCATCTAGGAACATGGGCACACACTCCCGAAGCACCAGGTGGATCCAGTCACACACTGCCCATGCTCACCAACCGGAATACTGAGAGTAAACAAGGCAACTGCTCACCCACCTTTGCCAGGGTCTGCTGCTGGCATTAGATCCATGTGGTTTGAGCCACGGGCATACTCTCTCCTCGGCTTGAATGTCTCTGCCCTAGCCTAGCTTTCTCTCTCAGCCCCAGCCCTTCCTTCCTCTCAGTTCTAAGTAAAAGCAGCCCTTCCTCAGATCAGTGAGGAAAGCGGAATACTTCATTCTCCGTCTTATTTCCTTCAGAGTGGATTATATATTTAACCACCTTTTCACCCAATCGTACCTTTGTTTGATGTGTGTGTATTTCAGATGCTTCTGAGATTGTTTTTCTGTCTCTAGTTGTTGAATTTGTTGAAGTTTCAAGGAGAGGTATTGGGAGCACTCCTCATGGCACCATTTCTCTGACATCACTCCTAAAATTTACTTTTATACTTTGTTAATACTTCCAAAAAGTGGTTTGAGGATAATTAGATAATTACTATTATATAGTTTCTCTTAATCTCTATTTTAATAATACAGCCTTTATATTGATTTTTTTTCTCTCAGCATTTGGGTTTATTTTATGTTTTTTTTTTAACTTGTTTGTAGAGTGAATTGTAGATTATTTATTGTCAATAATTATTTTTATTTAAAAACACATTTAAAGCTATAAATAGTTCTGTAAATCTACCTTGGTTTTATAATATTATTATAGACTATAAACAAAGAGAAAATTTGAAGAGAATATCTAACAACCTACAAAAAGCATGATATTATAAGATTGAAATGACATGTATCAAACATCAATATTATAAGTAATTGTACTAATTTGAGAAAGTTCAAATTCTTTACAAAGTAAAAATTAAATAATAAGATAATTTTCTTTTTCCACAAGAAATTGTGCTGTTATATTTGTTAAAATCACTACGTACCGTTTTTCAGTTTTGATATGACCAGATACACAAATCACAGCAAACAACTGGGGGACATGGAAATAAATTTCTGATAGCAACTCAACAACACTTAATAAAATCATTAGTAAAATTAATTCTACATTAAAACTTTGCAAAAGATAAATTCTAAAGAATAAATATGTAACGTTAGTATTAATTTTTGTTATAAGTCATAGTATATTATTTTTTCCTGCCTAGAAAAATTTCATTATCTTCTAACTACTATTTAAAAAACATTTAATAAAATTAATTGGGGTAAAATAGTTAATAAAATTATCCAAGCTTTAGCTGTACAACTCTAAGATACATCCTCTGTATGTTGCATTGTGTGTTTAGCACCCATGTCCCCTCTCCCCTCCTCCACCTCCCTCACCCCCATTTTCCTCCTGCAATCCCTGCACTGTGGTCTGTGTCTATAAGTGTTTTTTGTCCTTTGCTTAAAGTTTTTGTTTTTAGACTAAAGATATTTACTCTATTTGATCAGATCTGTTTCCAGCAGAAATCTCCCTTCCTATGCTTTTCTCTGGGGGTGTCTCATAGTCACACTCACAGATCCTCTTTCATTAACCTTCCTGCCAGAAGTGAAAAATTCACTGGAAACACATCACAAGACATGCTTTAAATGAATTTAATTTTTTAAGTAGGAAAATGATGAGGGGGGAAATCACCTAGAATTAAGCTAAAATCATATTTTTAATAAATTTGTGAAAATGTAAGGAAATATTTCATCTACTTTATTGAAAACTTTGTATTTATCAAAAGGATGACCTTTCTGCATTTCCTTCAGAGAAGTCTGATTAATAACATTAATACTATTTGAATAAAAAAAATCCCAATGTTATCATATCTATATAGACATAGAGAAAATGATTTGATTCTGGGGTGATGGGTATACAACATAATTAACAACTCAAATGCTATCAAAATATATACCTGAAACCTATGTACTCATATTGATCAATGTCACTCAATTAAATTTAATTTTCTAAGTAAAAATTAAAAGTTATATCTATATACAATAAACAACTAAAGTTTTCTATAGTAAAATTTTATCTTTCAGTTTGAACATGATGCTCTTTTATCATAGGTCTACAAGAGGGTGTGTTGTTGTGAATCGGGAGCGCAGAGAGAGAGATCAGCAGAAAAAATGTCATTGAACTAGCAAAGGAACACCGCTCACTCAAGCAAATGGTGCCAAGTTTGTGCTGAGTCCTATTTTTATTCAAAAGATTTCAAAAAGCTTGTTTACTTAGAAATTGGCTTAGCATCAAGCAGAACCTTTACTTAAAGATATATGAAACATATCTACATGATAGCTTAATAAAAATACAATATCAAAAGGCATTAACTGCTATTGCTTCTATGGTTCCCACAACATTCCTTTCTTTTATCTCAAGGAATAGCCTTGAAGGAAACAGTAAAATCTTATAAGAATGTTTTACTGAGAAGAGAGTCTAGCAACCGCTTTTGTTTCAGTGACTCGCCTTCAAATCACAAAACAATTCTCTTGGTAAAACAATCTTTTTTGTTGGCTGTCTTCCCATCCAAGGTCATGCAATGGATTATTTCACTACAAGGGTGAGAACCCTGATTGTCCTACATAGTCACACAATGAGGCCTTTTCTAAGTCAATTTATCTATTCAACAATTCACTGGGGAATAATTTATTTACATTTTCTGTTGCATGAGGTTTTAGAACATTTTATATATATTTCAGCATTGCTGATTCCAAATATGAAATCTGTTTTTTGGTGCATGCTCTACCTTTTATGTAATTTTAATTTTTTTTGTTATAGTTAATGGCATGCATTGGTTTTTAAATTGAAGTTAAAGAGCAACAACTCTTGGATTGAACAACCACAAGGCAATTAATGTTTTACAAACATCACTTTTACATAATTGTAGTTGTTTTTAAATGTAAAAAGTTATTATCTGATAAAACACCCTCTTATTTTGTTTTAAGATTGAATCATGGCTTCTTTGAGTAGGCATAAATGTAAGAATCATCCTGACACATTGTTATATATGTTGCTGTTACACACTTCAACGTCAAAGGTTCAATATTTCATCATTTGTGACACGTGCATATATTGCCAATTTTCAAGTTCCCCTTGGCGATCAAGACAAGAATTGGGCTTCTCTCATTGTGTGTCATAATTGTGAGGAAATGCTTCATGACTGGAGCAAAGGAAAATGCAAAGGAATGTCTTTTGGTATTCCCATGGTTTGGCGTGAACCTAAGGACCACAGCAGTGGTGACTGTTATTTTTGTCTGATTCATACAAAGGGCATCAGCAAGGCAAAACGGCATATGATCGCATATCCTAATATTCCCTCAGCAATACGACCTATCCCACACTCTCAGACATTCCCATTTCCAGTTTTCAGTGGTTTTATTTCTTCTAAGGATGAAGAAAGTGAACATGGTGACCAAGTGTATTTTGATAAGATACATGAGGAAATGGTTGTAGAATTTGAAGGGTTTTCTTATGCCAAGCAGTCATTAACCCCTCAGCAGTTTAGCCAACCTGAATTGAATGACTTAGTAAGAGAGTTGGGTCTATTAAAGAAAGAAGCTGAGTTATTAGCCTCTAGGCTTCAAGAAAAGAATGTACTTCATCAGTCAGCTAAAGTATCCCATTTCAGGAAGCCTGAACAAAGTTTTGTAGACATTTTTTCCAAAGACAAGCACTTTGTTTACTGTCATGATATCAGTAGTCTTCTTAGCCAGCTAGGTGTTACCACTTACAGTCCAACAGAATAGCAGCTATTTCTTTTTTTTTTTTTTTTTTTTTTTTTTTTATATATAATTTTATTTTTTTAATGGGGTGACATCAATAAATCAGGATACATATATTCAAAGATAACAAGTCCAGGTTATCTTGTCGTTCAATTATGTTGCATACCCACCACCCAAAGTCAGATTGTCCTCTGTCACCTTCTATCTTGTTTTCTTTGTGCCCCTCCCCACCCCCTATCCCTCTCCCATTCCCCCCTCCCCCCCGTAACCACCACACTCTTATAAATGTCTCTTAGTTTCACTATTATGTCCCACCTACGTATGGAATAATACAGTTCCTGTTTTTTTCTGATTTACTTATTTCGCTTCGTATCATGTTATCAAGATCCCACCATTTTGCTGTAAATGTTCCGATGTCATCATTTCTTATGGCTGAGTAGTATTCCATAGTGTATATGTGCCACATCTTCTTTATCCAGTCATCTATTGATGGGCTTTTTGGTTGTTTCCATGTCCTGGCCACTGTGAACAATGCTGCAATAAACATGGGGCTGCATGTGTCTTTACGTATCAATGTTTCTGAGTTTTTGGGATATATACCCAGTAGAGGGATTGAGCAGCTATTTCTTGACAGCTCTAAACAGAGTCTGAAATGTGTTCTCCTACACAATGGTAATGTTTATGCAGCAGTTCCAATTGGTTATTCAACTCATCTTTGAGAAGATTATAATGACATAAAAATTGTCCTCGACTTTCTGAAATATGAGGAGCATAACTGGATCATTTGTGTGGATCTTAAAATGGTAAATTTCCTGCTAGGACAACAGAGAGGTTTCACGAAGTATCCTTGCTTTCTGTAATTGTGGGATAGCCAAGCTCCAGAGAAACACTGGACACAGAAGGAGTGGCTGAAACATGAAGCTCTGAAGTAAGGATGCAAAATATTGTAAATGAACCTGTAGCTAATTGAGACAAAGTCATTTTTCCCCCACTTCACATCAAACTTGGCTTAATGAAGCAGTTTGTTCAGGCTTTGAATAGAGAAAGTGAATGTTTTTCAACATATTATTTCTGCTTTTTCTGCCTTGTCTTTTGAGAAGATAAAAGCAGGTGCATTTGATGGACCTCAAATTTGAACCCTCATAGGTGATGAAGAATTTGCTAGCAAGATGAATAAGGAGGAGAAAACAGCATGGCAGTCTTTTGTGGCAGTTACAAAAAACTTCCTTGGCAACAAAAAAGCGAAAAACTATAAACTTCTGGTTTAAAGGATGCTGTTGGCTTTCTGCGACATTGGATGTAACATGAGCACATGAGCATTAAGATTCACTTTCTGAATAGTCACCTTGATAAGTTTCTCGAAAGTCTTGGAGCTGTTAGTGATTAGCAGACTACTTCTGGAGCATCAAATGAGATTGTCCTCAACAAGTACACAAATGCAAGAGCTACAACCGCAAATTTTTGCCTGAATAGAATTTAAATAAGTTTTGTGCAAATTTTATGATTAAAATAAGTGTTTTAATATGTTCTATTTCAAAATTGTAGACAAATTCTGATGCAATTATATCTCATAGTATATTAGTGTATTTACTGCATTATATAAATTATTATATTTTCACAAAGATGATGCCCAAGAAGACATTCTACTTCATTATGTTAAACTAATTGTTGAAAATTTTACAATAAAATGAAAACATAAAATCTGGAATTGCAAAAAAACCCAATAGCTTACAGAGAAAAACTAATGTCAGATTTGAGATCAGCACACTCTAGTTAGGTAATTTTGTGGATGAAACAAAAATTTTTTTCCTTAGTGTTATTTAATTTTCCAACCCTGCCCACATAGCCAATTCCTTCTTAGGGTTAATTTTTAGGAGGTTTAAATATTCCAGCTTTATATCCCCTCCATATCATATTTTACAGCTAAGTGATATTTTTTCTCTGAGGCTCATTCTTTTTCAAAGTTATTTTTCTTTAGATAATAGCTTTATTCATGAGATTTTATGAAGTCAGTACTGTCCAAAATAACCATAGTAAGGATACAAAGTAGATCTTTTCAGTAGTATCAATCTACATTGTTCTAATCATCATTTTCTTACCTCTTAACTGCACCATTTTCAGATTTCTCAAAATCTTCAATAATTCTGATTCTTTCATAAACTCACCAATGAGTGCATTTAGCGCCCACCTTGAAAACCTGTGTGAGAGTCCCTAGCCCTGTCTGCCATGGCCTCAGCCACCACCTGTCATGTATCATTACAGTCATATCTAGTGACATAACCTGGGTCCACATGCTAAAATTATTACATAAGCTCTGAGGCCCTCAAAGTGCTAACTTAAAATAGAAATCCCATCTTTCTCCTCACTTTTAGTTACATTTTGTTATATAGCTTAAGGAGCTCTAAATTATGCTATACTCAATGTAGAGTCATGGTGTCTAATAGAACTACTATGAAAATAATTTAATTTGTGCTGTTCAGTATAGTATTTAATTAAATTTTACTGTTGTAGTTTAATTAAATTTGGAAAGAGTCTTCATGTTTAAACTGAAAATAACTACTTTCAGTTTTTACCTAAATTGTTATGGCTTTCTGTGAATCAAATGTTCAGCTTACAAATCAAGCTGATTACCCCTCATATCTGAGTTCCGGAGACACACTGTTCACCCCTGTCTGGGACTCCTGACACACTTACATGGTAACTGCAGGGCTTCATTTAAAAATGTCTGGAAAGGCCCTAACTCATCACTCAGTGGATAGAGGATCATCCTGGTGTGTTGTGGACATTGTGGGTTTGGTCCCCAGTGATGGCACTCGTGAGAAGCTATTTCTCTTCCCCTCCTTCTTCCCTTCTTTACCTCTCCTCCTCATGCAGCCAGTGGCTCTGTTGGTCTGAGCACATTAACCTCAGGCGCTAAATAACTCTTTCATTTGAGCATTAGCTTCAGATGAAGGTTGCCAGGTAGATCCTGGTCAGGGCACATATGGGAGTCTGTCTCTTTATCTCTCCTCCTCTCACAATAAAAAGATAATAAAATAAGAAATGATGTCTGGAGAATTTAATTGTCGGCTGAATAGCTCTGTTGGTTAAAGCATCATCTTGAAGAGCAGCAGTTGCCAGTTTGATCCCTGTCAGGGCACAATACAGGAAAAGCTCAGTGTTTCTATCTTTTTGTCTCGTTCCCTGCCTCAGTCTCCAAAATAAAAAAAAGGAAACGTCTGCACAATTGATCACCACAGAACTCTACACTTCTTCATCCAAATACCAAATCTATTATATCTATATTCTGTGGTTAAAGATAATTGTTTCTTTATTCTTTGTACTATTAATGAAATATAGCTTTTTTAAAAAAAATTAACCCAAATGTCACTATTCTGATCATCTACATACAGCCAGGGTAGTAGACATTTCTCAATAGGTTTATGAAGTTTTTCAATGAGAAAATATTTGAATAATAGATTTAACACTGAAATTCAGCCTTTGTATTTTTCATTTTTAGTGTCAGCATGTTGTCCATCTATTTCTAATTAAGTTTTTACTTCTGTTCATATTCCAAAATTTTATATAGTTGTTCATAGATTATATCAGAGAGTGAATGCCCTCAGAGTAAGTTTATGAGGCATACAATTGGGTACATCATATTATCAGGTTAGATACATAAAAACTCTAGCCTTTAAAATATAATTTTACTAAGACTTTTAAAAAGAAATTAATTATTTTGAAATAATTTATATTTAATGAAAGGTACAATGATAAGTATAAAGTTTCCATAAAGCTTTTACCTGGATTCCTCTAAATTTAATATTTTACATAATTCTGGAAAATTTGCTGAAACTAAGAAATGAAGATTGGTACATTATCATTAACAAAACTACAGAGTTTTCCAGATTTCACAAGTCTTTATAGTAATTTCTGTTTCCTGTTCAAAGTTTCAGTCCAGGTAATCACACTCATTTAGTTATCACGTCTCAGTCTTCTCTGATTTGCATCAGCTTCCCAGTCTGTCCTTGATTTCATGACCTTGATTATTTTAAAGAGTACAGGTCAGATATTACATAAAATACATAAAATGCATGAAATTTTTCTCACTTTTGGTTTGTCTGATGCTTTTGAAACTTTGGGGTTGTCTAATAATTTTGGGGTTTTGGATGTAAATAAAAAACTCCACAGCAATGACATGCTCTTCACATCATGTCATAGTTGGGGCACATGATATCAACATAACCTATGATTGTAAATTTTAACCTTGATCATATGGTTAAAATTGTGTCGGGAAGTTTTGTTGTTGTTGTTTTTTTTATAGTAAAGTTGCTCTTTTACCTCTTCACACTCTTTTTACTGGAGGAAAGACACAAAGTCTCCATTATTCAAGATGAGAACGTTTTAAAAATCTGTGGTAGATTGTACGTATACTTAGCAATATGATACTGTGTACTTTAAAAGTGTGCTAAGTGGATAGATCTTATGTTAACTGTTATAACCCCCCCAGTGCGCGCGCACGCGCGCGCACACACACACACACACAAACAGGTAATGTTGGAAGTAATAGATATGTTTAGTTCCTTGGTTAAGGTGGTGAAATTACTAGTGTAGGTTGTTACACATTTATAAGGGAAGGGAGCAAAAAGGAAATCAGAAATTAAAGCCTACTTGCTTCTCTAGAAAGTTATAGTTTTAGACATTCCAAGATATTGCATCCTACAAAGGGGATTAACACACCCCCTTTATGATTTAAAAAAAAAAAAAGGACACATTTTTTAATCTCCCCAGGGTACAATGCTTCCATCCCCAGGCTATGACAGAAGAAAACAGTAGAAGTCAAGATGGAGCCATAGAGCCCTGTCAGTCAAGCCTGGAAAATGTATCTGATTGATGAGTGGGAAAATCCAACACAAGCCTGCAAAGGATTTAAAAGTTACCATAATTGATAAGTTTAAAGAAGGCCTAGTCCTTTCCAAAGATGAAGGCAATATAACCCAAGCATAACCAATAAGCTGTCTCTCCTTTGTTCTCAGTGGCAACATTTGCTCCATTCATTTGGGCATTCTCTATGTTGCCATGCAGCCCTAAGACCCACACAGGCCAGCCAGCTGCCATTAGCTGTGTGGACTCCAAGCATGTGCTTGACCACAGCATCAACCAGAGAGCAGCTAAGATAGCTCTGGACAGCTGGCTCAGTGGTAGAGCATCGGTCGGGCATGTGAGGTCCTGGGTTCAATTCCCAGGCAGGGCACCGAAAAGAAGCAACCATCTACTTCTCCACCCCTCCCCATCCCCCTTCTCTTTCTCTCCCCTCTTCTTAAAGCCTTGGTTCAAACGGTTCAAGCAAGTTGGCCCCAGGTGCTACAGATTGCTCCATGGCCTTGCCTAAGGCAGTAAAGTAGATCGGTTGCCAAGTGACAGAGCAGCAACCACAGATGGGCAGAGAATCACTGTGTGGAGGGCTTGCTGTGTGGATTCCAGCTGGGCATGTGTGGGAGTCTGTCTCTGCTTCCCCGCTTCCCACTTAAAAAAATTAAATTTAAGCACCATTTCTACTAAATATGTATTGTTTTCACACAACTATAAAGTAAAAAAATGTATGATGGGTACAATCTGTACTTCATTTTATTTATTTTGAGGTGCATTTTATTTCATATCTCACATCTATAAAATCGAGGTGAAGTCCACTATGGATATCATCTTATAATATACTCACAGTTCTTGATTATTTTTTTTGCTAGTGTGTAAATTATGATATATCTCACAATCTATGGAAACTGAGTTGATCAAATATGATTTTTTTAAAGTATGATGAGATTGAGCTGCCAACATGAGCTTCTGGTCTTCTGTGTACTTATTCCAAATGGGAAATGAGACATGATGAAACCCCATGGAATATTTGATATGATCTGTTAAGAATACAAAAAGTTTTAGCTCTGCATAAGACATATTTTATAGCAAGCTTATTCATGATGACCAAAAAGTATAATCAACCCAAGTGTCCATTGCCAGGTAAATGGATAAACAAATGTGTTATATAAATACAATTGAATATTATACAGCTTTCGTTAAATAAAAAATAAAATATTATAAATGCTACAATATAGCTAAACTATAAGTACATTATGCTAAGTAAAATAACCCAGTCATAAAAAATACTGGTAATTCCATTGACATCAGGTATGTAGAGTAGTCAAATTTATATAGACAGTAAGCGGAATGTTGGTTTTCCAGGCCTAGATGACTAGGCAATAACAAAATGTTGTTTAATGTGTATATAGATTTAGTTTTTCTAGATGAAAAGAATACTAAAGAATGATTGTACAAAAATAGAAATGTAATTAATACTATTAAATTATGCATTTAAAAATGACTGAGGTAGCCCTGGCTGGTTGGCTCAGTGGTAGAGCGTCGGCCTGGTGTGCAGGAGTTCCAGGTTCAATTCCCAGCCAGGGCACACAGGAGAGGTGCCCATCTGCTTCTCCAGCCCTCCCCCTCTCCTTCCTCTCTGTCTCTTTATTTCCCTGCCGCAGCCAAGGCTCCATTGGAGCAAAGTTTGCCCGGGTGCTGAGGATGGCTCTGTGGCCTCTGCCTCAGGTGCGAGAATGGCTCTGATTGCGGCAGAGCGACGCCCCAGATGGGCAGAGCATCCCCCCCTGGTGGGCATGCTGGGTGGATCCTGGTCAGGCGCATATGGGAGTCTGTCTGACTGCCTCCCCGTTTCCAGCTTCAAAAAATACAAAAAAAATAAAGTGACTGAGGTAATAAGTTTCATGTCATATATACTTCACCACAATTATAAAACAGATTTACCTAAAACAGATAGGAAGTGGGGAGAGAGTTCATAGGCAGGGACACAGGGAGCAGATGGACAGCTGTCAGAGGGCCAGGGGAGGAGAGGACTGAATTAAAGAAGGTGAAGGGATAAGCCAAAACTTTAATATATAACCTATTGACAGACAGCAGAATGGCAATAGCCAGAGGGAAAGGGGGAGATGAGTAGGCGGAGGAGGGCAAAGAGAAGAGGAGATGGTTGGAAAGAGACTTTCTTAGAGGCGGGCAGAGCATGAAGCAGAGTGTAGATGGTGTTAATACTGAGTTGTACATTTGAAATCTGCATGCTTTGGCAAACCATGCCAATGCAATAAATTAAAAAATAAATTAAAAAGAGACATATTGAGGACGAAGTGATATAAATAAATAGAAATAGTAAAAAAAAATTGCAAGGAGGACAGAAAAAGACTTACTGGCTCCTCAAATACCATAATGCTAGACAACTCAAAAGAATGAAGGTGGACAATATTATTGCCAAAATTATTACCGTGGTGGAAGTAGGGTGTTCTGACAATTGAGAGAAGACACAGGTGTCACTGCTAAACCCATTTCTGAGTCTCCTGCCCTTCCTTTGCTCACCTGAGTGTCAGCACCATCTTTCACCTGTGTGGATGTAAAGGCAAATTCAACTTCACCTCTCAGATTCTCTAACACAATAATCCATATCTATCTTCTATCATTCTGTCTTGTGCCACTTTAAGCAATTAATAGGTCCATGACTCTTACCTCCTTTATGCCTTAGGTAAGTGATTTTCAACCTTTCTCATCTAATGACACAAAAAAACTAATTACTAAAATTCTCTAGCACACCAAAAATTATATTATATTTTATGCTGATCTGACTAAAAAAAAAATAGGTAAAATTTTGATCTATTCACATATGTTACTGTATTAATACTTCCCATTTTTAAAAATTAACTATCTAAGGGAAAACAGGTCAGTGCTCCTGACTGAAGAGTCAAATATTGTGTGTTTTAAAATATTTGGTAGCATAGCAGTTGAAAATTGCTACCTTAGTTTATCTCTTTCTTTCTCTTGATTTTCCTCCCTCTTTCTTTTCACTCTCCCTGCCTCTTTGTTTCTCTGTCACACCCATTTAGTTTCACAATTTTGTGGACCATCTCCAACCATTTCCGGCCAGGTCCAGTTCTTTCTCACCCCAGTGGAGGACGATGTCCTGGCCTCCCAGGCTGCTGTGCTTTACTTGGCAGTTCAGGTTAGCCTCCTCCCCAGCCACAACGTCCAGGGTTACTCAGAGATACCACGTCCCGTCAGCATTGGGCAGGATGTCACCTTGATGAGTTCCTGGATGCTCCTGCTCACCCCTCATCCACATCACCCATGCAGGTTTGGGGTAAAATCCTGAGACATGGCACACCAGAAGCAGATGACCAGGCAGAGGAGGGGGGCCAAGGGAAAGCCAGGCCTCGGGCTTCACTGGGGCAGAAAGGAGCAGGACAGTGTCACAATATAACTCTTATCTAGAACATAGGGACTTGAAACTCACAGGTTTGGACAGTGACCCCTTCCACTTTTTTGGTACCCTGTACCTTTGAATCCACAGAGTTGGTGGAACATGAAATAGAAAAGTCTTTAGGGAGAGAGAACAGGACTAACCTTGTATCTACAGTTCTGTTATTTCTGCATCAAGAATACCTAAGAGAGACTGAGGGAAGATGTTTCAGAGGAATTTCTCTATGATATTAAAGATATCATGGTATTGAGAGAGAACTGCACAGAACCTCTTTGCTCTGAGGCTGCCCTCAGTCGCAAGCACACATGAATGATCCTGGAAAATCATGAAACATATTCTTCCCAAAGCTCCCCTCAAAAATCTTACTGTGGTCTCTCCAGAATGCAGCTCACAGACACCTATAGCCTGTATCTCAATGGGATCTTGATAGAAGAAAGAGGGAAAGACATATTTAAAGCCAACAAGGAGAAAAGGAATCATGAAAGAACCTAGTATTTTTTTATTTGTGTGGGGAGAAAGGTTTGAGATGTGAAATGATAAACCAAAACCCAATTTAAGCCCTGGCCAGTTGGCTCAGTGGTAGAGTGTTAGTGCAGTGTGTGGATTCCCTGGGTTTGATTCCTGACCAGGGCACACAGGAGAAGCACCCATCTGCTTCTCCACCCTTTCCCCTCTCTTTTCTTTCTATCTCTCTCTTCCACTCCTGCAAAGAAAGGCTCTGTTGTACCCAAAGTTGGCCTGAGCGTTGAGGATGGCTCTTTACAAATGATGACATGAGATGGTATGGAAATTGGATGGACTCTGGAAAGCTGTGGTAGTGAGAGGATAAAAAAAGAATGAGAAAAGCAGGAGAAAATTTGGGGAGGGAAAGAAATTAAACCAGAAACATCCCCAAAATAAAAATCCCAGAGCCTGAACGGCAGAACGGCAGAAACATTTGCTTGTACCAGGGCCTCCGGCTCCATCCTCAGCATCCAAAATAGAAGAAGAGGGCTGGAGACGGGCTGGCCCAGACCCTCAGGGGTATGCACAGCATGCTTTCATCCAGACCTCCCACACCCAGAGTTCCGGCCAGCGTTACTCTTACCTTGCTTGTGTTTGTGCTCCCTGTCACCACCTGGGATGAGACCTGTTAGCAACAGAAGTGGCAAAAGCAGCATTTCACCAGGAGATGGAACTTCTGACTATTAGAGGTGGTATTTCATCTCTGAAGTCAGCAAACCATTGTTTCCTCAGTGCTCTATAGTAGTGACTTCCTTTTCCAAGGGACAAGACTGCCTCATCCCTGTTGCTCATCAGAGAAAGGATGCGCCTCCCATTCAGTGACCCTCCCACTAAGCCTGTCATTTGACTCTGGACTTGAGTTTCAGATTTTTCATCTTACCTCCCTGGCTCTCAGGTGTCTTTCTTCACCTCAGCTTTCTTTATACTACCTTGAAAAAGCCACCATATGGTTTTGAAAGGTTATTTTACCTCCTCAGTCTTTTATTATAATCTCTGTTTAATCAGAAGCACTGTTAAACTATGGCCTGCTTTAATGCAGGAAAATTCTTTTGGTTCATCCACCCAACTTAATTCTTCCTGCATGGCCCTCTCTTCCCTTGCACATTCTCAGTGGTTCCTCTTTTTCATTTTATCCCTCTTGTCTGGTCTTAAAACTGCAACCTTGGGGTATCAAGATGATGTGCTACCTGGCCAGGGCATGAAAGGGAAAGTATTTAAAACATTTCTTTTTCTGGGCTATATTACCACAGACCCAAATCCTAAAATCATTTATATAAATACTATAGTTTATACTCAAGCAGTTATTTTACGCCATAATAATTTATGCAAAGAAAAATGACATTTACTACCAGTCTATGACCTTTCCTTTAGTTGCTCTTGCACTTTCAAAGTGGCCCCTACTCCAGAGCCTGATCCTTCAGCCACTGATGAATACTCAAATATATTTCTCCCTAATAAGGTGATCAGCAGGTTTAGGTTTAAGTGGGGCCGACAGTCCCCTCCGCAGAAGTTCTTACAGCTGGTGAGACCCTGGTCTCAGAAAAGAGGACTGAGATAATCCTTTCCTGGAGCTGACATTGCCCCCTCAGGATGTGGCTAAGCCCCTCGAACAGATCTAACACTAGGCTCAGTGGGAACCACACATTAAATCTCCATGCTCCAGTCCTTTCTCTCTTCCCCAAGTGGGATCTAGTCCAGAAGGGCCAAATATCGAGCACCTGGGCAGCTGACTATGAAGCTCCACCCTACCCAAAGCACATGAGCCGCTGTGCTGGTGCTGATCACAGAGAGATAATCCACCCCAGCTGGGCCAGGAGTGAGGAATCCTTTCTTTGGATACCACTCTAGCAAGGGTTGTTAGGTCCTGAACTGTTGCTGTTCATAGCTGGCCTCTGGATGTGCCAGCCCGGGAGCTCTCTGGAAGGAACCCAAAGCAGACCAATGGGAGTCACAGCCTATGACTGGCCCTCCGCAACCTTCTTGGAGTACAAGCAATCCAGAGTTTGTGGCTGCCTCTGCTGGGCCCAGCTGCACGTGGAAATACCAAACTGCCCACGTGAGCTGGCTTTTGCCCACACTGGGCAAAAGTCCCCTCAGTCCCACCTCCTGCATCCTCTGTCTGCTTGCTGGCTGCTTGTTGGGCTCAGTCACTGAAAAATACCTCTGCTAGTGTCTAGAGCTTGTGGCAATTCAGGGATTAAGAAGGGTGGTGTGTGTGGCTCCGCCTCTTGGCTCCTGGTTTCAGTCTGTCTAGATTTTTTTTCACCAACCTTAGTAGGGTGTGGCCCCAGAAGTCTGGTGGGTGTGGCTTCTGAGGCCCAGAAGTGTGGTCTGCAGTATTCTGGACAGTTTCTACGGAGTCTGCCCTGAGGTGTATGCACCAGTTTTGGACATGGAGAGTTTGGGAGAAAACTCCAGCTTCAACACCAGAAAATTGAGTTACTGATATGCCTCCTACTTCCTGGCCTGTCAGAATGACCCATTACTATTAATGGGGTAGCAGAGATTCCTGAAGGTGGAGCAGTTTCTTTTTCCCAGGCAGATTCCACTCAGAGGGAACTGCTCCACTCACAACTAAAGTATTGGAGGATGACTCAACACAGAGATTCCGGTGGCCATCACTCACAGTGTCTCTCCCTGGGCCTCCAAATTTACACCCTCCTCATGCAACTCAGGTCCCCCTCAACTCCCCCTCAGGTCCCTCTCAGCTCTCCCTCAACTGGAGCCCCTGGTAAGTGGCTGTGAAGGAGAATTTTTGTACAGACCTTTTAAAATGGGGGTTGCCTCTCTGAGAGCTCCATCTCTTTCTTGCAGACAGAAACCCAGCTCTTTTCACCTCCAAATGCTGTGTGAACACCTATTCTAGGCTCTGGGGCTCTAGACAGGGTCTCCAGACCTGGGGTTGAGCACCCACACCTGTCAAGGCAACCGTCCCCACAGTGAGAGTCCCTCCAGACCCCAGCCACCACTTGCTCCTGGGCATGGGGCAGTCCTTTCTGTGTCTCTGCCCTTCCTTCCAGTCTCAGTGGAGCTTCTTCTGTGAATCTTGGTTATAGACTTCGTTTAACACAAAGTTGTTTTTTCAAGATGATTCCTCTTCAATTAAGTTGTAATCTAATTTAGTCCTGGGAGGTGACAGTTGGAACATCTGCCTACTCCGTCACCATCTTGGAATCCCTCATTTCAATCTCATTCTTTTATTGCAACTAGTATTTATGAGACAACTTGTATCATCCTATTTTACTTCAAGGAAAATTTTTTCTATAAAGATTTTCCATCTTTTTTTAAAATTATTTTCTAATGAAACATCTTATCCATGAAGTATAAAGTTAATATGTGAATATCCCATATTTCTTGTTCATTTTATAATGAGATGAACCTGACATAAAGTTAACTATTTATTTTAAAGTATACAATCCATTGGTATTTAGTTCATTATATTATTGTGGAACCATTAGCTCTGACAATTTCCAAAATATTTTTATTACCCTAAAAGAACATTTTATATTCATTAAGCAATCACTTTCTCACACCATGCCACTATTAATTAATAACTTTCTGTCTCTGAGGAGTTACTTCCTCTGGATATTTCATATAAACGGGATCATTCAATACGTGTCTTTCATGTCTGGATTCTTTTACTTAGCATATGTTTTTGAAGTGCTTCCTTGTTCTATCATGTATCTACCATTTCCTTCTGCATGAAATACTTTTTTCCAACCCTTCACTTTTAGTCATGATATCTTTCATTCTGAATGAATGTCTTGTTGACAACATATATACAGGTCTTTTTTTCTTAACTATGAAGCTACCCTATGCCTTTGATTGGAGTATTTGGCCCATTTACATCTAAGGTGATTAATATGTACTTATTATCATTTTATTTAAACCTATAAATCTATGCCTATAGATTTCTCTCTCTCTATTTCTCTCTCTCTTTTTCTTTTCCTCTTGTTAAAGCAGGCCCTTAAACATTTCTTTCAGTAGTGGTTTTGTGATAAGGAACTCCTTGAATCCTTTTTGTTTGTTTAGAAAGCATTTTATTTCTGCTTTAACTTTAAATGATACCTTTGTTAGATAATGTAGTCTTGGTTGTTGGTTTTGTTTTGCATCACATTGAATATTTCTCACCAATTCCTTCTGACCTGAAGTGTTTCTGTTGAGATGTTAGATATCAGCTATATGGGGGCTACTTTGTAGGTAATTAATTGACTTTGTCTAACAGCTTTTAGTATTCTTTCTTTGTCTCTTAACTTTGGCATTTTAATTATATATAATGTATCTTGGTGTGGGCCTCCTTATGTTTCTCTTTAGTGGGTTTCTCTGTATTTCTTGAACTGATGTGACTTTTTTCTTTGTTAGTGTATCAAAGTGTTTGGTTATGATTTCTTCAAACAAGTCCTCCCTTGTTCATTCTCTTTTCCTTCAGGAACTCCTATAATTCGGCTATTGTTTCTCTTCATGTTGTCACAGAGTTTCCTTAGTCTTTCTGAGCCTTTTTTTTTTTAACACTCAGTTCCTGTGCTTATGTTTATCTTGTCCTCTAAATCACTTATTTGATCTTCCACTTCATCTGGCTTGCTGTAGATTTCGTCTAGTGCAGTCTTTATTTCAGATATTGTATTTGCCATTTCTGACTGGTTCTTTTTTATAATTTCAATGTCCTTTTTAATGCTTACTATCTCTTTGTTTAAGTTCTCATTGTGATCACCCATTCTTACTTTAAATCCCTGAGCATCCTAATAACCAATATTTTAAACACTGTGTCTGGTACATTGATTAGTACTATTTCATTTAGTTCCTTTCCTGAGGAATTCTCTTGTTGATTTATTTGGATCATATTTCTTTGTCTTCCCATTTTGTCTGTGTAGTAGGTAGTACTTTCTGACTTTCATATTTGTTGTAGTGTCTTTTATTTTATTTTATTTATTCATTTTTAGAGAGGAGAGAGAGACGAGAGAAAGACAGAGAGAGAGAAGGGGGGAGGAGCTGGAAACATCAACTCCCATATGTGCCTTGACCAGGCAAGCCCAGGGTTTCGAACTGGCGACCTCAGCATTTCCAGGTCGACGCTTTATCCACTGCGCCACCACAGGTCAGGCCTGTTGTAGTGTCTTTATGAGGAAGATTACTCAGTGGTAATCAATAACTGACCCAGGCTGCCTGAGTTCCTTGCTCTAGCAATGCTTTTTGACAGTTATATTTATCTTCTGTTGTATTTGAGTCTGAATGTCATTGGCCCTTTCATGTGTAGGGTTATCCCTTCAGGTTGGCTGGCTCTAAGGTTCAACCTTGATCACATGTTTTAGATGTTCCTCAGTGTCTGCCCTGTTGAGTGATTTATTTGTTGCTGTGTCTTGTTCCTTCTGGACTCCTCCATTGGGTGTGCTTCTTGTGTAGGTAGCTGAGTCTAGCATTTGTTTGACCATTGTTTGTGTTGGTTCTGGGTCCTCTTGGCAGGATTCCGGTGTGGGCAGGCATCAGCCGTTGTTTGCAGCCAATCTACTTTAGGCCACCTGTCTTTATCTACTGATCTGTTCACTGTTTGTGTAGATGTTTTCTGTACCTGCGCATAGTGTGTGTGGTATCAACCTGTTTATATCGATCAGCTTCCTCATACTTAGAGCTGACAGCAGCATCTTAAAAGGGCCCAAACTCCATAAGTTTTCTCCACTTTTCATCCATTCTACTTCCTCTTGTAGCTTCCTGGTCTTCCCACAGAGTTTCTGTTGAAAGTCTGTAGTATGGGTTCAGACTGGCATCACACCATGCTCTCCTTCACAGGTTTAGCATAGTAGGTTAGGACAGCTCGGGTCAAGATGGCATCATTACAGGATCCCCCTATTTCAAGTGTGATAAGGTGCCAAGGAACTATAAAACTTAGCATTAGCAATGCTATTTTAAAGAGGAATACTCAGGCTACTTAACCCCTACTTTCTGTGGAGAAAGAAAAGAGAAGAATTCAGGAGCTTTCTGGCTTACAAGGGCAGCTGGGTCATCTAGTCATAGTTTAGCTAATTCCTAGAATTCTCTGAAAGGGTGCCTCGGGCCACTTGCCACACAGAACAAAGAAGATAGAACATGTTTGATAACATTAGAAAAACAATGTTTATGTACTTTAATCAAGAATTCCTATACTCGGACTCACCCAAACTCTTGAGAGTGAGTATACCTCTAGACAAAGGGATCACAAGCCCCTCCTCACCCACACCAACTTGTTTTGTATAAAAACAGGCTCAGAGCTGTATTAGGCCCTACATGATTTGACATTGTGCCCCTTGTAGCTAGCCGGCTAATTAATAAACTCCTCAAAATTTCTTCTCTAACCTGCCTTGGTGTCTCTATGTTACCCGTGGATTAGATTACACTGCTTTGTAACACAAGAATCTCTTGGTTAGGAGCTCAGTACAGGGAAAGGGGCTCTTACGCCAGAGTTTAATCCACTAGACACTGATGGATGCTCCAATTATATTTCTCCCCAGTGAGGTTAATAGAGGGTCAAGATTGGGTGGAGCTAACTGTCTCCTCTACAGAAGTTCTTCCAGCTGGGGAATCCTGGTCTCAGGGAGAAAGTCCAAGCGTCCTCCACTGGGGCTGACTCTGCCCTTCTAAATAGAAGTTAAACCCCTCACTTCATTCTAAGAATGGGCTCCCAGGAATCCACACCTTGAATATTCATGCTCTTAAATTCTATTTCCTGTGGACTGTGACCAACTGGGACAAGATATCTGGACCCAGAAAGGCTTACCGTGAAGCTCTGCCCTATTCAATTTGTGTGCAAGCTGCTGTGCAGGAGTTGACCACATAACGTGGAGCTTGACTTGGGTAGGCCTCGTATCCAACATGCTCATACTTAAGACACACCTCCAGCAAGGGTCATTAGATCCTGAACTAATGTTTTCTGTACCTGGCATCATGATGTGCCTGCCCTGATCCTTTCTGGAGGAAACCTGGTGCAGACCAATGGGGAACATTGGCCGTGACTGCTGTGACTAGACCTCAGCAACCTTCTTAGAGCTCCAAGCAAAACAAAGTTTGTGGCTGCCTCTGCTGGGACCAGGTGCACATGAAAATAACAAGCCACACAGCTAGGCTGACTTTTACTCACACTGGCTATGCGGTAAAGTCAGAAAAGTCCCAAAGTTCCCTGATTTTCGCCTCTTGCTGGCTCTATGTGCTGGCTGCTTGTTGGGTCAGCCACTGAAATAAAAGCTCTGGTATACTCTAGAGCCTGGGACAATTCAAGGATTAAGAAGGGTGGCGGCTGTGGCTCCCATTCCACAGCCCCTGGTGTCAGTCTGTCCTGACTTTTTTTCACAGAACTTAGTAGGGTGTGGACAAAGAGTCTGGTGGGTGTTGCCTTTGAGACCCAGGGATGTGGTTTGCCTGCATTACAGACAGTTTCTACTGATTCTTATGTGACGCAGAAGCACGAGTCACATCATGTGAGAATATGTGAAAAGCTCTGGCCTCAATGCCAGACACTTGAGTCCTGAGGCACCCCCTGCTTCCTGGCATACTTCTCAGATTGGCACAGTCTCCTTAAGGTGGAGCAGTTGCTTTCACCCACATTGATGTTTCAAGGAGTGGAGTGTTCCACCCCAAAAAGATGACCACTATAGCACTGGAGAATGATTCAGTATAATGTTTCTGGTGACCATCCCTAAGAGTCTCTCCTTGAGTCACCAACTTCACATTCTCCTCACACAACTCCATTCCTCTTAGTCCTTTCTCTACTAGAGCCCCAGTCAAGTGGCTTTGAACAAGATTTTTTTTTATTTTACTGGCCCTTTAAGACAAAGCTTGCATCTCCAAAGCTCTGTCTCTTTTGTGCAGAAAGATTCCTCTGCTCTTTTCACTGCCAAATGTTGTACTGGTACCTCTTCTAGGCTCTAGGGCTCTACACTGGGGCTGAAGGCCTGGGGCTTAGGACCCTCCCCTCTCTGGGCGAACTTCCCTGCATTGAGTCCATTCAGACCCTCCTCTGCCTCTGACTACTGGGAGCAGTGCAGCCCTTTCCTCGTCTCCGCCCTTCCTACCAGTCTCGATGTGGCTTCTTCTGTGATCTTTGGATATAGACTCCTCTTCATTTAGTTCAAAGTTGTTTTTCAAGATGAATGTTCTTAAATTTAGTTGTAAATTTCTTTTGGTCCTGGGCGGTAGCAGTTGGGACATATTCTTACTCTGTTGCCATCTTGGAATTTCCCTTATTTATTTTTTATTGAATGTACTGGGATTACATTGGTTAAATAATTTATAGGTTTTAAGTGTACATTTCTATAATACAACATCTGAATATTATATTGTGTGTTCACCAGGGCAAGTGAAATCTCTTCATCACCTTTTATTTCTGTTAGGTTTGGGTCCAGAGCCTTTTACCAATAACCTCAAATAGCCAGGCTGAACTTTAGGTGACCTGGGACCAAGGGAGTTCCCATGACTTTTCATCTAAGGCTTAGATTCTAAGCAATCCTTATTCATGTCTTACCTGTACCCAACTCTGGGACACCCTGAGAGTTAGTCCTCCCTCATCACTTACCTGAACATTCTTTACTTAGCACCATCCCACCTCTCCTAAACCACCACAGAGAACAGAATTCTTCTCCCTGCAGCGAGAGATACACCAAACTCCGCCCTATATAGGTTGAGGCTTTTCTTTCTCTCACTGCTGATGCCACTAGGGTCTCAGCCCACCTGGCCACAGACGCATAAATAAACCTTTTATAAAATTCACCAGGCCTTGTGCATCCCTTCTTTGCTAACCCAACAATCACCCCGTTACCCTATTCTGCCTCCCCTAACCCTCCTTTTCCCACTATCCTCTGTTAATCACCGTACTGTTTTTTGTGTCTATGTGGTTTTCTCTGCTTAATTCCTTCACCTTTTTTACCCAGCCCGCAAAAACCCTCCCCTCTGACAACTAGACAACTATTAGCCTGTTTTCTGTATCCATGAATCTGTTTCTATTTTATTTATTTATTTTTTCATTAGATTACAGACATAATAAGATCATCTGGTACTTGTTTTGAGATTTCAACTGAGCCATGTGAGGTCGGTTGGCAGTAGGGGAAACTCATGTGAGGAATCAGGCCTGGGAACTTTGGCTGGAACCACCCACACCCATTCTGCCAAAAGAAACTTCACAGAAGCCTTTTGAAAAAAGACCAACTGACTCTCAGCCAATGAAATTTTGCCACATCATATCAACCTGACCACCCTATCAATGCTATAAATTACCACCAAACAGGGTAGGCAGCACAACTTTTTTGGCCTGTCTTGCAGACCAGAGAACTTCGTCCATGATATGCTCTACTAAATAAAGCTTTTGCTATTCCACACTTTGTGGCTACGTCCTTCTTCCTTCCTCAGCAGGGAAATACCTTACAAGCCTTCCAGGGTAACTTTTGTGGAAGATTCAGAAACAGACATCTTCATTAGATATTGAGGGATCCATAGACAGGTGGCAAAAGCAGAAAAAACATTGTCACATGATGGGGAAGAGGGGTCAAATTTACAAATAAGTCAGAATTTTTGTTAAAAAAAACTGTTTTAGAAAGGCATGCTTTATTTATTAGTATGAAGCAGGTTCAAGAGAAGCAGACCAGAATTTTATGTATAAGGTAAAGCTAATAACATCACAGTTGGTTCAAGGTCATTTTCCATTTCTTCAACAATTTATTTTTGATCCAAGATCTCTGTGCCAGGCAGAGGTGGTTTCCTGAACCTCTGGGTTCCTGGGTGTTGCCGTCCGTGGGAGCGGCAGGGCTGGGAGCACGGGGAGAGCAGAGACTCTGATTTGAGCTGTGGGAAAAGAAGAAGATTTTGATCTAAAAGATAGGAAAATTAGAGAGAAAGAAAAACAGTAAAGGAAAGAAAGAATAAATGGATAAGTGTGTTAAAGAAACAAAATAAGAAAAGTCTCACCTGTGCTGTTTAATCCATGAACCTACCACAAGCACTGTAACCAGAGTAACTGCTACAGCCAAACAGATCAATATCAGGGAGATGAGGTATCCATCTGATTGGGGACAAAATAATGTCACTCTATGAGAGACTTCTATCCTACCTCAGTTAATGCTTCTCATTTCACAGGGTTGGGACCTTCCAAGAGTTTCCTTCTATATTTCTAGAGCCTTTATTTCAATTCTTCCTGAATCTCTATGTCTGATCTCATCCTCTTCTCTCCTTTTTACCAAATTATTTTCTTCTTTCTTTATTTCTCTTTAGCACCTCTAATATTCTTCTCTTTTCTTGAAATTTAATTACCCTTCTTTAGGATTTGTGTTCTCCCACTTTTTTCCTCTGGTGCATAGCAGTCCTATCCATTCTCCAGCTGCTCAATCATTAGCTCTGGAACTATGGGAAGACTGTCATTTCCCAGTGGAGCCCTCGTTCTTTCTCACCCCAGTGGATGATTATATCACGGCCTCCCAGGCTGCTGTGTTTCACTCGGCAGTACAGGCCAGAAGCCTGTCCAGCTGCCACATCCAGGGTTACTTGAAGATACCACGTCCCATCAGCATTGGGCAGGACTTCACCTAGTTGAGTGCCCCGCTGCTCCTGTTGACCCTGCATCCACATCACCCACACAGGTTTTGGATGAAAGCCAGAGACGTGGCACACCAGCAGCAGACGGCCAGGACCAGGACTGGAGCCTTTGGTCACCCAAGCCTGTGGCTTCACTGGAAAAAGACAAGAAGAAATGGAGTTTAGCAGGGCATCCCACTTTCAGTTTCATGGCTCGGGAACGTTAGCAGTTTGAGTAATCACTCTTTTTCTTGTTGGGGAAACAGCCCAGAGCCCACACTAACCTTCAAGCCTCTTATTTCATGTTTCAAAGGGATGATAAAGAGAAAACTCAAATAAAAGAGCTAAACACTGAAGCTATGAGGGGAGAGGAGGTTGTGCTCACCTTGTCGTTCCAGGTCTGACTTCCCTCCTTGCAGGAGGCCTGACAGAAACCGAGGGCAGGTGTCACTGAGAAGGCCCTGCACAACTTCTTTAATAACACGGTAGTGATTAAGCATCTTACAGACATTCTGAGCCTGACTACCTGCTCCTGGAGACGGCTTCCAGGAATTTTCTTGGAGACTCAGGAAATCTGATCCTTGATATGCTGCATTTAAAAAGCTCTCTGGGGCTTTTCCAAAATGCATTCCACAGCCAGCAGATACCTGGATCTCAAAGGGATCTGAGGGTGGACAAGGAAAAGATAATTAATACAGATCAAATTGTAGGGAGAAAAAGTCAACTATCTAGAAAATAAAGGAGTTCAAGGGAAGAGACATTTTCTGTTGAATGACATGGAAGACTAAAGTTTGGTAATAAAAGTGAAGAAAATCTGTGGGAAGAATATGTTAAAATAATAAAGGAATGTTGAAACAATTAATGTGAAGTGTTAGATGGGAAGACTGTTAGAAAGATAGCAGAGCAGCAGGAAGACCTTACTGGGGAGTTGTTAGGTCCTGGTTAGGTCTATGAACACTCAGGCCAGGGAGAAGGAAGGGCAGATCTTGGTTGTGAAAGGCTGAGCCTCAGGCCAAGGATGAGGGGAAGAAATTAAAAGGCAACAAATATTACAAGAAGCCAGAATATGAGGGTATATTCCAGCGTGTGCAGGGATATGTACATATAGGTCCTTCTTTGTATTTGGGGGTGAGGGTATATTGCGAATAGTGGTAAAAGATGAAGCTAAACAAACAAATAAACAAATAAATAAATAAATAAAAAGAGTGAGCCAGGGAGACAGAATACAATGTCAGGAACGTTGAATAATAGTCAGAGCCCATATATCACCTACCCTGGTGGGAACTTTCAGACAAATATCAGCTTGGAAAGGCAAACTCACATTCAAGCTGAAACTGACTGGAAAATGCCTGCACCTCCCGGGGGAAGCTGTGCATGTACAACTGCAATAACGCCTGATGTTCTTCAGCTCCTCCTTGCTGAAATTACCCCCAGCCCAGGGCCACAGGAACTGGATGGTGCCCGAGACAGGGTCCCAGTGATGAGTCTGCAGCTCGCCCAGCCAGGCTGAGCTCTCCATGTGCTGCCAGGTCTGGTTGGCAAAGGAACAAGTTTGAAGCAAGCGAAAGGAGGGGGGCTCTTCTGTTGCTGGATGATGAGGTGCTAGAACTCGGGTAGCTGAAAGACAGAGAAGTGACAATAGAGAGCGGGTGAAAGGAATAGAGAAGAGGGGCCCATGTAGGAAATGAAAAATGGGAATACTTACAGAGTTTGTACATAGTCCCATATCTCCTTCCCCCTGATCCAGATTCTTATCCCCAAAATCAGAAAGAGATGGGGGTCAAGGATAATGCCTGGCCCTCGCCTGGCATGCAGATTCCAAGGGCGTCTAGTAGGAATATTATTTTGTGCCTCCAGACTCTGTCCAGAACTTTTCTCCACCCTGCTTTGCCCAACCACAGGTCTCATTCCACCTGGGTTCTTCTTACCCCCTGTACCTGGCCCATGGCAGAGAATTCCCTTGAAGAGCAGGGGCAGAAGCAGCAGCATTGCAGCTCTGGTAGGTAAGGATGCCTCAGCAGAACAAGTGCCTGCAGACTCAGAGATCAGCTTCCTGTCCAAACCCTTTTGAACTCTTCTGTAGTTACTATCCTTTCCACAAAAACAAATCAGCCTCTCCCTCTCTCACTTCCCTGTCAGAGATACCCGACTGCCTCCCTCAGCCACAGGTCTCCCACAGGGTCTCTCATTTTCCCTCCATCTCTTCATGTCTGGCTTCCAGATTTGCTTTTTGCTCTTGTCTGCCTCCTGACCTCCTCATTGCACCAACAACTATAAAGGGAGTCCTGGCTTATAACAATGTCTGCAGTCCGAGGTCCAGCTGGAAAATACAGAACATTTTGGTGTTGGGGAACTCAAGTCCACCCTTGGAGTCTCAATGTTCTTTTCCATAAAAGATGTAACAGAAGGTTCTTGTAGTGCCTCATGGATTGAGCAGTGTCCTCACTCCTGATCCCTCTGTGGTTCTGCTCCTCTTATCAGTTTCCAGATTCCTATCTCCCTCTTCATAGTTTCCTCTGTATTTTTCTATTTATCCATTATTTTTTGCTCTGCAGTCTACTGTCACTTCTCTTATTGTCTCTCCTGTTCTCTCTGTCCCCTCCCCACTACCTTCTGTCTTTTAAGCATTCTCTTCTCAAAATCATTATTAAAAGACAATAGGCATTTTGAGTGAAGGTGTAGAATCAACAGGCACATGTCTATAATCCACAGCGAATATATATAAATAGCAGCAGTGGCAATACAGACAGTCAGGTAATCTGAGGAAAATACCCTTTTGCTCAGTTTCTCCAATCAGAGCAACAGTCATTCTTACAAGTTTCCATAAGCATGCTTAACCAGGACGTAGTGAGCTGATAAGTAGATGGATATTCATTAATGTTGTGTGAGTGGGTCTTTCAGGGATGCACAGGGGCTTGGGCTCCCACTCTACCCTAAATGAGTTGAGTGTCTCCAGGTCCCCTGCGTATGAGGAGCAGTCATGCAGCCTTCCCCTCACAGATTATGTCCTGGAAGCCCTGGTGTCCCATAAGTGTGTCTAATGAGTGAAGAGTTTTATTGGAGGCAGGAAAATGACTACAGGGACTGGATTATTCACAGAAGAATTAATTATTGTGTCAAGTCTTTACCTTTGTTCTTTGCAAAGATGTTTGCTGTGCAACCTGCAGGCAGTTTAAATAATATTTCTTTGGTTTTCATAGGCACATTCAACTGACATTTAGTCAGAGCCCACCTGGTGTCAAAAGATATGTCAGACACTAAGATTTCAAAGAGAAGTGCTTAAGAGAAAATGAAAGAAAATGAAAACACCCAATCTACAACCTCTACATTTAAATATAAAGGACTCACAGGATTGTGCTCAGAGTTACTAGAAATACTTTACACTTAGTCTCATCCATTGCTTCTGACTCTAAGATACTGTTTCAGACACCTCATGTTCAATGCTGTGAGGATATATGTCAGAACTTTAAGGTAATGAGATAATCTTAAATTTTTTGTTCAGATAAATTATCATTCTTTTGTGAGGGCCAAATAACTCTATTTGAAATATCAAAAAAAATCAAAGAATATGCAATAGAACTAGATTATGAAACTAATGATTGAAATAAAACCAAACATTAACCTGAATAATGCAATAAGTACTAATATAAATTTATTTTTATAAATGAATAACTACATCAAACTGAAAGACTTCTGCACAGAAGAAACAACCATCAACATGACAAAAAGGTAACTGACAAAAACTTAGAAGATATGTGCGAATATAATCTCTGCTTAGGGGCTAAAATCCAAATATACAAAGAACTCATACAACTCAACAACACAACGAAAAACAAAATATCCATATTTAAAAATGGACAGAAGACCTGAAAAGACAGTTTTCTCAGGAAGATATAGCAATGGCCAAAAGATGTATGAAAAAATGCTTAATTTCACTAGTCACAGAGAAAGGCAGATCAAGACCAGAGAGCTACCACCTCACATCTGTTAGCATGGCTGTTATCAACAAGATAAGAAGTAACAAGTGTTAGAGTGGAGGCAGAGAAAAAACAAAAGCTTCATCCACTGCTGGTAAAAATGTAGATTGATATAGCCACTATGAAAAAAGTATGGAGTCTTCTCAAAAAATAATATGTGCAATAGAAAACAGAAAGCAACAAGCAAACAAAATGAACAAACACAGTCACAGGCAACAGTGGAGTGGTTATCAGAGGGGAAGGGAAATGAGGGGAGATTGAAGAGGGGAAAGGGGATGAAATATATGGTGATATGAAAAGACTAGACTTTAGGCCATGAAACATAATGCAATATACCAATTATTTATTATAGAATTGTACACTTGAAATAATATAACGTTATTGACCAATGTAACCTCAATAAATTTAATTTTTAAAATTTATTTTAAAAATATATAGTTGATCCTAAACATTTTTAAAATATACTTATAAAATTTAATGCATTTGATTAATATTTCAGAAATAAGTTAATAATCAAAGAGTTAAATTCCATATTACTTAATTCCCTGGGGGGGCTGATAAAAAAGGGAGGTAAATAAGTTTTATATCAATTCATATCTTATTGACCACAAGAGAATAATATAGAGTTTGTCAGAAAAATATATTAAATTAAGATTTTTATAAGAGACTTGATTTAGTCTCAGTGGTGGAGAACACCAGCCTTTTCTTTATCTCGAAAATATGCAAATGTTTTAAATATTTATTTTAAAATGATGAGTACATTTTTTATTATTCTAGAAAACAATGAAAGGATTCTACTGTGAAGAGAAACCTTAAAGAAGTCCTTCAAAAAAACAACAGATAAAATCACTCACAATCCACAACCCAAAAATCATGCAAAATAAAACTAATGAAAAGCCAAACATTGCAATAAAATGTTTCAATGTTAATTAGAGCTTTGTTATAAGACACAGAGGATGCCGTTTCAATCCTCGGTCGCGGCTCATACAGGAACAGATCGATGTTCTTGTCCTTTTCTTACTCTCTTTGTTCTCTCTCTAAAAATCAATGAAATAAATATTTTAAATAATTAAAGATAATACAAATATAAGGGATGTTTACAAATATTATAAATGGAAATAAAACATAAAAGTATGATAATTAGAGAATTATTTATTTTAAAATTTATATTAAATTTATTAGGATAGCATGGTTTAATAAAATTATATTGTTTTCAACTGTACTGTTCTATACTACATTCTCTGTATTTTGCAGTATGTGTTTACCACCTCAAATTAAGTCTTCTTACATCAGCATGTATTTGACTTCTTGACCCTTTTTTCTCACACCATGCCATCTCTTCCCTGTGGTAGCCACCATGCTTTTTGTTGTCTGTGTCTGCATGTTTATGTTTGTTTTCTTTGTGCATTTGCTGCTTTCATATTTATATTCCACATATCCATGAAATCCTATGATTCCTGACTTTTTCCATCTCGCTTCTTTCACTTAGCTTACTATTCTCAAGATCCATACATGTCTCAAAATGAAATACTTTATTTTTTTCTTATGACTGTGTAGTATTTCATTGTATTTATGTACTGTTTTCCACAGTGGTTAAAACAATTTACATTTCCATTAGCAGTATATGAGAGTTTTTTATTTCCCCATGTTGTTGTGAGTCGAGGGCGCAGAGAGAGAGATCAGCAGATGAAATCATCAAGGACTAGCAAAGGACCACCGCTCGCTCAGGCAAATGGCCCCGAGTTTGCGCTGTGTCCTATTTTTATTCACAAGACTTCAAAAAGCTTGTTTACAGAGAAATTGGCATAACATCAAGTGTAACTTTTACTTTAAAGATACATGGAGTGCACCTGCAAGATAGCTTAGTAACAACATAATATCAAAAGGTATTAATTGCTGTTGCTTCTATGGATCCCATAACATTCCTCTCCTTATCTTAAGGGATAACCTTGGAAAGTACAGAAATCTTATGAGAATGTTTTACTGAAAAAAGCCCAGCAACTGCCTTCAGTCACATAGACCTGTTTCAGTGACCCGCCTTCAAGTCACAAAACAATTCTCTTGGCAAAACATTCTTTTCTTGTTGGCTGTGTTCCCATCCAAGGCCATGCAATGGGTTATTCCACTACATCTCCATCACCTCTGCAACACTTATTATTACTTGTCTTACATATAATAACTAAATAATTATTTATTAACACTGGTTTTATGGAGTTTCAAGCTTTAAAAACAGTTGTTCATATGACAGCAATCCAGGAATTTCTCTCATAGTGGAGGGATATGTTTGCCAGGGAAGGTATTTCATCCTGAAAACAGGCACAGTACTTGCAAGAAAAGCAGATGGGGAAAAAGTAACTGGATGCCCAATTGTACTTTGTTTTTGCTAAAAACATAAGGATCAATTGCTTCATGTACATAGAAATGTAAAGGGGTATAAGGGTGTATTCTGAGCAGCAGCCACCTAGTTCTACAGAAAGTTCTAGTATATGTGACATATTTTAAAATTTTATCTAAAGAAAATAAAAGCATAAGATACTACATATTTTTTTCTATAAAGAAATGAAGGGACTGTCTGCCTTACAGATAGCAAAGCATGCTAGAAAGTAGGAAATGTGTGGAGACCTACATGAGAGAAGTGGATATTGAAGCTTGGGATGAAAGGAAAAAACAGAAAAGGAGACAAAACAAGAGAAGGCCATGATAAAGGTGCCATATTGAAAAATTATCTTGTTTATCAAGCAAGTGAAGGATTTTAAATATGAGCGTCATATGGTTAAAATAGAGTTTAGAAAAGGTTTATAATTCATGTTGAGATTTGCAATCAGATGGTGATGAAACCTACAAGGCAGATAGATGACATTAGTGACCTGAACAAAGACAGTAGCAGTGAGGCTGCAGAGTAGAAATAACAAAGCATGGTGGTAAGCAGGATTAGTCAATGAAAGTGTCACCAGGAGAAGATAAAATGGTGTCACTTATTAAAATACACAACACAGCCTGACCTGTGGTGGCGCAGTGGATAAAGCATCGACCTGGAAATACTGAGGTCGCCGGTTCGAAACCCTGGGCTTGCCTGGTCAAAGCACATATGGGAGTTGATGCTTCCAGCTCCTCCCCCCTCTCTCTTTCTGTGTCTCTCTCCTCTCTAAAAATGAATAAATAATAATAAAAAATAATAATAAATAAATAAAATACACAACACAGTTTGGGTGGGAGGATATTGAGATATGCAGTCAGTTTGGGTCATGTTGAATTTGAGGCTTCAGCTGGAGGTGTTTTGGTGATTCATGGCATATGGGTTGTTGCAAGGAGGCGTTAAGGGCTACACAGTATCTGCTAAGCATGTGGCCATAGAAAGCTGAGTAGATGTCTGTAAATCTGTCTATCAATTTAAAATAACATTTAAAGTTAATTTGAATCAATGTTGTTATTTGTGTCTAAAGTGTTCAAGTTTCTTGAATGCCTTTACAGGATGTCTTGGGTCAAAACAGTGTCGATATACAATGTTTCAATTTATTATGCTCAATCATATGAAAACTCTAAAAAATTGAGATGTGCGTGTTTCAGCCTATGACATTAGAGTTGTACTTACAGAGTATGTGGGCAAACTGATTCAGTTGCACACATGGGAAGAATACACAGTAACACAGAAAATGAGTGAGGGAGTTGGCAACCCTCAATACACTTATCTTTGCCATTTTGGACCTCGAGAAGCAAAAGTGTTCTGTTTCAGTTACTATGGTGTGTTTCAATTTACCCTAAATTAGGGTTACGTCACTTTTGTAGGAGAACTGTGTCGTAACCCGAGGACCCCTGTATTTTATCCTTTATTAATTAAATATTGAGCACTTACTCTGTGCCATACATTTTCCAAGATTATAGTAACATGATAACAAATGATAGGAGGGATGGACCAAGTCAAGGATATCAAGGAGGATTCCCATAGAGTGATGACAGATCTGCATTCTGAGAGAAGATTAAGAGTTAATCTGAATAAGAGAACAAACACAGTATATGCTAAGACCCAGTAAATACAGGGAGTATATACCATTTGAGGAACCAAAAAAAAAAAGTGCAATTCATAATATATACAGTTCATAACACAAGATTTCCCATATATCATTAAAATATGCTGCTCTGTTTTAACTACATTTTTCCTTTGAAACAATGGACAAAAGATATTTTAGGATATCATTATGCATTGAATTCCATAGTATAGTGTAGTAAAATTTATATCATGTTTATATCTAAGTAACATACTCAGGAGGCTGGTTTTCTGATAAGGACGTAGTTCACTTGTGGTAGCCTCAGCATATGCATATCTCAAACTCAGGAATGATGGGTTGTCTTATTATCAATCATTTCAGGAAAATACCAGGTATTTATGTGCTGCCACCCAACATTTTCAGACTAACAGCCCTTCAATTACTTCTGGGTAACATGGGCCCTTTCTTACCCATGCCACCCTGTTACCCACATGTGAGTTAAAGCAAGCTTGAGTATTCAACCTTGTTACAACACCACCAACAGGCCCCGGGGCCCTTTTAAACATCCAACTAGGCCTTTGTTAAAGTTTTTAGTTCTGTGTGTGACCCTAAGGCCTTACATGAGTGGGAGTGTTCCTACTGCACCCTAATACCATACAGACTAGTGGTGCTGCAGCAAATCTGACCACCTGTTTCCTTTAGTATGAGGAACTTTCAGACCATTGAAGTGAAGGCCTTAGCTCATTCTCTCCCTCAAAAGAGTGATGCCCCTGAAAAAATTTTTTTCAAAGACAACTATATTAAGACTTTGAAAATGGTTCAAATGCATATATCTAATTAAGAAGTGTTTATTTTAAAAGAACTACTGTACTAAACCTCGATAAGCACAGTGTGGTTCTAATCAGAGCTACTCTCAGCTCCTCCCCATGCCCAGTACTCTCAGTGCAGTGCTAGCAGGGCAGGGAGAGCCATTAAAAATGGAAGCTTTCTTACTGGAGGTGGGAAACTTGATTTAGAGAAGAGTAGGGAAAAACACAAGGTCAGGGGCAATATTGTCAATAACAATAGCAAACTGAAACAATAGCAAAGTCAAAGGCACACACACAAAAAAGGTTAACTTCACAACTGCCTGAGGGTGTAACACTGGATGGCAGAGGCAAGGTACTTGCAGACTAGCAAGAAAATTTAGAGGGAAATACTGTGCATAAGATGAACATAGTGGACTCTGACTAGTTAGCTCAGTGGTAGAGAGTTCCCTGGCATGTGGATATCCTGGGTTCGATTCCTGGTCCAGGCACACAGGAGAAGCACCCATCTGCTTCTCCACCCCTCATCTTCTCACATCTCTCTCTCTTTCTCTCTCTCTTCTCCTCCACTGCTTCTGCCATGGCTTGATTTTATTGAGTTGGCCCTGAACACTGAGGATGGTTCCATGGCCTCTGCCTCAGGTGCTAAAAAATGACTCTGGTTGCCATAGATTTTGGGCCCTAGGTGGGCAGAGCATCATTCATTAGTGGACTTGCTCAGTGGATCCCATTCTGGGTCCATGTGGGAGTCTGTCTCTGCCTCCTCTCCTCTCACTAAATAAATAAAAATAAAGGTCAGTATAGTGAAACATGATAATCTAGCATATATCCCTGATAGCTCAGAAGAATGCACACATGTGCAAGGCTGTACAAATGCTTAAAAAAGACCAGAAATGACCCACTTCAGCTTCTGCAGGTCCCTTGATGGATTTGAGGCTTGTGCACATGCTGTGGATAGACACAAGAAAGTGGAGAGGAAAATCAAGTTCAGGGAACATCCTGAATCTTAAATGCACACCCCATCACAAAAAAAAGATCTATTGGCAAAGGGTAGAAATCTTACACACTTAGTGTTTGAACATAATTTACTAAGCATTGTTGACATACAAATGTTCCTTAACAAAATAAAATATTCTTAAAAAGAAAAATGAGTTTTAAAATAAAACTTGCAGAGCTATTTCTGGCCACATTCTGTGTAAGAGTCGGACTGTAGAGAATTATTTCAGACAAACCACTAAACAAACATGCCAAGAAGCAAAGAGCAACAGCAGTACCTCTTGAGAGATCGGAATCCATGTAACATCATGCATCTTTCAAAAGCATAATAAGAGGCATGAAAACAAAGAGGGAAGCATGACTAGACACAGGATAAAAAGAAAGCAACATAAATTGCCCTTGATGTTGCTCACGTGTTGGAAATAGAAGAAAAACTTCAAAACTGGAAAATAGTGAATATCAAATATATTAAAAAATAAATCCCACATTTAAGAATTAAGGGAAAGTATAAAAACAATGATGACTCAAAAGAGAAAGTCAATAAAAAAACAATATATTTTTAATAATTCCATGAAAATTCTAGATTGAAATGTACAATAAATTGCTAACAAGATACAAGATAAATATACCAAAAACAAAAATATTTTTATATTAACAGTAATTTTAAAATAAAATAGAAAAACAATTTTTTTCACAAAGCCTCAAATGTAATAAAATAAATAAGAATAAACTTATTACTAAAAATCCAAGGACATACAGTGAATACTAAGAAGATTGCTGAGATAAATAAAAAAATTAAATAAATGGAGAAACATTTTATGCATTTATAAAAGCACCAAAAACAAATAGATAAGAATAAAAGCAATGAAAATATAACATCTATTCAGTTTACATCTACTTATGTCATAAACAACTCACCTGGGTTTTCTGCAAATTAAGCCTTTTTGTTTTTTATTTTGTTTTGTTTTTTGGTGTAGATAATTTAGGATAAATGGGTCTCATTTAGGAAAAAATTTTAATTTAGTATTATAATTATTTAGTGTGTTGATATTTATTCATTTATTTGTATTTATTTCTTAGTAATCTCTATTGTTTAATCTGTTTTATGAAGAAAACAAATCAGATACTAGATAAAATATTCATATTTTAGCATATGCAAAAAGTGGATATTGTGGCAAAGAAATCAAGAGAACATTGAGCAATTAAAGAGAAAGATAGAAAAATTAGAAAAGATGTGCATTAGATATTACCTTCTTATTCCCGATTATTATGTATAGATGCAAAAGTTAGATAATGAAGAAGATTGATAGGGAAAAAAATGACTTAAGTAAAATATAGTGTTGAGAAAATCTCTATAAATATCCTGGACTGTGAGGAAGACAAACATCTGGGTTTTAGAGCAAATTAAATCTGAAACATTGCAGGAAGCAAAAATGACAAAACTGAAGCTTTTCTACATTGGGCATGTCATGAGAAGGTAGGTTCTTTGAATAAGATGGTAATGCTGAGAAAACTAGAAAGCAGTAGGCAAAGAGGAGGACCAACTATGTGGTGGATTGACCTTGTAAAATAAGCTATAGGTATGACTGTTCAGGAGCTGAGCAGGACTGCTGAGGACAAAACGTTGTGGATAAAACTCATTCACAGGGTCTCCAGGAGTCAGATCCAACCCAACATGCAAATAATGACAATTTCATCTTTCTTTAGACCCTTTCTATTTACTCCCTGAGCTAGAAAATACAACTTTAGACCAATTTGAAGAGTATAATGGCAATTGCAGACACTCTTCTCCCGTTCAGAATTTTAATGTTAAATTTTCTAAATTTTTATTATCAAGTTTATGTCCTTTACCTTGGTTATAGCTAAACCATTGTATATTAAGGGAGTTCTCTTTTATGCTAAATTGATCATTTTTCTTCATCAATGTATATTTAATTTTATTGAGGATTTTGTTAGGCATATAATGAAGTGATAGGATTGTTAGTTTGTTAATTTAGATAGCTACATTAATTTATTTTCTAATAATCAATTAGCTACATTAATTTATTTTCTAATAATCAATTATTCTTACACTCTTAGTAAAAACTCGGCATGTACATCTAAATTTAAGTTCTTCCATGAGTAAAATTGGGTAACAGCTCTTGGTTGTTTAGTTTACTTGTTTGCTTAGTTTTTATTTATTTGCAAATATTTAGTTTCAAGTTTAATTTTTATGATAACTGACATACTTAGGGTTTTTTCTTTGTTTGACTCCTATTTTAATCATTTAGAATTTTCAATAAAACTTTCCATTTTATTTTGAGAGACCACTTGAATATCTATTCGCTCTCTCCATTAACACCCACTTATTAATTATCAGTGTTGTTTATTGTGCAGTATCTTTTTCATTAATTCTGCTAGAATTTACTTTTATACCTTGTTAATATTTCAAAAGAGTAAGTAGTTTGTGAGTAATTGGATAATTATTATTATATAGTTTGTCTTAATCTCTATTTTAATAATACAGCCTTCATATTGATTTATTTTCTTTCAACATTTGGGTTTATTTTGTTTGTTTACTTGTTTCTAGAGTGAATTCTAGATTATTTATTGTCAACAATTATCTTCATTTACAAATACATTTAAAGCTATAAACAGTTTTATAAGTCTACCTTGGTATTATAAATCCATTATAGACTATACACAAAGAGCAAATTTGAAAAGAATATCTACAAAACTACAAAAAAAATGTGATAGAATAAGATTAAAATGACATGTGCCAAATATCAGTGTTATAAGTAATTATACTAATTTGAGAAAGTCAAATCCTTTACAAAGTAAAAATGAGATAATAAGATAATTTTATTTTTCCACTGAAATTGTGCTATTATATGGGTGAAAATCATCATATACCACTTTCCAGTTTTGACATGACCAAAAACGCAAATCATAGCAAAGAACTGGGGAACACGGAAATAAATTCCTGATAGCAACTCAACAACACTTAATAAAATCATTAGTAAAATTAATTCTAAATTTAAATTATGGAAAAGACAAAGTCTAAATAAAAATATGTAGCATTAATATTAATTTCTGTATTTAAGTTATGGTGTATTATTTCTTCCTGGCTTGAAAAAATTTTGTTAGCTTCTAACTAGTATTTAAAATAATTTTTTAATGGAATTACTTGGGGTAACATAGTTAATAAGATTATCCAGGCTTCAGCTGTGCAACTCTAAGATACATCCTCTGTATGTTGCATTGTGTGTTCAGCACCCACGTCAAGTCTCCCCCATCACCATCTATTCCCCTCTCCCCTCCTCCACCTCCCCTCACCCCGTTTTCCTCCTGAAATCCCTGCACTGTGGTCTGTGTCTATAAGTGTTTTTTGTCCTTTGCTTAAAGTTTTTTTTTTTAGACTAAAGATATTTACTCTATTTGGCCAGATCTGTTTCCAGCAGAAATCTCCCTCCTATGCTTTTCTCTGGGGGTGTCTCATAGTCACACTCACAGATCCTCTTTCATTAACCTTCCTGCCAGAAGTGAAAAATTCACTGGAAACACATCACAAGGCGTGCTTTAAACAAGTTGAATTTTTTAAGTAGGAAAATGATGTGGGGGAGGAATCACCTAGAATTGACCTAAAATATTTTTTAAAAATTTGTGTAAATGTAAGAAAATGTTCCATCTACTTTATTGAAAACTTTGTATTTATCAAAAGGATGACCTTTCTACATTTCTTTCAAAATAGTCTGATTTATAACGTTAATACTGTTTGAATTAAAAATCCCAATTTAATAAAATATTAGCAGAAATTTTAAAATAACACCAACAGTTATATCTATATAGAAATAGAGAAAATGATTTGATTTGGAGTGATGGGTACACAACATAATTAACAACTCAAATGCTATAGAAATATTTACCTGAAACCTATGTATTGATATTGATCAATGTCACCCAATAAAATTTAATTTTCTAATTAAAAATTTTTAAATGTTATATCTATATACAATAAACAACTAAAGATTTGTATAATAAAATTTTATCTTTCAGTTTGAACATGAAGAGGATAAGTGCCCGGACTGTCCTACATAGTCACACAAAGAGGCCTTTTCTAAGTTCATTCACCTACTGAGCAATTATTTAATTTTCCAACCCTGCCCACACAGCCAGCTCCTTCTTAGGGTTAATTTTTAAGAGGTTTATATATTCTAGCTTTATTTCCCCTCCATACCATATTTTAAAGCTAAGTGATATTTTTTCTTTGAAAGCTCATTTTTTCAAAGTTATTTTCCTTTAGATAACAGCTTTATTCATGTGATTTTATGAGGTCAATACTGTCCAAAATAAGCACAGTAAAGGATACAAAGTAGATCTCTTTGGTAGTATCAATCCACATTGTTCTTATCATCATTTCCTACCTCTTAACTGCCCTATTTTCAATTTCCTCAAAACCTTTAGAAATTAAGATTCTTTCATAAACTCACCAATGAGTGCATTTAGCTCCCACCTTGAAAACCTCTGTGAGAGTTCCTAGCCCTGTCTGCCATGGCCTCAGTCACCACCTGTCACGTATCATTACAGTCATATCTAGTGACATAAACTGAGTCTACACACTAAAATTATTACATAAGCTCTGAGGCCCTCAAGGTGCTAACTTAAAATAGAAATCCCATCTTTCTCCTCAATTTTTAGTTACATTTTGTTACGTAGCTTAAGGTGCTCTAAATGATGCTATACTCAACTTAGAGTCATGGTGCCCAATAGAACCACTAGAAAATAATTTATTCTGTGCTGTTCAGTATAGTATTTAATTAAATTTTACTGTTGTAGTTTAATTAAATTTGGAAAGAGTATTCATGTTTAAATTGAAAATAACTACTTTCAGTTTTTACCTAAATTGCTATGGCTTTCTGTGAATCAAATGTTCAGCCCACAAATCAGGCTGATTACCCCTCGTATCTGAGTTCCGGAGACAGACACTGCCCATCCCCTACAGGGACTCCTGACACACTTACATAGTAACTGCATGGCTTCATTTAAAAATGTCTGGAAAGGCCCTAACTCATCACTCAGTGGATAGAGCATCATCCTGGTGTGTGGACACCGTGGGTTTGGTCCGCAGTGATGGCACTTGTGAGAAGCTATTTCTCTTCTCTTTCTTCCCTGATTTACCTTTCTTCCTCATGCAGCCAGTGGCTCTGTTGGTCTGAGCACGTTAACCTCAGGCACTAAAATAAATAACTCTCATTTGAGCATTGACCTCAGGCGAGGGTTGCTGGGTAGATCCTGGTCAGGGCACATGCGGCAGTCTGTCTCTTTATCTCTCCTCCTCTCGCAATAAAAAGATGATAAAAAATAATTACTGGAGAATTTAATCCCTGGATGAATAGCTCTGTTGATTACTGGTTCGATCCCCAGTCAGGGCACATTACAGGAACAGCTCCATGTTTCTGTCTTTTTGTTTATTTTCTTCACTCTCCCCATGTCCAAAAAAAGGGAAAAGTCTGAACAACTGATCACCATAAAACTCTACACTTCTTCATTCAACTACCAGGTCTATGATATCTATATTCTGTGGTTAAAGAGAACTGTTTCTTTATTCTTTGCACTATTAATGAAGTATAGCTGTGTTGTTTTTTTTAATTAACCCAAATGTCACTATTCTGATCATCTACAGCCAGGGTAGTTGACAATTCTCAATAGGTTTATGAAGATTTTCAATGAGAAAATATTTGAATAATAGATTTAACACTAAAATTCAGCCATTATATTTTTCATTTTTATTGTCAGCATGTTGTACATCTATTTCTAATTAAAATTTTACCTCTGTTGTTCATATTCCAAATTTTTTTCAGTTGCTCATAATCATATCAGAGAGTGAATGCCCTCAGAGTAAGTTTATGAGTCATACAATTGTGTACGTCATATTATCAGGTTTAATACGTAAAAACTAGCCTTTTAAAAAAATTTTACAAGGACTTTTAAAAATAAAACCTTTATTTTGAAATAATTTATATTTAATGAAAAGTTCAATGATAAGTATAGAGTTTTCATATAACTTTTACCTGGATTCCTCTAAATTTAACATTTTACATAATTCTGGAAAATTTGCTGAAACTATGAAATGAAGATTGGTACATTATCATTAACGAAACTACAGATTTTTCCAGATTTCAGAAGTTTTTTAGTAATTTCTGTTTCCTGTTCAAAGTTTCAGTCCAGGTAACCACACTCATTTAGTTATCACGTCTCAGTCTTCTCTGATTTGCATCAGCTTCCCAGTCTGTCCTTGATTTCATGACCTTGATTATTTTAAAGAGTACAGGTCAGATATTACATAAAATACATAAAATGCATGAATTTTTCTCACTTTTGGTTTGTCTGATGCTTTTGAAACTTTGGGGTTGTCTAATAATTTTGGGGTTTTGGATGTAAAGAAAAAACTCCACAGCAATGACATGCTCTTCACATCATGTCATAGTTGGGGCACATGATATCAACATGACTTATGATTGTAAATTTTAACCTTGATCATATGGTTAAAATTGTGTAAGGAAGTTTTTGTTTGGTTTTGTTTAATAGTGAAGTTGCTCTTTAACCTCCTCACACTCTTTTTACTGGAACAAAGACACTAAGTCTCCATTATTCAAGATGAGAACATTTTAAAGATCTATGGTAGATGTACCCATACTTATAATATGATACTGTGTACTTTAAAAATGTGCTAAGAGGATTGATCTTATGTTAAGTGTTATAACCCACCCATGCAGTCACACACATGCACGCAAACATACACACAAACAGGCAATGATTGGAAGTAATAGATATGTTTAGTTCCTTGGTTAAGGTGATGAAATTACTAGTGTAGGTTGTTACACATTAGTAAGGGAAGGGAGCAAAATGGAAATTAGAAATTAAAAAACCTACTTCTTCTCTAGGAAGTTACAGTTTCAGACATTTCAGGATATTGCATCCTTGCCCCACAAAAGGGACTAACACACCCCCCTTCCTAATTTAAAAAAAAAAAAAAAAAAGGACACATTTTTTAATCTCCCCAGGGTACAATGCTTCCATCCCTAGACTGACAGAAGAAAACAGTAGAAGTCAAGATGGAGCCACAGAGGCCTGTCAGTCTAGTCTGGAAAATTTATCTGTTTGATGAGTGGGAAAATCCAACACAAGCCTGCAAATCATTTAAAAGTTACCGTAATTGGTTAGCTTAAGAAGGCCTAGTCCTTCCCAAAGACTAAGGCAATATAACCCAAGCATAACAAATAAGCCGTCTCTCCTTTGCTCTCAATTGCAACATGTTTGCCCCATTCATTTGTGCATTCTCCATGTTGCCATGCAGCCCTAAGACCCACACAGGCCAGCCAGCTGCCAGTAGCTGTGTGGGCTCCAAGCATGTGCTTGACCACAGCATCAACCAGAGAGCAGCTAAGATAGCTCTGGACAGTTGGCTCAGTGGTAGAGCATCAGTTGGGCATGTGAGGTCCTGGGTTCAATTCCCAGGCAGGGCACCCCAAAGAAGCAACCATCTACTTCTTCACCCCTCCCCATCCCCCTTCTCTTTCTCTCTACTCTCTTCTTGCAGCCATGGCTCAAATGGTTCAAGCAAGTTGGCCCCAGGTGCGATAGATTGCTCCATGGCCTTGCCTAATTCACTAAAAATAGATTGGTTGCCAAGCAACAGAGCAGCAACCACAAATGGGTAGAGCATCACGGTGTGGGGGGCTTACTGGGTACATTCCAGCTGGGCATGTGTGGGAGTCTGTCTCTCTACCTCCCCACCTCCCACTTAAAAAAAGTATCAAAATTCAAGCACCATTTCTATGAAATGTGTATTGCTTTCACACTATTATAAAGTAAAAAAAATGTACAATGGGAACCATCTGTACTTTATTTTATTTATTTTGAGATGCATTTTATTTCATATCTTACATCTATAAAATCTGGGTGGAGCCCACTATGGATATCATCTTATAATATACTGACAGTTCTTGATTATTTTTTTGCTACTATGTAAATTATGATATATCTCACAATCTATGGAAACTGAGTTGATCAAATATGATTATTTTTTTAAGTTTGATGAGATTGGGTTGCCAACTTGAGCTTCTGTTTTTCTGGGTACTTATTCCAAATAGGAAAGGAGACATGATGAAATCTCATGGAATCTTTTGATATGACCTGTTAAGAACACAAAAAGTTTTAGCTTTACATAAGACATTTTTTTTTTTTTAAAGTGGTGTCTTTTTTTTTTTTTAATTTATTCATTTTTAGAGAGGAGAGAGAGAGAGACAGAGAGGGAAAGAGAGAGGAGGGGGGAGGAGCTGGAAGCATCAACTCCCATATGTGCCTTGACCAGGCAAGCCCAGGGTTTCAAACCGGCGACCTCAGCACTTCCAGGTAGACGCTTTATCCACTGCGCCACCACAGGTCAGGCCCATAAGACATATTTTTTAGCAAGCTTATTCATGATGACCAAAAAGTGTAATCAACCCAAATGTCCATTGCCAGGTGAATGAATAAACAAATGTGTAATAAAATTACAATTGAATATTATTCATCTTTCTTTAAATAAAAAATAAAATCTTACAAATGCTACAATATAACTGAACTATAAGTACATTATGCTAAGTAAAGTAACCCAATCATAAAATACAAATACTGGTAATTCCACTGACATCACATATGTAGAGTAGTCAAATTTATATAGACAGTAAGTAGAATATTGGTTTTTCAGGCCTAAATGACCAGGCAATAACAAATCATTGTTTAATGTGTATATAGATTTAGTTTTTCTAGATGAAAAGAGTACTGAAGAATGATTGCACAAAAATAGAAATGTAATTAATACTATTAAATTATGCATTTAAAAATGACTGAGGTAATAAGTTTCATGTCATATATACTTCACCACAATTATAAAACAGATTTACCTAAAACAGATAGAAAGTGGGGAGAGAGTTCATAGGCAGGGACACAGTGAGCAGATAGACAGCTGTCAGAGGGACAGGGGAGGAGAAGACTGGATCAAAGAAGGTGAAGGAATAAGCCAAAAACTTTAATATATAACGTATTGAAAGACAGCAGAATGGCAATAGCCAGAGGGAGGCGGGGTGGGGGTAGGGGGAGGAGGGCAAAGAGGAGAGGAAATGGTTGGAAAGAGACTTTCTTAGTGGCGGGCAGAGCATAATGCCGAGTGTAGATGGTGTTATATTGAGTTTTACACTTGAAACCTGCATGGTTTGGTAAAGCATGTCAATTCAATAAATTTAAAAATGAATTAAAAAGAAATATTGAGGACAAAGTGATATAAATAAATAGAAATGGTATAAAAAAAGTGGAAGGAGGACAGAAAAGACTTACTAGTGCCTCAAATACCATAATGCTAGACATATCAAAAGAATGAAGGTGGACAATATTATTGCCAAAATTATCACCATGGTGGCAAAACAATGTCCTGGCAATTGGGAGAAGACACACAGATGTCACTACCAAACCTATACCTAAGTCTTCTGCCCTTCCTTCCTTTGCTCACCTGAGTGACAGCACTATTTTTTACCAGCTTGGATGTAAAGGCAAATCCAACTTCCCTCTCAGATTCTCTAACACAATAATCCATATCTATCTTCTATCATTCCTTCTTGTGCCACTTCAACCAATTAATAGGTCCACCACTGTTACCTCCTTTATGCCTTAGGTAAGTGATTTTCAACCTTTTTCATCTAATGACATACACAAACTAATTATTAAAATTCTCTGGCACACCAAAATTTATATTATATTTTATAGTGATCTGATCAAAAAAGAAATAGGTAAAATTTTGATCTATTCACACAGATGGCTATTACTGTATTAATAGTTCCCATTTTTAGGGAAAAGAGGTCAGTGCCCCTGACTGAACAGTCTAATATTCTGTAGTTTAAAATATCTTGTAGCACACCAGTTGAAAATTGCTACCTTTGTTCATCTCTTTCTCTCTTTTGTTTTTCTTCCCTCTTTCTTTTCACCCTCCCTCACTCCTTGCTTCTCTGTCACACCCACTAAGTCTCACCATTTGCTCACCCCTCCCTCCATGTTTGTGGACCATCTTCTCCCATTTCCGGCCAGGTCCAGTTCTTTCTCACCCCAGTGGAGGAGGAAGTCCTGGCCTCCCAGGCTGCTGTGCTTTACTCGACAATTCGGATTAGCCTCCTCCCCAGGCACAATGTCCAAAGTTAATCTGAGATACCACGTCTCATCAGCATTGGGCAGGATGTCACCTTGATGAGTTCCTAGATGCTCCTGCTCACCCTTCATCCACATCACCCGTACAGGTTTGGGGTAAAATCCTGAGACATGGCACACCAGCTGCAGATGACCAGGCAAAGGAGGGGGGCCACTGGAAAGCCAGACCTTGGGCTTCACTGGGGCAGAAAGGAGCAGGCCATTGTCACATTATGACTCTAATCTAGAGCATAGGGCCCTGGCCGTTGGCTCAGTGGTAGAGCATCTGCGTGGTATACAGGAGTCCCGGGTTCAATTCCAAGCCAGGGCACACAGGAGAGGCACCCATCTGCTTCTCTACCCCTCCACCTCTCCTTCCTCTCTTTCTCTCTCTTCCCCTCCTGCAGCCAAGGCTCAATTGGAGCAAAGTTGGCCCGGTGCTGAGGATGGCTCTATGGCCTCTGCATCAGGTGCTAGAATGGCTCTGGTTGCAACAGAGCAATGCCCCAGATGGGCAGAGAATTGCCCCCTGGTGGGCACGCCAGGTGGATCCTGGTCGGGCACATGCGGGAGTCTGTCTGACTGCCTCCCTGTTTGCAACTTTAGAAAAATACAAAAAAAAAAAAAAAAAAAAAAAGAACATAGGGACTCGAAACCCACAGGTTTGGACAGTGACTCCTTTCACTGTTTTGGCACCCTGTACCTTTGAATTCACAGAATTGGTGGAACACGAAATAGAAAAGTCTTGAGGGAGAGAAAACAGGACTAACCTTGTCTCTGCAGTTCCGCTTTCTCTGCATCAAAAATACCTAAGAGAAGGAGGGCAAGTGTTTGAGAGGAATTTCTCTATGATATTAAAGATACCATGATATTGAGAGAGAATTGCACAGAACCTCTGTGCTCTGCTTCTGCTGCCCTCAGTCGCAAGCACACATGAATGATTCTAGAAAATCATGAAATCTATTCTTCCCAAAGGTCCCCTTGAAAATCTTACTGTGGTCTATGCAGAATGCAGCTAACAGCCACCTATAGTCTATATCTCAATGGGATCTGGATAGAAGAAAAAGAGTTCTGTTCCTATGAGAGTGATGTAACACAAATTTTAGTGTATGTCAAAACACACCTAGCTGCCTGATTTAGGCAATGGTGCAGTGAGTAGAGCGTTGGACTGGGACACAGAGGACCCAGGTTCAAAACCCCAAGGTGGTCCCCAGCTTGAGGGAGGGCTCATCTGGCTTGAGCACAGGTTAACCGGCTTGAGCATGGGGTTGCTGGCTTGAGAGTGGGATCATAGACATGACCCATGGTCACTGGCTTGAGCTCAAGAGTTTTGGCTTGAGCAAGGCATCACTCACTCTTCTGTAACCCCCAATCAAGGTACATATGAGAAAGCAATCAATGAACAAATAAGGAGCTGCAACAAAGAGCCACAAGGAAGAATTGATACTTCTCATCTCTCTCTTCCTGTCTCTCTGTCCCTCTCTGTGTCTCTCTCTCTCTGTCTCTGTCACAAAAACAAAAACAAACACAAGCAATAAAAGGCTCTAGGAAAATGGTTGTGTCTGAGTCACTATTTCAGCCATGAATCCACAAGTCATCCAGCAAGTCTTAGCCTTGATTTTGTGCCCAGGTGCTGTTGACAAATGATAATATGAGATGGTATGGAAAGAGGATGGACCCTGGAAAGCTGTGAGTAGTGAGAGGATAAAAAAAGAATGAGAAAAGCAGGAGAAAATTTGGGGAGAAGAAGGAATTAAACCAGAAACATCCAAAAAATAAAAATCCCAGAGCCTGAACTGCAAATTGGCAGAAACTTTTGCTTGTACTAGGGCCTCCAGCTCCATCCTCAGCATCCAAAATATAAGAAGAGGGCTGGAGATGGGCTGACCCAGACCCTCAGGGGTATGCACAGCATGCTTTCATCCAGACCATCCACACCCATGTGTTCTGGCCATGGTTACTCTTACTTTGCTCATGTTTGTGCTCATTGTCACTACCTGGGATGAGACCTGTTAGCAACAGAAGTGGCAAAAGCAGTTTCAGGAGGATGACGTCAGAGTAATGGCACTGTAGGGAGCAATCCCCCAAAACTCAACAAGATCTTCAACGAGAAACAGAAAAATCTATCCTTGGAGACTCCATATGTTCCGCAATACACCTGAAGGTATGGTCGAGTGAAAAATTGGCTAAATATATAATCAAACCCTGAAGGAAATAGGGAGTAAGAAATATTCCACCTTCCTCACTAACCTAAATAGGGCTGCTTTCACTGGGAACTGAGAGTATAGGAACTAAGGCGGGCAAAGGGGGTGAATAGATCCAGGCCACGGCACAGACGGCCGAACCAGGCTGTGGCATGGAGATCCAAGCCGAGGAAAAACTGCTTGTGGCAACCCAGTCAATACAAGCTAGGACTCACACCAAACCCACACAAAGAAAGACAAGTGGGGCAGCCATTTGCCCCGATCTCCTGGTTAGCACACGCAGATAGTGGGTGAGAGATTCCTCCTAGAGCCCTGGGAGTGGGCGCCCATGTTACCCCACAGAGAGGCAGAGTCAGAGGCCTTTCTGTGAGCCAAGAGCAGAATCTCGGGACTGCCCTAGTGCCCTGAAAAAGCCGTGCCCGGGGAGGGAGCAAGAGCTAAATCCAACACTGGAACTTCTCCGTGCGGGCATTGGTCTCACTTGGAGTGTGAGACGGCCACCTGATATCCTGGTAGGCACGCACAGAGAATGGGCAAGAGATTCCTCCTAGAGCCCTGGGAGTGGGTGCCCGTGTTACCCCACAGAGAAGCAGAGTCAGGGGCCTCTGGGTGGGCCAAAAGCAGAATCTCCGGGCTGCCCCAGCACCCTGAAAAAGCTGCACATGGGGAGGGAGCGAGAGCTAATTCTAACACTAGAACTTCTCCTTGCGGGCGGGAGTCTCTCTCGAAGTGTGAGACGGCCAGCCTGATATCCTGGTCGGCACGCACGGAGAGGGGGCAAGAGACTCCTCCAAGCACCTCAGGAGTGGGCGCCCATGTTCCCGGACAGAGGAGCAGAGTCAGGGGCCTTTGTGTGGGCCGAAAGCGGAATCTCGGGCTACCCCAGCGCCTTGAAAAAGCCACGCACAGGGAGGGAGCGAGAGCTAATTCCAACGCTGCAACTTTTCCATGCGGGTGGGGGTCTCATTCGGAGTAAGAGATGGCCTGCTCCATACCCCAGTCTGCATGTGCAGATAGTGAGAGAGAGATTTCTCCGAGCGCCCCGGGAGTGGGCGTCCACCCATGTTACGGAGAGAGGGGCAGAGTCAGAGGTCTTTGTGTGGGTGGAAGCCCCACCTGATTATGTTAGCAGCGCTGACTGATTGAGCCTTACCCAGAGCCCTCTGCTGACTGAGAATAGAGTGGGGATTTACCAGCTCTTTGAACCCCTTACTATCCAGGCAGAGGCAGCAGCAACCCCATAGCTGGATTATCAGGCTACTAATTCAGAAAGGAAAGACTAGGAGAGAGGCTCCAGGAACATGGACTCTCTCACTGTCGGAGCCTACAAATGCTAATGAGCCTCGACTGCCAACCAGACTGAAGCCCAATATATGACATCGCCATAAAGACTTATCAACTGCAAACCTCTACCTGAGCGTGCCACAGGGACAGAACCTGGGGTGCAGAGTCACCAACCAGGAAGAAGGAGAGAAAAGAAAAAGCAAGAAGATAACCTCTCAAAATCAAGAATAATCCACAGACTTTATAACCTATCCCATTTTATTATATTTGTACGTTTGTTTCTCTTCATGTCTTGATTATTTTTATCCTCTTCCAATTTGGTCATTTAATTCTCTGCTGGTCTTACTCTCTCATCTCCTTGAACTACACTACCCATAAGTGTTACATCTCCCATTATCTTTTCTTTCTTCTTCCTTTCTCTCTATGAGGGTTGCACTCCAAAACCCTTAACTCTCTCTCTCTCTCTCTCCTTTATTTTTCTTCTTTTAGTGGTTCCCTTTTTTTTCTCTCTTTCTTTTCTCCCTCTATATTAGTTTCTTCCTTTTTCCTTTACATCTCCTCTCATTCAATCCTCAATAACGAACAAATTATCTTATCTGGGACTCAAACTTATGTTTGTAGCATTTTGGGGGGTTTTTACTTTGCTTTTTTAACTCACTAGCAGTGCTCCCAACCCTGGCTCTTCATTTTATCTAGTTCTTGTTCCACTAAATACAATAGTAATTTTTTAATCCCCCCCCCCATTTTCCTGTTTTCCTCTTATTCCTTTCATCATATCTCTTAGTCAACCAACACCTAAAAGCAAATAATTTTATTTTTGACCTAAATTTTTTTCTTATTTGCATTTTGTGGGTCCATACCCCCTTCTTTTGCTCCTTTATTACTTCTCCCCAACTGAGGCCCTCAATTATAGGCATTGTTTGTTCTATTTAGCACAATATAATTCACAATTCACCACAAGATTTTCTCAAGAAGGAGGGGAAAGAAGAAGAGAGGAAAAAAGGAGGCGGGGGAATAATTTTTCTTTTTAATTTTTAATTCTTTTCTATTTTTTATTTGTATTTTATTAACTTTTTATTCTTTATTAAATCTCATTAATACTATCAAAAAAACCACCCTCAGATGCCATTAAGGAAAAAGAAATCGAATATCATCGAATATCATGGATACAAAAGAGAGAAAGGTAACAAAGAAAGATGAGGAAAAATCTATGGAGAAAATTTTAATATATTGAAAACCTTGAAGTGAAATTACAGAGAATTACAAATAGAAATCCTAAAAATACTCACAGATATACAAGAAAACACAGAAAGGCAATTTAGGGGGCTCAGAAAACAACTCAATGAACACAAAGAATATATTACCAAGGAAATTGAAACTATAAAAACAAATCACACAGAGATGAAAAACTCAATTCACGAGCTGAAAAACGAGGTAACAAGCTTAGCTAATAGAACAGGCCAGATAGGAGGTAGGATTAGTGAAATAGAAGAAAAGCAATTTGAAAGAAGAAGGAGACTCAAAAACTTAAAAAAAATGAGATAGCCCTACAGGAATTATCTGACTCCATCAAAAAGAATAACCTAAGAATAATAGGTATATCAGAGGGAGAAGAGAGAGAAAATGGAATGGAGAACATATGCAAAAAATTAATAGATGAGAACTTCCCAAGCCTGTGGAAAGACTTAAAGCCTCAAATTCAAGAAGCAAACAGAACTCTGAGTTTTCTTAACCCCAACAAACCTACTCCAAGGCATATCATAATGAAATTGGCACAAACCAATGACAAAGAAAAAATTCTCAAGGCAGCCAGGAAAAAGAAGAATACAACATATAAAGGAAGGCCCATTAGATTATCATCAGATTTCTCAACAGAAATTCTAGAAAAGTTAGAAAAGAGTGGACCCCAATATTTAAAGTCCTGAAAGAGAGGAACTTTCAGCTACGAATACTATACCCATGAAAGCTATCCTTCAAATACCAAGGAGAAATAAAAACATTCACAGATACAGAAAAGATGAGGAAATGTATCATCAGAAAACCCCCACTCCAGGAATTACTAAAGGGGGTTCTCCAATCAGATACAAAGAACAACAACAACAACAAAAAAGCCACAAGTAAAAGCTCCAAGAAGAACACAATAAAACCAAAATTAAAATGTGACAATAACAAAAAAAAGGAGGGGGGGGAGGATGGAGATTAATAATAGCAAAAGATGATGGAGTGCAAAAGTACTCCAAGATAGTGCACTACAATGAACAGGGCAAGAACCCTTTTCATTACTTAAAGGTAACCACCATTGAAAAAACCACCACAGAAGCACATGATTTAAAAAAGATAGCAACAGAGGAAAGATGTATGGAATACAACCAAATAAAATCAAAAGATAGAAAAATGGAAGAGAAGGATCAAACAAGACACAAAACTAACGGAAAGCAATCTATAAAATGGCAATAGGGAACTCACAAGTGTCAATAATTACACTAAATGTAAACGGATTAAACTCACCAATAAAAAGGCACAGAATAGCAGAATGGATCAAAAAAGAAAATCCAACTGTATGCTGCCTACAAGAAACTCATCTAGTAACAAGGATAAAAACAAATTCAAAGTGAAAGGCTGGAAAACAATACTCCAAGCAAATAACATCCAGAAAAAAGCAGGCGTAGCAATACTAATATCTGATAATGCTGACTACAAGACAGGAAAAGTACTCAGACACAAAAATGGCCATTTTGCTATGGTTAAGGGGACACTGAATCAAGAAGACATAACAATTCTTAATATATATGCACCAAACCAAGGAGCACCAAAATATATAAGAAAGCTACTTATTGACCTTAAAACAAAAATTGAAAAAAATACAATCATACTTGGAGACCTCAATACACTGCTGATGGCTCTAGATCGGTCATCCAAACAGAGAATCAATAAAGATATAATAGCCTTAAAGAAAACACTAGAGCACCTGGATATGATAGACATCTACAGGACATTTCATCCCAAAGTGACAAAGTATACATTTTTCTCCAGTGTACATAGATTATTCTCAATAATTGACCATATGTTGGGCCACAAAACAACATCAGCACATTCAGAAAAATCAAAGTTGTACCAAGCATATTTTCTGATCATAAAGCCTTGAAACTAGAATTCAACTGCAAAAAAAACAGGGAAAAAATTCCACAAAAATGTGGAAACTAAACAACATACTTTTAAAAAGCGAATGGGTCAAAGAAGAAATAAGCTCAGAGATCAAAAGATATATACAGACAAATGAAAATGACAATACGACATATCAGAATCTATGGGATGCAGCAAAAGCTGCATAAGAGGGAAGTTCATATCACTTCAGGTATATATGAACAAACAAGAGAGAGCCCAAGTGAACCACTTAACTTCACACCTTAAGGAACTGAAAAAAGAAGAACAAAGACAACCCAAAACCAGCCGAAGAAAGGAGATAATAAAAATCAGAGCAGAAATAAATAAAATAGAGAACAGAAAAACTATAGAAAAAATTAATAGAACAAGGAGCTGGTTCTTTGAAAAGATCAACAAAATTGACAAACCCTTGGCAAAACTTACCAAGGAAAAAAGAGAAAGAACTCATATAAACAAAGCCAAAATGAAAGAGAAGAAATCACCATGGACATTGTAGATATACAAAGAATTATTGTAGAATACTATGAAAAACTTTATGCTGCTAAATTCAACAACCTAGAAGAAATGGATAAATTCCTAGAACAATACAACCTTCTAGACTGAGTCAAGAAGAATCAGAAAGCCTAAACAGGCCTATTAGTAGAGAAGAAATAGAAAAAACCATTAAAAACCTCCCCAAAAATAAAAGTCCAGGCCCAGACGGCTATACTAGCGAATTTTATCAAACATTCAAAGAAGACTTGGTTCCTATTCTACTGAAAGTCTTCCAAAAAATTGAAGAAGAAGCAATACTTCCAAACACATTTTATGAGACCAACATAACCCTCATATCGAAACCAGGCAAGGATGGCACAAAAAAAGAAAACTACAGACCAATATCTCTAATGAATACAGATGCTAAAATACTAAACAAAATACTAGCAAATCAAAGACAACAACATATTAAAAAAATAATACATCATGATCAAGTGGGATTCATCCCAGAATCTAAAGGATGGTTCAACATACGTAAAACAGTTAACATAATACACCATATCAACAAAATAAAGAACAAAAACCACATGATCTTATCAATAGATGCAGAAAAAGCATTTGATAAAATACAACACAACTTTATGTTTAAGACTCTCAACAAAATGGGTATAGAAGGAAAATATCTCAACATGATAAAGGCCATATATGATAAACCATCAGCTAACATCATATTAAATGTCACTATACTGAGGCTTTCCCCCTTAAATCAGGAATAAGACAGGGTTGTCCACTCTCTCCACTCTTATTTAATGTGGTACTAGAGGTTCTAGCCAGAGCAATCAAACAAGACAAAGAAATAAAAGGCATCCATATCGGAAAAGAAGTAAAGGTATCACTTTTTGCAGATGATATGATCCTATACATTGAAAACCCCAAAGAATCCACAAAAAGACTACTAGAAACAATAAGCCAATACAGTAAGGTCACAGGATACAAAATTAACATACAAAAGTCAATAGCCTTTCTATATGCCAACAATGAAACATTTGAGAACGAACTCAAAAAAATAATTCCCTTCACGACTGCAACAAAAAAAATAAAATACCTAGGAATAAACATAACAAAGAATGTAAAGGACTTATATAATGAAAACTACAAACCATTGTTAAGGGAAATCGAAAAAGATATAATGAGATGGAAGAATATTCCTTGTTCTTGGTTAGGAACAATAAATATAATCAAGATGGCCATATTACCCAAAGCAATATACAAATTTAATGCAATTCCCATCAAAATTCCAATGACATTTTTTACAGAAATGGAACAAAAAATCATCAGAACTATATAGAACTATAAAAAACCCAGAATAGCCATAGCAATCCTAAAGAAAAAGAATGAACCTGGGGGCATTACAATACCTGACTTCAAACTATATTATAGGGCCACGACAATCAAAACAGCATCGTATTGGCAAAAAAATAGACACTCAGACCAATGGAACAGAATAGAAAGCCCAGAAATAAAACCACATATATATGGTCAAATAATTTTTGATAAAGGGGTCAACAATGCACAATGGAGAAAAGAAAGCCTCTTCAACAAATAGTGCTGGGAAAACTGGAAAGCCACATGCAAAAGAATGAAACTGGACTACAGTTTGTCCCCCTGTACTAAAATTAACTCAAAATGGATCAAAGATCTAAATATAAGACCTGAAACAATAAAGTACATACAAGAAGACATAGGTTCTAAACTCATGGACCTTGATTTTAAAGAGCATTTTATGAATTTGACTCCAAAGGCCGGGAAAGTGAAGGCAAAAATTAATGAATGGGACTACATCAGACTAAGAAGTTTTTGCTCAGCAAGAGAAACTGATAACAAAATAAACAGAAAGCCAACTAAATGGGAAATGATATTTTCAAACAACAGCTCAGATAAGGGCCTAATATCCAAAATATACAAAGAACTCATAAAACTTAACAACAAACAAACAAACAATCCAATAAAAAATGGGAAGAGGACATGAACAGACACTTCTCCCAGGAAGAAATACAAATGGCCAACAGATATATGAAAAAATGCTCATTTTCTTTAGTTATTAGAGAAATTCAAATCAAAACTGCAATGAGATACCACCTCACACCTGTTAGATTAGCTATTATTAACAAGACAGGTAATAGCAAATGTTGGAGAGGCTGTGGAGAAAAATGAACCCTCATACACTGTTGGTGGGAATGTAAAGTAGTACAACCATTATGGAATAAAGTATGGTGGTTCCTCAAAAAACTGAAAATAGAACTACCTTATGACCCAGCAATCCCTCTACTGGGTATACACCCCCAAAACTCAGAAACATTGATATGTAAAGACACATGCAGCCCCATGTTCATTGCAACATTGTTCACAGAGGCCAGGACATGGAAACAACCAAAAAGCCCTTCAATAGATGACTGCATAAAGAAGATGTGGCACATATACACTATGGAATACTACTCAGCCATAAGAAATGATGACATTGGATCATTTACAGCAAAATGGTGTGATCTTGATAACATTATATGAAGTGAAATAAGTAAATCAGAAAAACCCAGGAACTGCATTATTCTGTACGTAGGTGGAATATAAAAGCGAGACTAAGAGACATTAATAAGAGTGTGGTGGTTACGGGGGGCAGGGAGAGGGAGAGGGAAAGGGGGAGGGGGAGGGGCACAAAGAAAACTAGATAGAAGGTGACAGAGGACAATCTGACTTTGGGTGATGGGTAAGCAACATAGTTGATTGACAAGATAACCTGGACATATTTTCTTTGAACATATGTACCCTGATTTATTGATGTCACCCTAGTAAAATTAATAAAAAAAAAGAAGTTGCAAAAGCAGTATTTCACCAGGAGATGGAAATTCTGACTCTTAGAGGTGGTATTTCATCTCTGAAGTCAGAAACCCATTGTTTCCTCGGTGCTCTATAGTACTGACTTCCTTTTCCAAGGGACAAGACTGCCTCATCCCTGTTGCTCATCAGAGAAAGATGTGCCTCCCACACAGTGACCCTCCCACTAAGCCTGTCATTTTACTCTGGACTTGAGTTTTAGATTTTTCTTCTTACCTCCCTGGTTTTCAGGTGTCTTTCTTCAACTCAGCTGTCTTTATACTACCTTGGGAAACCCACCATATGGTTTTGAAAGGTTATTTTACCTCCTCAGACTTTTATTATATCCTCTATTAAATCAGAAGGCACTGTTAAACTATTGCCTCCTTTAATGCAGGAAAATTCTTTTGGTTTATTCACCCAACTCAATCTTCCCTGCATGGCCCTCTCTTCTCTTGCACATTCTCAGTGGCTCCTCTTTCTCATTTTATCCCACTTATCTGGTCTCAAAACTGCAACCTTGGTGTATCAAGATAATGTGCTCCCCGGCCAGAGCATAAGAAAGAAAGCATTTTAAACATTTATTTGTCTGGGCTATACTACCGCAAACCCAAATCCTAAACTCGTTATATAAATACTACAGTTTATACTCTAGAAAAGTTACCTTATGCCATAGCAATTTATGCAAAAACAAAACAATACAAAGTGAAAAACGAATTTACTACCAGTCTATGACCTTCCCTTTAGTTGCTCTTGCCTTTTCAAAGTGGCCCCTACTCTGGAGCCTGATCCTTCAGCCAGTGATAAATACTCAAATATATTTCTCCCCAACAAGGTGAGCAACAGGTTCAGGTTGAAGTGGAGCCGACAGTCCCCTCTGTAAAGTTCTTACAGCTGGTGAGACCCTGGTCTCAGAAAGAAGACTGAGATAATCCTCTCCTGGAATTGACATTGCCCCCATAGAATGTGGCGAAGCCCCTTGAACAGATTTAACACTAGCCTCACAGGGGCTGAAACATGAAATGTCCATGCTCCAGTCCTCTCTCTCTTCCCCAAGTGGAATCTAGCCCTGCAGGGCAGGATATCCAGCACCTGGGCGTCTGACTGTGAAGATCCACCCTACCCAATGCACATGAGCCGCTGTGCTGGTGCTGATTACAGAGAGAGAATCCACCTCAGCTGGACCAAGTGTGACCAACTCTTTCTTTGGGTACCACTCTAGCAAGGGTTGTTAGGTCCTGAACTGATGATGTCTGTAGCTGGCCTCTGGATGTGCCAGCCCGGGAGCTCTCTGGAAGGAACCCAATGCAGACCAATGGGAGTCACTGCCCATAGCTGGCCCTCCACAACCTTCTTGGAGCTACAAGCCATCCAGAGTTTGTGGCTGCCTCTGCTGGGCCCAGGTGCACATGGAAATACCAAGTTGCCCACATGAGTTGCCTTTTGCCCACACTGGGCAAAAGTCCCCTCAGTCCCACCTCCTGCAGCCTCTGTCTGCTTGCTGGCTGCTTGTTGGGCTCAGCCACTGAAAAATACCTCTGCTAGTCTAGAGATTGTGGCAATTCAGGGATTAAGAAGGGTGGTGTGTGTGGCTCTGCCCCTCGGCCCCAGGATTCAGTCTGTCTAGACTTTTTTTTTTTTACCAACCTTAGTAGGGTGTGGCCCCAGGAGTCTGGTGGGTGTGGCTTCTGAGACCAGAAGTGTGGTCTGCAGTATTCTGGACAGTTTCTACGGAGTCTGCCCTGAGGTGTATGCACCAGTTTTGGACATGGAGAGTTTGGGAGAAAACTCTAGCTTCAACACCAGAAAATTGAGTTACTGATATGCCTCCTACTTCCTGGCCTGTCAGAATGACCCATTACTATTAATGGGGTAGCAGAGATTCCTGAAGGTGGAGCAGTTTCTTTTTCCCAGGCGGATTCCACTCAGAGGGAACTACTCCACTCACAACTAAAGTATTGGAGGATGACTCAACACAGAGGTTCCGGTGGCCATCACTCACAGTGTCTCTCCCTGGGCCTCCAAATTTACACCCTCCTCATGCAACTCAGGTCCCCCTCAACTCCCCCTCAGGTCCCTCTCAGCTCTCCCTCAACTGGAGCCCCTGGTAAGTGGCTGTGAAGGAGAATTTTTGTACAGACCTTTTAAAATGGGGGTTGCCTCTCTGAGAGCTCCATCTCTTTCTTGCAGACAGAAACCCAGCTCTTTTCACCTCCAAATGCTGTGTGAACACCTATTCTAGGCTCTGGGGCTCTAGGCTGAAGCTCCAGACCTGGGGCTGAGCACCCACACCTCTCAGGGCAACCGTCCCCACAGTGAGAGTCCCTCCAGACCCTCAGCCACCACTTGCTCCTGGGCATGGGGCAGCCCTTTCTGTGTCTCTGCCCTTCCTTCCAGTCTCAGTGGAGCTTCTTCTGTGAATCTTGGTTATAGACTCCTCTTCGTTTAACACATAGTTGGTTTTTCAAGATGATTCCTCTTAAATTAAGTTGTAATCCAATTTGGTCCTGGGAGTTGGTGGTTGGAACATCTGCCTAATCCGTCACCATCTTGGAATCCCTCATTTCAATCTCATTCTTTTATTGCAACTAGTGTTAATGAGACAACTTGTATCATTTATTTTACTTCAAGGAAAATTTTTTCTCTAAAGATTTTTCATCTTTTTAAAAATTATTTTCTAGTGAAACATCTTATCCCTGAACTATGAAGTTAATGTGTGAATAACTCATAATTAGTTGTTCATTTTACAATGGGGTGAACCTGACATAAAGTTAACTATTTTAAAGTATACAATCCATTGGCATTTAGTTCATTATATTATTGTGGAACCATTAGCTCTGAAAATTTTCAAAATATTTTTATTACTCTAAAAGAACATTTTATATTCATTAAGCAATCACTTTCTTACACCATGCCACTATTTATCAATAACTTTCTGTCTCTGAGGAGTTACTTCCTCTGGATATTTCATATAAACGGGATCATACAATACGTGTCTTTCATGTCTGGATTCTTTTACTTAGCATAATGTTTTTGAAGTGCTTCCTTGTTCTATCATGTATCTACCATTTCCTTCTGCATGAAATACTTTTTTCCAACCCTTCACTTGTAGTCAATGCTATCAGCAGTGTATGATGATTTCTTCTTCTACATCACCTCTTCAACACTTATATTTACTTGTCTTACCTATAATAGCTAAGGAATTATTTATTAACACTGTTTTCATTGAATTTCAAGGTTTAAGAGCAGTCAATCATATAACAGTAATACAGGAATTTCTCTCATAGCAGAGGGATATGTTTGCCTGGGAAGATACTCCATCTTGAAAAAAGGCACACTGCTTGAAATAAAAGGAGATCATGGAAAAAATAACTAGAAACCTAACGGTACTTTGTTGTTCTTGCTAGAAACTAAAAGTATCAATTGCCTCATGGACACAGAAAGGTAAAGGGGTACAAGTGTGTATTCTGAGTAGTAGCCCTCTAGTTCTACAGAAAGTTCTAATACGTATGACATGTTTTTAAAATTTTATCTGAAAAAAATAAAAGCATAAGATCCTACATATTTTTGCTATAAAGTAATCAAGGACCTATTTGCTTTACACATAACAAAAGATACTAGAAAGTAGGAAATGTATAAAATCTTACATTAGAGAAGTAAATATTGAAGCTTAGGGACCAAAGGGGGGAAAAAAAGGGATACATTATAAGACAAGGCCCTGATAACAGGTGCCATAATGAAAAAAGTGTTTTGTTTTTTAAGCAAGTGAACAATTTTAAACATGAGAGTGATATGATTAAAATAGCATTTAGAAAAAATTTCTAATTCACGTTGAGATTTACAATTAGACAGTGATGAAAGCTACAAGGCAGATAGATGACTTTAGTGACCGGAACAAAGGCAATAGCAGTGAGGCTGCAGAGTAGAAAGAACCAAGCATGGTGCTAAGCAGGATTAGTCAAACAAAGTGTGACCAGGAGGACTTAAAATGGTGTCATTTATGAAGCTAGACAACAGTTTGGCAGTGTTGGGCAAACAATTTATAGTAAGTGTTTTTTAGGTCTGCTCACTTGTACTGGGACAGCACCATGTGTGTATAGTCTATGGAAGCCTGCGGGTGCTTTCCCTCAGGTCAGCAGATTGCAAATTGCAGTTTGCAGATTGCCTGCCTCCATGGAGAAGGGGGATTGTTTGCTGGAGAAGGTTTTTTTCCCCCTAGCCTGTTTTGGCTAGTTATTTCAGAGAGAGAGAGAGAGAGAGAGAGAAGGAATGCTGAGGGGCACAGGAGCCCTGAGATGCATGTTTGGTTGAGAACTGATGAGACTGGTGTGGTCCAGAGATAGGAGAAAGAGAAGTGGTCTTCACTGCCTGTATGCTCATCCACCATTACGAGACTCTAATAAACAAAATGGCTGACCATTTTCTTGCTCCACAGTTTTTTTTACTGTCTCCCAGAATCTAGTATGAACCTTCATGGCCATAGTGACAGCCACTGGCTGTATAGGGAGGGAAGGAGGTACTGAGATACGCAGTCCATTTGGGTTATGTTGAAATTGAGGCTCCAGCTAGAGGTATTTTGGGGATTCAGAGCATATAGATTGTTGCAAGAAGGTGCTATGAACTACACAGTATCTACTGAGCACATGCCCATAGAAAGCAGTGTAGACTTTTGTAAATCTGTCTGTCATTTTAAAATAAAATTTGAAGTTAATTTTAATCAATATTATTTGTGTTTTATAAAATGTTCAAGTCTCTCGAATGAATTCACAGGCTGTCCTTAGATTACAACAATATTAGCATTCGATGTTTCAAGTTTATGATGCTCACTCCCATAAAAATTAAAAAAAAAATAACATGTGAGTGTTTCTGCATACATCATTAGCATCATACTTACAGACTATGTGAGCAAAATAGTTTGGTTGTACTGTGGAAGAATATGCAGTAATGGAGGAGATAAGTGAGGAAGTTGGTGTCCCTGGTATGCTTACTTTTGCTCTTCTCGACTGTGAAAAGCACAAATGTTTTATTTGTGTTAAGCTAGAGTGTGTTTCAACTTATAACAAAAGTTGGCTCATATCATTGTTGTAGGAACAGAACTGTGCCAATACCGAAGGATCCCCTGTATTTATATTTTCTTTATTTATTAAATACTGAGCACTTACTGTGTGCTAGACATTTTTTAAGTGTACAGTGACATGATAAAAATGGATAGGAAGGATGGACCAAGTCAAGGATATCAAAGAGGATTCCCATAATGTGATGACACATCTGCACTCTGAAAGATTAGAAGTTAGCCTGAAAAAAAGAACACAGTATATGCTAAGACCTAGTAAACACAGGGAGTATATACCATTTGAGGAACCAAAAAAAAAATACAGTTCATTGACTTATATATTTCATATCACAAAATTTCTCAAATATTAAAATCTGTTTTAAGTATATTTTCTTTTGAAAAAATGGACTAAAGATATTTTAGGATATAATTATGCATTATGGTAAAGAAATCAAGAGAAGGTTGAGCAATGAAAGGGAAACTATAGAAGAAATGAAAACAAAAACCATATGATCTTATCAAAAATGCAAAAAGGCATTCGAAAAAATGCATCATTTTATGTTTAAAACACTCAACAAAATAAAAAAAGGAAAATATCTCAACATAATGAAGGCCATTTATGACAAACCATCAGCTAACATCATATTAAATGGCAAAAAACTGAGGACTTTTTCTCTAAGATCAGGAACAAGACAAGACTGTCCACTCTCTCCACTCTCATGCAACATAATGCTGGAAGTTCTAGCCAGTGCAATGAGACAAGAGAAAGAAATAAAAGGCATTCATATTGGAAAAGAAGAAGTAAAGGTTTCACTTTTTGCAGGTGATATGATTCTGTGTATAGAAAACCCCAAAGACTCCACAAAGACTATTAGAAAAAATAAACCAATACAGTAAGGTTGTAGGATACAAAATTAATATACAGAAGTTGATTGCCTTCTTATATGTCAATAATGAAACATCAGAAAACAAACTAAAAAAATATAATCTGTTTTACAATTGCAACAAAAAAAAATATACCTAGAAATAAATATAACAAAGAATGTAAAGGACTTATATCATGAAAACTACAAAACATTTTTAAGGGAAATTGAAAAAGATACAAAAGAAATGAAAAAATATTCTTTGTTCTTGGATAGGAAGAATAAATACAGTTAAAATGACCATATTACCCTAAGCAATATACAAAATTAATGCAATTCCCATCAAAATTTCATGTCATTTTTTAAAGAAATGGAACAAAAAACCATGAGGTTTATATGGAACTATAAAAAGCCCCAAATAGCCAAAGTAATCCAAAGAAAAAATAACAAAACTAGGGGCATTAGAATACCTGACTTCAAATAATATTATAGACCAACAATAATCAAAACAGCATGGTATTGGCAGAAAAATAGACACTCAGACAAATGGAACAGAATAGAGAGCCCAGAAATAAAACCACATATATAGGGTCAAATAATCTTTGATAAAGGAGCCAAAAACAGAAAACAAAGATCAGAAAGCCTCTTCAATAAATGGTGCCAAAAAACCGAGAGAGCCAGGTTTAAAAAAATGAAACTTGACTATAGTTTGTCCCCTTGTACTGAAATTAATTCAAAGTGGATCAAAGACCTAAATATAAGACCTGAAACAATGAATTACATAGAAGAAAATATAGGTACTAAACTCATGGACCTTGGCCATAAAGAGCATTTGATGAATTTGACTCCAAAGGCCAGGGAAGTGGAGGCAAAGACAAATGAATGAGACTACATCAGACTAAGAAGCTTTAGCACAGAAAGAGAAACTGGCAACAAAACAAACAGACAGCCAACTAAATGGGAGATGATATTTTCAAACAACAGCACAGATAAGGGCCTAATATCCAAAATATAAAAAGAACTCACAAAACTCAACAATAAAGAGCAAACAATCCAATAAAAAAATGGGAAAAGGACATGAACAGACACTTATCCTAGGAAGAAATACTAATGGCCAACAGATATATGAAAAGATGCTCATCTTCATTTGCTACTGGAGAAATGCAAATCAAAACTACAATAAAATACCACCTCACACCTGTTAGATTAGCTATTATCAACAAGACAGTAATAACATGTGTTGCAGAGGCTGTGTAGAAAAAGGAACACTCATCCACTGTTAGTGGGAATGTAAAGTAGTACAACCACTAAGGAGGACATTGTGGTGATTCCTCAAAAAATTAAGAATAGTACTACCATATGATTCAGCAATCCCTCTACTGGGTATATACCCCCCAAACTCAAAAACACTGGTACATAAAGACACATGCAGCCATGTTCATTGCAGCATTGTTCACAGTGGCCAAGACAACATAGAAACCACCAAAAAGCCATACAGTAGTTGATTGGATAAAGAAGATGTAGTACATACATACTATGGAACACTACTCAGCCATAAGAAATGATGACATAGGATCATTTATGACAACATATAATTTATAGATGGACCTTGATACTGAGTGAAATAAATAAATCAGAAAAAACTAAGAACTGTATGATTCCATACATAGGTGGGACACAAAATTGAGACTCATGGACATAAACAAAAGTGTGATGATTATCAGGGGGAAGGGAAGAGAAGGGAAGGAGAGGGCTGGGGGAGGGGAGAGGCATAAAGAAAACCAAATAGAAGGTGATGGAGGACAGTTTGACTTTGGGTGATGGGTATACAACATAATCAAATGTCAAAATGATTTGGAAATGTTTTCTCTAAATTTTTTGTACTCTAATTGATCAATGTCACATGGTTAAAATTAATTGTCTAAATAAAATTTTTTAAAAAATGAGAATGATGTGCCATTAGATATTACCATCTTATTCCTGATTATTATGTATACAGATGCAAAAGTTGGATAATGAAGAAGGTTAAGAGGAAATAAAATGATACATTTGAACATGGTATTGGAGAACTCTATGAATATCCTGCACTATCAGAAGGACAAACAACTCGGTTCTAGAACAAATTAAGTCTGAAACATTGCTGGAGGCAAAAATGACAAAACTGAAGCTTTTCTACTTGGGGCACATCATGAGAAAGAGGGCAGGTTTTTTAGAAAAGATGATAGTGCTTAGAAAACTAAAAAGCAGTATGAAAAGAGGAAGACCTACTGTGAGACGGAGTAACTTCATAGAAGAAGCCATAGGCATGAGTGCACAGGAGCTGAGCAGGACTGTTGAGGACAAAAAATTGTGGACAGAACTCATTCATAGGAGCTCTGGGAGTCAGAGCCAACTCAACAGCACATAACACACACTGAAATGACAATTTAATTTTTAATTATACTCTTTATTTTTATTTACTCACCAGTCTAGAAAGTACCACTTTAGTACCACTTTGATTAGCATAATGGTAATTGCACACACCCTTGTCCTATTCCTAATTTTAATGTTAAACCTTCTAAATTTTTATTATCAAGTCTATGTCCATTACTTTGATTATAGATAAACTGAACTATATTAAGGAAGTTCTCTTTATGGCAAAATTGATAAGATGTTTTTTTTATCAATGTATATTTAATTTTATTAAGGGTTTTGTCAGACATACAAGGAGATGATTATATTGTTTATTTTTTCCTTTTAATTTGTTAATTTAGACAACTACATTAATTTTCTAATATTTAATTATTCTTACAGTAGTAGTAAAAACTTTTCATATACATGAAAATTTAATATTTTCAATGAGTAAAATTTGTTAACAAAACTTTGATGTTTGGTTTATTTGTTTGCTTAGTTTTATTAATTTATAAATATTTTGTTTCAAGTTTTTGTCAGGTTGTGGTATTTTTCAGTTTTGATATTCTAGTCTCATAAATGGACTTCAATATTTTTCTATCTTTTTTATATCCTGAAATATACCATAAAATAATAATTTAGGAACTTTCAGGTTAGTTATGTCCTTGCTATTAGGTTTAGTTTTTATGGTAATGGGCATACTTAGTGTCTTTTCTTCTTTTGAGTGTTTTTTAATCATTTATAATTTTCAATAAAACTTTTCATTTCATTTGGATGTCAGACCAGTTGAAATATCCACTTGTTCTATCAATTAACACTCACTTTACAGTGTCATCCATTCGTACATTATCTTTTTCATCTATTCTACTAGAATTTAATTTTATATATTATTAATAATATTTTCAGAAAAAGAGTTTGTCTGTAATTTGATAATTACTATTTTATTGTTTGTCTTGATCTGTATTTTACATAAACAGACTTTATATTGATTTTCTTTCTGCTACAATTCTGGGTTTATTTTAGGTTTCTTTAACTTGTTTCCAGAATGAAAACTAGATTGTTGTTAACATTTATTCTTCTGTCCAAATACATTAAAAGCTATAAATAGTTCTGTTAGGTTACATTGATTTTATAATTCCATTATGGACTATAGGCAAAGAAACATATTGAAAAGATTCTATAACATCCTAAAAAATAATAAATAGTTCAAAATTTGAAATGACATATGCCAATCTATTATATGTAATTCTACTAATTCAACAAAGTTTCATATCATTTACAAAATAAAATAAAGATAAAATTCCATAATAAAATAATTTATTTTTCCTCAGGAAACAGTGCTGTTATATGGGTAAAAATAGCCACACACCAGTTTTCAGTTTTGAGGTGACCAAATTTACAAAGCACAACAAAGAACTGGGAAATGCAGAAATAAATTTCTGATAACAGTCCAACAATTAATAAAATCATTAGTAAAATTATTTTCTAAATTAAAATCAAGGAAAATTTTTCAAAGAAAAATATATGTAACATTAATTTTAATTCTGGGTATAAAGTATCATATATTTTTTCTTCTAGTTTGACAAAATTTCATTAGCTCCTTACTACCATTTAAAAATTATTGAATTTATTGGGGTGACATCGGTTAATAAAATTATACAGTTTCAGATATACAGCTCTATGCTACATCACTTGTACATTGCATTGTGTGTTCACCACCTCGTCACATCTTTCTTTATCACCGTCTATTGCCCTTCTCCACCTCCTGACACCCTTTTTATTCTCCTATAATCACTAAACTGCTATGTCTATAAGTATTTTTTATTGATTAAATCCTTTTTTTGACTAAAAATATTTACTCTTTGTGGTCAGGGTTTATTTAAGAAGAAATTTCCCCTCCTGTGCTTTTCCCTGAGGGCATCCCATAATCACATTCACAGATCCTCTTTCATTAACCTTCCTGCCAAATGAGAAATATTCACTGGAAACATATTAATAGACATACTTTAAACAAATTGAATTTCCTGATTAAGAAAATGATGAGTGAAGGAAACTATCTAGAATTGATCTAAAATCATATTTTTAATAAATGTATGTAAATGTAAGAAAATGCTTTATCTGCTATTGATGAAAATATCAATCCTTTGTAATCATCAAAAGGATGACCTGTTTTTCCTCCAAAGAATTCTGATTTATACTTTATTGATATGGGAATAAAAAATTTATAGAAAAGTTAACAAAGTTATTAAATAACATCAACAATTATATCTGTAAACAATAGACAGCTAAAGTTTCGTAGAATAATAATTTTACCTTTAATTTGAACATGTTGTTCTTTCATCATAGGTCTAGAAGAGGGTGAGTGCCCAGACTGTCCTATATAGTCACACAATGGGGCCTTTTCTAAGTCCATTCATCTACTCAGCAATTATTCAATTTTCCAACTCTGCCCACACAGCCAACTTCTTCTTATGGTTAATTTTTAGGTTATATATTCTAGCTTTTTTCCCCAAAGAAAGTAATATTTTTTCTCTGAGGGCTCATCTTTTTTCTTTTTTTTTTTTTATATAATTTTATTTTTTTAATGGGGTGACATCAATAAATCAGGATACATATATTCAAAGATAACAAGTCCAGGTTATCTTGTCGTTCAATTATGTTGCATACCCACCACCCAAAGTCAGATTGTCCTCTGTCACCTTCTATCTTGTTTTCTTTGTGCCCCTCCCCACCCCCTATCCCTCTCCCATTCCCCCCTCCCCCCCCGTAACCACCACACTCTTATAAATGTCTCTTAGTTTCACTATTATGTCCCACATACGTATGGAATAATACAGTTCCTGTTTTTTTCTGATTTACTTATTTCGCTTCGTATCATGTTATCAAGATCCCACCATTTTGCTGTAAATGTTCCGATGTCATCATTTCTTATGGCTGAGTAGTATTCCATAGTGTATATGTGCCACATCTTCTTTATCCAGTCATCTATTGATGGGCTTTTTGGTTGTTTCCATGTCCTGGCCACTGTGAACAATGCTGCAATGAACATGGGGCTGCATGTGTCTTTACGTATCAATGTTTCTGAGTTTTTGGGATATATACCCAGTAGAGGGATTGCTGGGTCATAAGGTAGTTCTATTTTCAGTTTTTTGAGGAACCACCATACTTTCTTCCATAATGGTTGTACTACTTTACATTCCCACCAACAGTGTATGAGGGTTCCTTTTTCTCCACAGCCTCTCCAACATTTGCTGTTACCTGACTTGCTAATAACAGCTAATCGAACAGGTGTGAGGTGGTATCTCATTGCCGTTTTGATTTGCATTTCTCTAATAGCTAAAGAAGATGAGCATCTTTTCATATATCTGTTGGCCATTTGTATTTCTTCCTGGGAGAAGTGTCTATTCATATCCTCTTCCCATTTTTTTATTGGATTGTTTGTTTGTTTGTTGTTGAGTTTTATGAGTTCTTTGTATATTTTGGATATTAGGCCCTTATCTGAGCTGTCGTTTGAAAAAATCATTTCCCATTTAGTTGGCTTTCTGTTTATTTTGTTATCAGTTTCTCTTGCTGAGCAAAAACTTCTTAGTCTGATGTAGTCCCATTCATTAATTTTTGCCTTCACTTCTCTTGCCATTGGAGTCAAATTCATAAAATGCTCTTTAAAACCCAGGTCCCTGAGTTGAGTACCTATGTCTTCTTCTATGTACTTAATTGTTTCAGGTCTTATGTTTAGATCTTTGATCCATTTTGAGTTAATTTTTGTACAGGGGGAGAGACTGTAGTCCAGTTTCATTCTTTTGCATGTGGCTTTCCAGTTTTCCCAGCACCATTTATTGAAGAGGCTTTCTTTTCTCCATTGTGTGTTGTTGGCCCCTTTATCAAAAATTATTTGACTATATATATGTGGTTTTATTTCTGGACTTTCTATTCTGTTCCATTGGTCTGAGTGTCTATTTTTCTGCCAATACCATGCTGTTTTGATTGTCGTGGCCCTATAATAGAGTTTGAAGTCAGGTATTGAAATGCCCCCAGCTTCATTCTTTTTCTTTAGGATTGCTTTGGCTATTCGGGGTTTTTTATAGTTCCATATAAATCTGATGATTTTTTGCTCTATTTCTTTAAAAAATGTCATTGGAAGTTTGATGGGAATTGCATTAAATTTGTATATTGCTTTGGGTAATATAGCCATCTTGATTATATTTATTCTTCCTAGCCAAGAACAAGGTATATTCTTCCATCTCATTATATCTTTTTCAATTTCCCTTAACAATGGTTTATAGTTTTCATTATGTAAGTCCTTTACATTCTTTGTTATGTTTATTCCTAAGTATTTTATTTTTTTTGTTGCAATCGTGAAGGGGATTGTTCTTTTGAGTTCCTTCTCAGTTGTTTCATTGTTGGCATATAGAAAGGCTATTGACTTCTGTATGTTAATTTTGTATCCTGCGACCTTACTGTATTGGCTTATTGTTTCTAGTAGTCTTTTTGTGGATTCTTTGGGGTTTTCGATGTATAGTATCATATCATCTGCAAAAAGTGATACCTTTACTTCTTCTTTTCCGATATGGATGCCTTTTATTTCTTTGTCTTGTCTGATTGCTCTGGCTAGAACCTCTAGTACCACATTAAATAAGAGTGGAGAGAGTGGACAACCCTGTCTTGTTCCTGATTTAAGGGGGAAAGCCTTCAGTTTAGTGCCATTTAATATGATGTTAGCTGATGGTTTATCATATATGGCCTTTATCATGTTGAGATATTTTCCTTCTATACCCATTTTGTTGAGAGTCTTAAACATAAAATTGTGTTGTATTTTATCGAAAGCCTTTTCTGCATCTATTGATAAGATCATGTGGTTTTTGTTCTTTGTTTTGTTGATATGGTGTATTACGTTAACCGTTTTACGTATGTTGAACCATCCTTGAGATTCTGGGATGAATCCCACTTGATCATGATGTATTATTTTTTTAATATGTTGTTGTATTCGATTTGCTAGTATTTTGTTTAGTATTTTAGCATCTGTATTCATTAGAGATATTGGTCTGTAGTTTTCTTTTTTTGTGCCATCCTTGCCTGGTTTTGGTATGAGGGTTATGTTGGCTTCGTAAAATGTGTTTGGAAGTATTGCTTCTTCTTCAATTTTTTGGAAGACTTTGAGTAGAATAGGAACCAAGTCTTCTTTGAATGTTTGATAAAATTCGCTGGTATAGCCGTCAGGGCCTGGACTTTTATTTTTGGGGAGGTTTTTAATGGTTTTTTCTATTTCTTCTCTACTGATAGGTCTGTTTAGGCTTTCTGCTTCTTCTTGACTCAGTCTAGGAAGGTTGTATTTTTCTAGGAATTTATCCATTTCTTCTAGGTTGTTGAATTTAGTGGCATAAAGTTTTTCATAGTATTCTACAATAATTCTTTGTATATCTACGGTGTCCGTGGTGATTTCTCCTCTTTCATTTTGGATTTTGTTTATATGAGTTCTTTCTCTTTTTTCCTTGGTAAGTCTTGCCAAGGGTTTGTCAATTTTGTTGATCTTTTCAAAGAACCAGCTCCTTGTACTATTAATTTTTTCTATAGTTTTTCTGTTCTCTAATTCATTTATTTCTGCTCTGATTTTTATTATCTTCTTTCTTCGGCTGGTTTTGGGTTGTCTTTGTTCTTCTTTTTCTAGTTCCTTAAGGTGGGAAGTTAAGTGGTTCACTTGGGCTCTCTCTTGTTTGTTCATATATGCCTGAAGTGATATGAACTTCCCTCTTATCACTGCTTTTGCTGCATCCCATAGATTCTGATATGTCGTATTGTCATTTTTATTAGTCTGTATATATCTTTTGATCTCTGCACTTATTTCTTCTTTGACCCATTCATTTTTTAAAAGTATGTTGTTTAGTTTCCACATTTTTGTGGGATTTTTTTCCTCTTTTTTGCAGTTGAATTCTAGTTTCAAGGCTTTATGATCAGAAAATATGCTTGGTACAACTTCAATTTTTCTGAATTTGCTGATGTTGTTTTTGTGGCCCAACATATGGTCAATTCTTGAGAATGATCCATGTACACTGGAGAAAAATGTATACTCAGTCACTTTGGGATGAAATGTCCTGTAGATGTCTATCATATCCAGGTGCTCTAGTGTTTTGTTTAAGGCCACTATGTCTTTGTTGATTCTCTGTTTGGATGACTGATCTAGAGCCGTCAGCGGTGTATTGAGGTCTCCAAGTATGATTGTGTTTTTGTCAGTTTTTGTTTTAAGATCAATAAGTAGCTGTCTTATATATTTTGGTGCTCCTTGGTTTGGTGCATATATATTAAGAATTGTTATGTCTTCTTGATTCAGTGTCCCCTTAGCCATTATGAAATGGCCATTTTTGTCTCTGAGTACTTTTCCTGTCTTGTAGTCAGCATTATCCGATATGAGTATTGCTACACCTGCTTTTTTTTGGATGTTATTTGCTTGGAGTATTGTTTTCCAGCCTTTCACTTTGAATTTGTTTTTATCCTTGTTACTTAGATGAGTTTCCTGTAGGCAGCATAAGTTGGATTTTCTTTTTTAATCCATTCTGCTACTCTGTGCCTTTTTATTGGTGAGTTTAATCCGTTTACATTTAGTGTAATTATTGATACTTGTGGGTTCCCTATTGCCATTTTATATCTTGCTTTCTGTTAGTTTTGTGTCTTGTTTGATCCTTCTCTTTTGTTTTTCTATCTTTTGTTTTTATTTGGTTGTATTCCATACATCTTTCCACTGTTGCTATCTTTTTTATCTCATGTGCTTCTGTGGTGGTTTTTTCAATGGTGGTTACCTTTGAGTAATGAAAAGGGTCCCTACCCTGTTCATTGTAGCGAACTATTTTGTGAGTACTTTTGCACTCCATCGTCCTTTGCTACTGTTAATCTCCATCTTCTCCCCCTCTTTCTTTTTGTTGTTGTCACAGTTTAAATTTGGTTTTATTGTGTTCTTCTTGGAGCTTTTACTTGTGGCTCTGTTTTTTTTTGTTCTTTGTATCTGATTGGAGAACCCCCTTTAGTAATTCCTGGAGTGGGGGTTTTCTGATGATAAATTCCCTCATCTTTTCTGTATCTGTGAATGTTTTTATTTCTCCTTCATATTTGAAGGATAGCTTTGATGGGTATAGTATTCGTGGCTGAAAGTTCCTCTCTTTCAGGACTTTAAATATTGGGGTCCATTCTCTTCTAGCTTGTAGAGTTTCTGCTGAGAAATCTGATGATAATCTAATGGGCCTTCCTTTATATGTTGTATTCTTCTTTTCCCTGGCTGCCTTGAGAATTTTTTCTTTGCTGTTGGTTTGTGTCAATTTCATTATGATATGCCTTGGAGTAGGTTTGTTGGGGTTAAGAAAACTTGGAGTTCTGTTTGCTTCTTGAACTTGAGGCTTTAGTTCTTTCCACAGGCTTGGGAAGTTCTCATCTATTATTTGTTTGAGTATGTTCTCCATTCCATTTTCTCTCTCTTCTCCCTCTGATATACCTATTATTCTTATGTTATTCTTTTTGATGGAGTCAGATAATTCTTGTAGGGCTATCTCATTTTTTTTAATTTTTGAGTCTCTTTCTTCTTCTCTCTGTTGTGCCTCAAGTTGCTTGTCTTCTATTTCACTAATCCTCTCTTCTATCTGACCTGTTCTATTAGCTAAGCTTGTTACTTCGTTTTTCAGCTCGTGAATTGAGTTTTTCATCTCTGTTTGATTTGTTTTTATAGTTTCAATTTCCTTGGACATATATTCTTTGTGTTCATTGAATTGTTTTCTGAGCTCCCTAAATTGCCTTTCTGTGTTTTCTTGTATATCTCGGAGGATTTTTAGGATTTCTATCTTGAATTCTCTGTCATTTAGCTCCAAGGTTTCCAATATATTAAATTTTTTCTCCATAGATTTTTCCTCATCTAGCTGTGTTACCTCTCTTTCTTTTGTATCCATGATATTCGATTTTCTCTTCCTTAATGGCATCTGAGGGTGGTTTTGTTGATAGTATTAATGAGATTTAATAAAGAATAAAAAGTTTAAAAAAATAATAAAAAAAATCGAAAAAAGTTGTTTTTTTTAAAAAAAAATTAATAATGAAATAAAGAAAAATAAAATAAAATAAAAATTAAAAAAAAAAAAAAAAAAAGGAAATTATTCCCCCCCTCCTTTTTTCCTCTCCTCTCCTCTCCCCTCTTTCTTGATAAAATCTTGTGGTGGACTGTGAATTATAACAAACAATGCCTGTGATGGAGGGCCTGAATTGGGGAAAAGTAATAAAGGGGCAAAAAAAAAAAAAAAAAAAAAAAGAGCGTATGGACCCACCAAAAGCAAATAAGGAAAAAATTTGGGTCAAGAATAAAATGATTTGCTTTTAGGTGTTGGTTGTCTAAGAGTTATGATGAGAGGATTAAGAGGAAAACGGAAAAATGGGGGGACAAATTAAAAAATTACTATTGTATTTAGTGGAACAAGAACTAGATAATATGGAGAGCCAGGGATGGGAGCACTGCTAGTGAGTTAAAAAGGTGAAGTAAAAACCCCCCAGAATGCCACAAACATAAGTTTGAGTCCCAGATAAGATAATTTGTTTGTTATTGAGGTTTGAGTGAGAGGAGATGTAAAGGAGAAAGGAAGAAACTAATATAGAGGGAGAAAAGAAAGAGAGAGAGAGAAAAAAAAAGAGGGAACCACTAAAAGAAGAAAAAAGAAAGGAGAGAGAGAGAGAGAGTTAAGAGTTTTGGAGTGCAACCCTCATAGAGAGAAAGGAAGAGAAGAGAAAAGATAATGGGAGATGTAACACTTATGGGTAGAGTAGTTCAAGGAGAGGAGAGAGTAAGACCGGTAGAGAGTTAATCGGCCAAATTGGAGGAGGAAAAAAAAAGTATCAAGAATGAAGATAAGAGAAACAAACGAACAAATATAATAAAATGGGATAGGTTATAAAGTCTGCAGATTATTCTTGATTTTGAGAGGTTATCTTCTTGCTTTTTCTTTTCTCTCCCTCTTCCTGGTCGGTGACTCTGTACCCCGGGTTTTGCCCCTTTGCCACGCTCAGGTGGAGGTTTGCAGTTGATAAGTCTCTATGGCAATGTCATGTATTGTGCTTTAGTCTCATTGGCAGTCTAGGCTATTAGCATTTATAGGCTCCGACAGTGAGAGAGTCCGTGTTCCTAGAGCCTTTCTCCTAGTCTTTCCTTCCTCAATTAGTAGCCTGATAATCCAGCTATGGGGTTGCTGCTGCCTCTGCCTGGATAGTAAGAGGCTCAAAGAGCTGGCAACTCCCCACTCTATTTCCACTCAGCACAGGGCTCTGGGTAAGGCTCAGTCAGTCAGAGCTGCTAGCATAATCAGGCGGGCTTTCCGGCCATTCAAAGACCTCTGGCTCTGCCACTCTGTCCGGTAACACAAGCGGGTGCCCACTTCCGGGGCGCTTGTAGGAAACTCTCACTCACTGGCTGCGCGCGCAGACCAGGATATCCGGCCAGCAGTCTCACGCTCTGAGTGAAACCCCCAACCGCAGGGAAAAGTTGCAGCGTTGGAATTGAGTCTCGCTCCGTCCCCGTGCGCAGCTTTTGCAAGGCGCTGGGGCGGCCCGAGATTCCGCTTTGGCCCACACAAAGGCCCCTGACTCTGCTCCTCTGTGCGATAACACGGGCGCGCACTGCCGAGGCACTCGGAGGAATCTCTCACTCCTTATCTGCGTGCGCAAACCAGGATATGAGGCCGGCCGCTTTCCCTCTGAGTGAAACACCCTCCGGCAAGGAAAATCTCCACCGTTGGAATTAGTTCTCACTCCCTCCCGTGCGTGGCTTTCCCAGGGCGCTGGGGCTGCCCAGAGACTCTCCCCTCGGCCCACAGAAAGGCCTCTGACCCTGCCTCTCCGTGAGGCAACACGGGCACTGACTCCCGGGGCCTAGGAAGAAATGTCTCGCCCACTAACTGCGCACCAGCCAGGAGACCGGGTAAAATGGCCGCGCCGCTTGTCTTTCTTTGTTTGGGTTTGGCGCGAGTGTTAGCTTGTATTGCCCGGGTTGCCACAGGATCAGATTTTCCTCGGCTTGGATCTCCGTGCCACAGCCTGGTTCGGCCGTTTGTTTCGCGGCCTGGATGTATTCACCCCCTTTGCCCGCCTCAGTTTCTATATTCACAGTTACCAGAGAAAGCCGCCCTGTTTAGGTTAGTGAGGAAGGCGGAGCATTTCTTACTCCCTATTTCCTTCAGGGTTTGGTTATATATTTAGCCAATTTTTCACTCAATCATACCTTTGGGTGTATTGCGAAGCATCTGGAAGCTCCAAGTATAGGTTTTTCTGTTTCTGGTTGAAGATCTTGTTGAGTTTTGGGGGAGATTTATCGGTATCGCTTCCTACCCCGCCATTACTCTGACGTCATCTCGGCTCATCTTTTTTCAAAGTGTTTTTTCTTTAGATAATGGCTTTATTCATGTGAATGTCTGAAGTCAATACTGTCCAAAATAAACACAGTAAAGGATACAAAATAGATCTCTTTAATAGTATCAATCCACATTTATTTAATTATCACTGTTCCTACATCTTAATTGCACTATTTTCAGATTCCTAAAAACCTTCAATAATTCTGGTTCTTTCATAAACTCACCAATGAGTGCATTTAGCTCCCATCTTGAAAACCTGTGTGAGAGTCCCTAGCCCTGCTTCCATGGCCTCAGTCACCACCTGTTACGTATCATTACAGTCATGGCTATTGACATAAACTGGGTCCACTTGCTAAAATTATTACATAAGCTCTGGGGTCCTCAAAGTGCTAACTTCAAATGAAAATCCCATCTTTCCTCTCACTTTTAGCTACATTTTTGCTATGTAGCTAAAGGAGCTTTAAATTATGCTGTACATAACTTAGAATGGTGTTGTCCAACAGAACTACTGTGGAAATGTTTTATTCTGTGCTGTTCAGTACATTATTTAAATTGAACTAAGTTAGTTTAAACTTGGAAAGAGTTTTCATGTTTAAATGAAAAGTTACTATTTCTAGTTTTTATCCAAATCCTTATGGCTTTCTGTGATACAAATACTCAATTCACCAATCAGGCTGACCTACTCATCATATATAAATTCCAAAGAAAGACGCTGTCTATCTCCAGGGGAACTCCTGACACACTTGCATGGTAACTGCAGTGCTTTATTTAAAAATGTTTGGAGAATTTAAGTTCTGGCTGGATATCTCAGATGGTTGGAACATCATCCGAGGTATAGATATTGCCAATTTGATTCCAGTCCAGGAACATACAGAAATAGTTCCAATGATTTCCTTTCTTTTCTCTCTAAGAAAAAAAGAATGTCTGAAGTATTTCTCACCACAGAATTCTGTACTTTTTTATTTAACTACCCTGTTTATAATATCTTTTATTCTATGGTTAAAGAGTACTGTTTCTTTATTTTTAACATTATTAATGAAATATAGTAGACAATGGGTTGGCCATTTTATATATCTTTAAAAACATTTTTTACTTAATTTTAATTTATGGTGTTAACATAAATTCAAGTGTACTACTCAGTATAACTTTCTCACCTTCACCCTATTGTCTCCCCTGCCCTCCTTCCCTTTGGGATTTGATGTCCTGTTATCTGTATCAATTTGTTATGTATATATAATTTCACTAATCCTTTCACCTCTACTACTCCCATCTCCTTAATCTGCTTTTCTGTGACAGCTGTCCCTGTGCTCTCTGTGAGCCCACCTCTGCCTCTATTATGTTACTCAATTCATTTTGTTCATTAAATTGCACATATAAATCAGATCATATAATATTTATCTTTCTCTGCCTGGCTTATTTCAGTTAGCATAATAATCCCCATGCCATCGCAAGAGGTGATTTCCTTCTTTTTTATGGCCCTGTAGTATTCCATTGTGTATATGCACTAAAGCTTTTTTTCCCCCAAAGTGAGAAGTGGGAGGGGGGGAGGCAGACAGACAGACTCCCACATGTGCCCGACTGAGATCCATTTGGCATACCAACAGGGAGCAATGCTGTGCCCTTCTGGGTGGTTGTCCTGCTGTAATCAGGCCATTCTAGTGCCTCTGGTGGAGGTCATGGAGTAAACCTCAGTGCTCAGACCAACTTTGCTCTAATGGAGTCTTGCCTTTAAGAAGGGGAGAGAGAGATAAAGAGAAAGGTGAGGGGGAAAGGTGGAGAAGCAGATGGGCACTTCTCTTGTGTGCCCTGACTGGGAATCAAACCCAGGACTTCCACACACCAGGCTGATGCTCTAACTGTGTTGAGAGTCGGAGGTGCAGAGAGAGATCAGCAGATGAAATGTGAGTGAACTAACAAAGGAGCACAGCTCACTCAGGCAAATGGTGCCAATTCGTGCTGTGTCCTATTTTTAAATTCACAAGATTTCAGAAAGCTTGTTTACTTAGAAATTGGCATAGCATCAAGCATAACCTTTAATTAAAGATACATGAAATACATCTGCATGAAAGCTTAATAACAATACAATATCAAAAGGCATTGACTGCTATTGCTTCTGTGGTTCCCACAACATTCCTTTTTTATCTTAAAGAACAGCCTTGAAGGGAACAGAAAAATCTGAATTACTTAGTGGAAGTGTGGAGTCTCAGTCTAAGCGGAGGACTGCTCTAGAGAAGTGTGTGCATACAGTAGGTTAAACTGGGAAAGAGGAGAGAAAGATCCTGGGGTGCTGTAGATGAATCTACAGAGATAGAGATAGAAATAGAGAGAGAGAGAGAGAGAAGTTATTGATAATCTACCCAGATCACAGGACTGCACTTTCATGTAATCTGGAAATCATTGACACAATTCGGAACTACCTGAAGGAATTCGATTATATTGACTCTGAATATATCCTCCAGCTCAGTGACCTTCACATTGCTGAAGGTTCCCTTGGACCAAGGCTTCAGGACAATGACAGTGCTTGAGTTGCTATCCGAGCCTTGAATCTGCATGTTATTCAGCCTGCCTGAATGTTGATTTTGTTGCTAGGTGCTGTTCACAAATGATGATATCTGGATGACATGGAAAGATTTTAGCTCTTAGAAAGCTGTGGGTAGTGAAGGGATAGTAAAAGTAAAAGGAAAGAAAAACAAGAGAATAGGGGGGAAAATGAAAACCAGAAAGATCCAGAAAAAAAGAAACAGAGTCTGAACAACAAAATGCCATTAACTTTTGCTTGTACCAGGTCCTCTGGCTTCATCCTCAGCATCCAAAATATATAGGTAGAAGAGGCCTGGAGATGGGCTGGCCCAGACACTCAGGAGAATGCACAGCTTACCTTCATCCAGACTGCTCACACCCACGGTTCTGGTCAGAGTTACTGTTACATTGCTTTTGTTTGTTCTCATTGTCACCACTTGGGATAAGATCTGTTAGCAACAGAAGTGGCAAAAGCAGTATTTCACCAGGAGGTTAAACTTCTGACTCTTAGAACTGGTGTTTGATTTCTGAACTCAGCAAACCATTGTTTTCTCAATATTCTACAGTGACTTTCTCTTGCAGGGAACAAAACTCTTCCTCATTTACACTGAACATCAAAGAGAATTTGTGCTTTTCAGAGCCTTGACCCTCCCATTCTGCTATCATTTCCACTCTAGTTCTTGAGTTCAAAATTTTTTCTTAAAAAAATTTTTTTTCTTTCTCTTTAAATGAGAGAAGATGAGATAGCAATGCCATCTCCTGCATGCACTATCACAGGGATCCACCAAGCAACCCCATCAGAAGCCGATGCTTTAAAACCAAGCTATTTTTAGTGCCTGAGGTCAATGTACTCTAACTGAGCCATGTTTAGTTACCAGGGCCTTGATAGAACCAATATAACCACCTCCTGTGATAGGAAAAGAGAAGAAAAAGGGAGAAGGGCAAAGCTGATGGTCATTTCTTCTGTGTGTTCTAACCAAAATTGAAACTTGAATTGTGCAATGGTCTTCCCACTGAGCCAATGGCCTGGGCACACTATATGGTTTTGAAAGGTTATTTTACCTCCTCAGTCCTTTATTGTAACATCTGTTACATCAGAAGGGACTGTTAAGCAATCTCTTGCTTTAACTTAGGAGAATTCTTTTGGTTCATTCAAATAATTCAACTTGCCTCAGTGTGGCCTTGTCTTCTCCTGCTCTTTGCCTTTATCTCTTTTCTACATTCTCAATGGCTCCTCTTTCTCATTTTATTCCCTTGTCTCATTGCCCTAGCCTTATATTTGTGTGGCATGTGTTGGTGACCATTTACAAAAAAGCAAAGCATTCATTTTCTTCATGTTTTTAATGTTTTTAGTTCTTCGAACACTTTTAACTTGATTTTAAAGAAAGATAAGACAAGAAATAGAGAAAAAGAAACATCAAATTGTTGCTTTATTTACTTATGTATTCATTGGTTGATTCATATATGTGCCATGATCAGGAATTGAACCTGCGACATTGGTTTATCAGGATGATGTGATACCTGGCCAAGGCCTCAAAGGGAAAATATTTAAACATTTGCATCGACTAAAGCACTGCAAACCCAAATCCTAAAATTAATAAGTAAATACTACCTTATTATTTATTATTCTTTCTACAACTAAAATGATCTTATGCCTTAGCAAGTGTTGAAAAGAAAAATTGCATGTACTACTAGTACATGACATTCTTTTCAGTAGCTCTTGACTTTTGGAAGTTTCAGTAAAAATTTTTATGAGACAAGCCAAACCTTTGGAGCTATGCTATGTATAGCTTCAGACTAAGTCAGAAATAGCTGATATTATTTTGTCTATAGGTTTGTTTTCTGGTTTTATTTTTCTGCTTAGTTCCCGCACCTTTTTCAACCTGATTGCCCTCCCCAAACCTTCACTCTTCAGACAACTGTCACTCCATTTTCTGTATCTATGAGTCTTTTTTCTTTGTTTGTTTATTTTATTCATTATTTTACATATAATTGAGGTCATATGTTATTTGTTTTTTCCTGATTGGCTTATTTCACTTAGCATAACACTCTCCAGGTTTATCCATGCTGTCACAAAAGGTAAGATTTCTATCTTTTATTGCTGAGTAGTATTCCATTTGTAAATGCAGCACATGCTTTCTTATTTTTTATTTATTTAAACAATTAAATTTAACAGAGTTATATTAGTCAATCAGAGTACATAGATTTAGAGAAAACATGTCCACATCCTTTGGATAGTCGATTATGTTGTATACCCATCATTCAAAGTCAAATCATATTCTGTCACCCTGTATTTTGTTTCTCTTTATAGCTGCTCCTCTTTCCCTATCCTCCTCCCTCTCCACCCTGTTCTTCTTCTGGTAACCACTGCATCCCTGTCTATGTCTATTAGTCTCCATTTTGTGTTCCACCTATGTATGGAATTATACAGAACCTAGCTTTCTCCAATTTACTTATTTCACTCAGTATAATGTTATCAAGGTCCATCCATGTTGTCGTAAATGATACTATGTCATCATTTCTTATAGCTGAGTAGTATTTCATAGTATATATGTACCTGATCTTCTTTATCCAATCCTCTATTGAAGAACATTTTGGCTGTTTTCATGTCTTGGCCACCGATAACACAGGTTTTTAATATATTGATTTACTGATGGTCTGCTTCTAAAGCATGACTATTGTAATAAATAACACTGCAAATGAAATAACACAACTGAAAACTGGAGGCAGACAACACCAAGCCTAGACTCAACCAATTCTACAAATAAAACACCCCAAAACAGATGATGAGAAGACAAAGGAGTGCAATCCAAATGAAACCACAAGAGACACCTTCAAGAGAAGAACTGAGTGATATGGAAATAATCAAACTTCCAGATGCGGAGTTCAAAATAATGATTGTAAGGATGCTTAGGGACCTTAGAACAACAATGGATGGTCATTATGAAAACCTAAATAAAGAAATAGCAAGTATAAAAAAGAATCAGTCGGAGATGACAAATACAATATCAGAAATAAAGACCACAATGGAAGGAATGAAAAACAGGATAGATAGAGCAGAGGATTGAATCAGCAAGTTAAAGGACAACTGGAATGAAGGCATGAAAGCAGAGAAGAAAAGAGAAAAGAGACTCAAAAAGTCAGAGGAAACTCTTAGAGAGATCTGTGACAATATGAAGAGAAATAACATCCGCATGATAGGGGTTCCTGAAGAAGAAGAAAAAGAACAAGGGATAGAGACTTTGTTCAATCATATCATAGCTGAAAACTTCCCTAAATTAATGCAAGAGAAACTCTCACAAGTCCAAGAAGCACAGAAGACTCCATTAAAGAGAAACCCAAAGAAACCTACACCAAGACACATCATAATTAAAATACCAAAGCTAAGCGATAAAGAGAAAATATTAAAAGCTGCAAGAGAAAAAAAAGTTATCACCTACAAAGGAGCCCCCAAAAGGATGACATCGGACTTCTCAACAGAAACACTTGAGGCCAGAAGGGAATGGCAAGAAATATTCAAAGTAATGCAGAACAAGAACCTACAACCAAGACTACTTTATCCAGCAAGGCTATGGTTTAAAATCGAAGGAGAAATAAAGAGCTTCCCAGACAAAAAACAACTCAAGGAATTCATTACAACCAAACCAATGCTGCAGGAAATGTTAAGGGGCCTGTTGTAAACAGATCAAAGTGGGAAAAGAATATAACAAAAAAGGAATACACCTTTAAAGAAGAAAATGGCAATAAACAACTACATATCAATAATAACCTTAAATGTAAATGGATTAAATGATCCAATCAAAAGACATAGGGTAGCTACGTGGATAAGAAAACAGGACCCATACATATGTTGTCTACAAGAGACACACCTTAGAACAAAAGACACACATAGATTGAAGGAAAAAGGATGGAAAAAAACATTTCATGCAAATGGAAATGAAAAAAAGCTGAGGTAGCAATACTAATATCAGATAAATTGGACTTTAAAACAAAGGATATAGTAAGAGATAAAGAAGGCCACTACATAATGATAAAGGGAGTAATCCAACAGGAAGATATAACTATTATAAATATCTATGCATCTAATATAGGAGCAGCCAAATATATAAAGCAGACTTTGATAGATTTAAAGGGTGAGATCAACAGCAATACTATAATAGTAGGGGATTTCAATACCCCACTAACATCATTAGATAGATCCTTAAGAAAGAAAATTAACAAAGAAACAGCAGACTTATTGGAAACACTAGATCAACTCGATTTAATAGATATCTTCAGAACCTTTTACCCTAAAGCAGCAGAATATACATTCTTTTCAAGTGCTCATGGTACATTCTCTAGGATAGACCACATGTTAGGGCACAAAAGTGCTCTCAACAAATTCAAGAAGACTGAAATCATATCAAACACTTTCTCTGATCACAACGGCATGAAACTAGAAATGAATCACAACAGAAAAGCTCAAAAATTCTCAAACACATGGAAACTAAATAGCAGGTTGTTAAATAATGAATGGATTAAGAATGAGATCAAAGAAGAAATAAAAAAATTCCTAGAAACGAATGACAATGAGCATACAACAACTCAAAATTTATGGGACACAGCGAAAGCAGTGCTGAGAGGGAAGTTCATAGCACTACAGGCATACTTTCAGAAGCTAGAAAAAGCTCAAATGAACAACTTAACCCTGCATCTAAAAGAATTAGAAAAAGAACAGCAAGTAAAGCCCAAATGTAGTAGAAGGAAGGAAATAATAAAGATCAGAGCAGAAATAAACGACATAGACCCCTGACATAGAGGCTAAAGAAACAATACAGAGGATCAATGAAACTAGGAGCTGGTTCTTTGAAAAGGTAAACAAGATTGATGAACCTTTAACTAGATCACCAAGAAAAAGAGAGAGAGAACTCAAATAAATAAAATTAGAAATGAGAGAAGAGAAATAACAACTGACACAACAGAAATAAAAAATATTGTAAGAAAATACTATGAAGAACTGTATGCCAAAAAACTAGACAACCTAGATGAAATGGACAAATTCCTTGAAACATACAATGTTCCAAAAATCAATCTGGAAGAATCAGAAAACCTAAACAGACCGATTACAACAAATGAGATTGAAACAGTTATCAAAAAACTCCCAACAAAGAAAAGTCCGGGGCCCGATGGCTTCACAATGGAATTCTACCAAATATTCAAAGAAGAACTAACTCCTATCCTTCTCAAACTATTTCAAAAAATTCAAGAGGAAGGAAGACTTCCAAGCTCCTTTTATGAGGCGAGCATAATTCTGATTCCAAAACCAGGCAAAGACAACACAAAGAAAGAAAATTATAAGCCAATATCTCTGATGAATATAGATGCTAAAATCCTCAACCAAATATTAGCAAACCGGATCCAACAATATATGGAAAAAATCATACACCATGATCAAGTGGGATTTATTCTGGGGAGGCAAGGCTGGTACAATATTCGTAAATCAATCAATGTGATTCATCACATAAACAAAAAGAAGGAGAAAAACCATATGATAATTTCAATAGATGCAGAAAAAGCATTTGATAAAATCCAGCACCCATTCATGATCAGCAAAGTGGGAATACAGGGAACATACCTCAACATGATAAAAGGCATCTATGAGAAACCCACAGCCAACATCATACTCAATGGGCAAAAATGAAAAGCAATACCCTTAAGATCAGGAACAAGGCAGGGGTGCCCCCTTTCACCACTTTTATTTAACATGGTCCTGGAAGTCCTAGCAACAGCAATCAGAAAAGAAGAAGAAATAAAAGGCATTCAAGTTGGAAAACAAGAAGTAAAACTATCATTATTTGCAGATGATATGATATTGTATATAGAAAACCCTAAAGTCTCAGTCAAAAAGCTACTGGACCTGATAAATGAATTCAGCAAAGTCACAGAATATAAAATCAATACTCAGAAATCAGAGGCATTTTTATACACCAACGATGAACAGTCAGAAAGAGAAATTAAGGAAACAATCCCCTTCACAATTACAACCAAAAAAATAAAGTACCTAGGAATAAACTTAACCAAGGAGACTAAAGACTTGTACTCAGAAAATTACAAAGCATTGATAAAAGAAATCAAGGAAGATACAAACAAGTGGAAGTATATACTGTGCTCATGGCTAGGAAGAATAAACATCATTAAAATGTCTATATTACCCAAAGAAATCTATAAATTCAATGCAATACCAATTAAAATACCAATGACATACTTCAAAGATATAGAACACATATTCCAAAAATTTATATGGAACCAAAAGAGAACGCGAAGAGCCTCAGCAATCTGAAAAAAGAAGAATAAAGTGGGAGGTATCACACTTCCTGATATCAAGTTATACTACAAGGCCATTGTACTCAAAACAGCCTGGTACTGGCATAAGAACAGGCATATAGATCAATAGAACAGAACAGAGAACCCAGAAATAAACCCAGAGTTCTATGGACAACTGATATTTGACAAAGGAGGCAAGGAAATACAATGGAGTAAAGACAGCCTCTTTAACAAATGGTGTTGGGAAAATTGGACAGCTACCTGCAAAAAAAGAAACTAGATCACCAACTTACACCACTCACAAAAATAAACTCAAAATGGATAAAAGACTTAAATGTAGGTCGTGAAACCATAAGCATCTTAGAAGAAAACATAGGCAGTAAGCTCTCGGATATCTCTCAGAGCAATATATTTGCTGATTTATCTCCACGGGCAAGGGAAATAAAAGACAGGATAAACAAATGGGACTATATCAAACTAAATAGCTTTTGCACAGCTAAAGACAACAAGAACAAAATAAAAAGACAAACTACACAATGGGAGAATATATTTGACAGTATGGCTGATAAGGGGTTAATAACCAAAATTTATAAAGAACTTGTAAAGCTCAACACCAGGAAGATAAACAATCCAATCCAAAATGGGCAAAAGAGATGAATAGACACTTCTCCAAAGAGGACATACAGATGGCCAGTAGGCATATGAAAAAATGCTCAACATCACTAATCATTAGAGAAATGCAAATTAAAACCACAATGAGATATCATCTCACACCAGTCAGAATGGCGCTCATCAACAAAACAACACAGAATAAGTGCTGGCGAGGATGTGGAGAAAAGGGAACCCTCCTGCACTGCTGGTGGTAATGCAGACTGGTGCAGCCTCTGTGGGAAACAGTATGGAGATTCCTCAAAAAACTGAAAATCAAACTGCCTTTTGACCCAGCTATCCCACTTTTAGGAATATACCCTAAGGACACCATAGAATGGCTCGAAAAGGAGAAATGCACCCCCATGTTTGTGGCAGCATTGTTCACAATAGCGAAGATCTGGAAACAACCCAAGTGTCCATCAGAGGACGAGTGGATTAAAAAGCTTTGGTACATATATACTATGGAGTACTACTCAGCCATAAGAAATGATGACATCGGATCATTGGATGTCATGATGGACCTTGATAACATTATACGGAGTGAAATAAGTAAATCAGAAAAATGCTAAGAACTACATGAATCCATACATATAAGGGACATAAAAATGAGACTCAGAGACATGAACAAGAATGTGATGGCAACAGGGGTGGGGGCTGGGGGGAGGGGGGATGGGGTGAAGAAGGAGAGAGGAGTTGGGGGAGGGGAGGGGCACAAAGAAAACCAGATAGAAGGTGGCAGAAGACAATTTAACTTTGGGGGAGGGGTTTACAGCACAATCAAATGTCCAAATAATCTAGAGATGTTTTCTCTCAACATATGTACCCTGATTCATCATTGTCACTGCATTAAATTTAATAAATTAAAAAAAAATAACACTGCAATTAACATAGGGTGTTTATATAATTTCAAATTAGTGCTTCTGAGTTTCTTTGTGCTATTTCCTGAAGTAAAATCACTGGGTCACAAGTAAAATCACTGGGTCACAAGGCCATTTTATTTTTAATATTTTGAAGAAACTTCATACTGTTTTCCACAGTGGTTGTACCATGAGTACACAGGGGATTTGTTTCTGTATATTCTTACAAACACTTGTTTTTTGATGATTTTTTTTTTATTGACCTGCCATTCTGACAGGTGTAAAGGGATATCTCATTGTGGTTTTAATTTACAGTTTTCCAATGCTTAGTTATGCTGAGCATTGCTGAGCATTTAGTGACCACCTGTTTGTCTTTTTGTATAAGTGTGTTTTCAGGTTATTTGCCAATTTTTAAATTATTAATAGGGGTTTTTTTTGGTGTTGAGTCGTATAACTTCTTTATAAACTTTGTATATGACCCTTTATCAAATGTATCATTACTGAATATGTCCTTCCAGTCAGTGAATTTTATTTTAATTTTGTTGATAATTTTATTTGCTATTCAAAAATGTTTTCGTTTTATTTAATTCCATTTGTTCAGTTCTTTCTTTGTTATCCTTGCTTGAAAAGATATATAAAAAACTATTTTTGTACGAAATTCCAGGATTTAACTTCCTGTGTTTCATTTTAGGATTTTTATGGTTTCACATATTAAATTTAAGTCTAATGCATCTGAGTTTATTCTTGAATGTGGTGGTGTAAGATGGTAGTATAGTTTTAATTTTTTTTCCATGTTTCTATTTTCTTAAATCACTGTCTTTATTTTATTGTCAGTTTTTTCCTCCTTTGTCAAATTTTTCTTTTTTAAGTGAAAGGAGGCAGATAGAGAGACAGATTGAGGAACTGCATGGCTGTAAATTATTACCTTTTAAACTGACCCAGTCAGCCCTTTGAACCCCTTTGTTCTCATTTCTTCATTTGAGACTCCAGAAGTCTTTCTATTGGAGTCTTACTTTTCTCATCTGGACCCTGAGGGAGTGTTTGGTAGTGGTGGGTAAAATGTATATGGGCTGTGGTTTGTTGTTGCACTATTGCTTCTACCATACTCTTTAGGCTGTTCACCAAGAGTGGCAGCAAACACGGGCCTACCAAGCACATTCCTAAGAGTAGCAACATTCCTCATATTAGGGTTTTGAACCCTCCTAAGGTGGAGAACCATCCTCCAGAAAGGCTGCTGGGGTTCCATCCATGCCAGATTTGAACTGGCACATGTGCTTATTTTGTCAGCCTTTTTATGAGACACTCAACCATGTGACCCTGTTTATTTGTTTGTAGGCAATATTTAGTGAGATTAAATTTCCCACACACTCCTTTTTCTGCTGCCATCAGATAGTCTAAAGCCATTGTGTTTTGGTAAATGGCATTTTGTATCAGGGTTTGTTGGTGTGCAATGAGGGCTAGGGCCCTCCCTGTGTCATTGGTAATAATTTCTAAGACTACCTTTAATTGGATATTCTGGTTTAGCATGTAAGTGGGGTACGGTATTACCAAGATCCATCTTTTGCCCAGGTAATAGTGGGCCTGTAGAATTGGATTATTTATTCTGGCAGACCCTCATTGTCTTTTCGTTCTGCTATCTGGAGTTCTGTCTTTGTTCGACTCAAGACTGGAGAGGCTGGGTAGACAAGCAGCTCTCCTGTACTAAGAGAAGAAAGAAGGTTTTATCATCCTAATTATACAACTCCCTTCCTAATTTCTCAAGAGGTGGGTGTATGTCCTGTTCCCACAATTTCAGTAGAGTTTGTTTGGTGCTACTTAATTTTGTGCTCAGTAAGGGGTGCACCAGGCCTCAGCCAATTCTGGAAACCTGGCCAACGGAATGTTTTCTATTTGGTTTCCCCACCACATGCTCTTGTTAGAGAATGAATTATAATACCATTGGCTGAGGCACGTTAATTCCCTAGCTAATTAAATATAATCCCCTCCTTCTTTGGTTAAGCAATACTGTCCTATAATATATTTTAAAATACACCAACTGCTGTCAGAAGACCAGGCAGTGGTGGTATCTGGCAAAGTCTCAAAGGAGATAAGGTTCTTGGTTTCGCATGGCCATTGATCCCACATCAAAGTATTCAGTCACACATAGAAGGAGGTGACAATCAAGGAACAAACTATTCTTTCCGCCAATCTGAGGAATAAGATTTTAGTGGATTGTAATGGGGGGAAGGTCAGGGGTTTACCTGCCTCTTTATAGAAAGACTTATGGATTAAAAGGCTGTTTGGGTGGCCCTGCATCTACCCTCAGATAATGATTGGAATAGTATGATCTAGTCCAATACCATCAATGCCAAGTATAAAATTTCTCCAGCCTTCCAATGGGGGTCCAGTGGATTGGTCATAACTAGTTTTAAGGATTTCACTCATGCATAGTACAATTTGACAAAGCTACTCCCTTCCACAGATGTACCTCATTTCTTTCTGATCTATTTTTCTTCCCAAGTTTTCCATAGGAAACATGACCAATATACACAGCTACATTCACAGGTGGAACTTTGTGAGCAAATGTCAATCAGTTGATACTTTTCTTGCGGAGATATTGGACCATCTTGGCTTATGGTGGGCTAATATAAACCATCAGCATGCAATTCTGCTTCTTAGCCATAGTAGATGTCCTATGAACCCATGGCTCTGAACTCAACAGTCACTTTAGCCCCATTAAGGCAGTCAGAAACCCCCAATATTTTTTTCATTTACTCCACACTCACACTCTTTCACACAGCCTCCTAACAGTTCTAGCCTGTGCTCTGGAGGATGATTGGTCCTCCCATCAGCCCAACTGGAGCAGGACCTCTTAGCTAGCTCCCCTTGCCCAGTTTGCCGTACTGTAACTCAGGCGCATCACTCATCTCCCATTTCAACTTTGATTCTTGATCAGACCGACAGAGGGTGTTCCCCATTTGCTCCATCTTGTGGAGTCATCCATATAGGGAAAGCCCCAATACATGCTCAGTGGGCCTTGCCTACAGGGTGGTTCTGGGACTCCCCAATGGAGGTGCCAAAAGTATACCAGTCATGGGAGCCATTCCTTTATACTTCTAATCAATGCAGCAAAAACTTTGTTGCATGAACAAAGGAAGCAACTTGTGGAGAACAAACACACCCAGACAACCTGCTGGAAGAAGGGGATTTATTTGTAGGCAAAGCAGCATGACCCAATAGGCATCAAGACACTGTCTTCCTGAAGTTGACTTTCTTGAGTCTTTCATAGCTTTACAACTTTCATGTGAAAGGTGCCTGTTCCCTTTGTCTGTAGGTCTATGTGTCTCTCATGTCTCCAGGAGGGGAGGGTAGTGAAGAGGAGTTTCAGACCATTGGTTTTGACCATTACATATCTTGTTTTTCTTACTTGTGCAGCAAGTTGTTCTAGGAAGCAGATAAAGGAACTGCGTGGCTGTGGGTTGTTACTTTTTAAATTGACTTAGTCAGCCTTTGGGCCCTTCTTTCCTCAATCGTGGCTCTCTCAGGGCTACCAATGAACCTATCTCCAGAGCTTTGCTTTCTCTGACTTGTCTGTAAGCCAATTGTAGCACTACCTTGGCTCACTTCTGCCACTGTGACATTTACTTCTCAGTGAGCCAATGCAACCCTGTCTAAGCTCATTTCTTTCCTATAACATTTCTAGAGAGCAAAACAGCTGCACCTAGGCCCTCTCATGTTGTTTCCTCTATTCTTAGCTTCTATTTGTTTCACTGTCCCAAGCTTTAAATACTGTACTCTCAAAAAAAAAAATTAATTGACCATCAAGGCATGGATTCATTTCTGGGGTCTCTATTCTGTTCCATTGAGTTATATGTCTGTTTTTATGCCAGTATCATGTTCTTTTGATTCCTATGGTCTTGTGAAATAGTTCAATAGTAAGTAGTTTGCTTCCTCCAACTTTGTTCTTCCTCAAGATTGCTGTAGCTACTGGGGGTCTTTTGTGGTGCCATATTTATTTTTAGAATATTTATTACAGTTCCTTGAAGAATATCATTGATGTCTTAATAAGAAATAGATATAATCTATAGATTGCTTTGGGTAGTATGAGCATTCTAATAATATTAATTTTTATTATGAAAACAATATATGTTACACTTTTTTTGTATCTTTCTTGATTATTTTTAGAGTCTTATAATTTTTTGAGTATGGGTTTTCTTAGTGGACATTTTATATGATAAAAGCGACAGAACAATGAGAAGACATAACAATTCTTAATATTATTTCACTGAATCGTGGAGCACCAAAATAGGAGATGCAAATACTTACAGAACTAAAAAGAAAAACAGACCGAAACACAACAATAGTTTTGGAGCTTAATACTCCAATGACAGCTCTCAATAAATTATCTATAAAGAAAATCAATAAAAAAATATTGGCCTTAAATGCCATGTAAGACAAAATGGACATAATTGACATTTACATCACAGAATATCAGATTATACATTTTTCTCCAGGAATCATTGGACATTCTTAAAGCTCAATCAAATGTTACGTCACAAAACTAGCCTCAACAAATTATAAAAGGTTGAATTTACACCAAGCATATTCTCTGACTGCAATGCTTTGAAATTAGAAATGAACTGCAAAAAGGAAGTAAAGAAACCCACAGAAATGTGCAAATTAAGTAACATAGTATTTTGACCAGGTAAAAAAAAATAAAGGAGAGATTGAAAGATATATAGAGACAAATATTAATGAAAATAGAACATATCAAAACTTCTGAGATGCAATGAAAAAAGTAACTAGAGAGAAGTCATATCATTTCAAGCTTATCTCAAAAAATAGGAGGTATTCCAAGTAAACAATCTAACATTACATCTAAAAAAAGTAGAATCACCCCTGATTAGTTTCACTAAGAAAAAAGCAGAAAATATGCATATAAACAAAATCAGAAATAAAAGAGAAATTACTATACATATCATAGATATACAAAGGATCATACTGAAATACTGTGGAAGACTATATGCCACCAAAATCAATAATTCATTAAAGATAGATAACTTCCTAGAACTATATAACCTTCTTAGACTGAATCGTAAGATTATGCAAAACCTAAAAAAAAAAAAACAGTAAGAAAGTTGAAACAAATGTAAAAAATTTTCCCCCAAATAAAAGTTCATGACCAGATGGCTTTACCCTTGAACTTTATCAAGCATTCAAAGAACATTTGGTACCTATCCTTCTCAAATTCTTCCATAAAATTGCAGTAAAGGCAATACTTTTAAACACATTTTATGAAACCAACATAGCCCTGACACCAACACCTGGCAAGAAAAACACAAACTAGAAAGCTACAGATAAATATCTCTGATAAATACAGATGCAAAATCTTAAACAAAATAATAGCAAATTGAATACAACAATATCTTTAAAAAATAGTACATCACAATTCAGTTAGAGTTTTTCCCAGGGGCATAAGAATGAAAATCAATCAATGTAATACACCATGTTAAGAAAACATAGGGGGAAAAAATGATCCTATCAATAGATGCAAAAAAGGCATTTAATAAAATGCAACTTTTTTATGATTAAAAAAACCTATAAGTTATATATAGAAGAAAAATACCTTGACATATTAAAGGTCATTTATGAAAACCCTCAGCCAGTATTATGCTCCATTGTGAAAAACAGAAAGCTTTTCCTCTAAAATTGGAAAGAAAACAAGGTTGTCTACTCTTACCACAATTATTCAACATAGTTCTGAAAATTCTAGCCAGAATAATTATGTCAGAAAAGAAAATGAAAAACATCCAAATTAGGAAAGAAGAAGTAAAAGTGTCATTTTTGCAGATGACATGATTCTGTATACAGAAAACTCTTAGAAAGAATAAATACTGTAAAGTACCAGGATATAAAATTGATACACAAAAATCTGCTGCTTTTTTATATGCCAATAATGAATACTTAGGTAATAAAAGTTAAAAAAAATATTTTTTTTTTAAAATTGCAACATACATAGTATAATACTTAGGAATAAACTTAAGGAAGTATGTGAAGCACTTTATAACTGAAAACAACAAGGCCTTATTAGAAGACAATGAAAAAGATGCAATGAAATAGATACTCTATGTTCATGGATTGAAAGAATCAACATAGTTAAAATGGCTATATTACACAAAGAGTATACAGATTTAATGCAATCCCCATTAAAATCCCAATGTCATTTTTCTAAAGAAAAGGAAATGAAAAAAAAGAGAATGAAGTCATAGGTATCACACTACTTGATTTCTAATTATACCACAGAGCCATGATAAAAAGTATGGTATTGGCAATAATATATATCGAACAATGGAGCAAAATTGAGACCTCAGAAATAAAACTACTTGTATAAGGGCAAATAATTTTTGATAAAGGAGCCAAAAACACTAACTGGAAAAAAAAAGTTTTTTAAACAAATGGTACTAGAAAATTGGAAACCACATGTAAAAGAATGATATAGATTACTGTTTGTCCGCACATGCAAAAATTAACTCAAACTGGATCAAAGACCTAAATATAAGATAAGAAAAAATAAATTACATAAAGATACCTAAAGTCTTATAGTGGATTTTATACATTTGACCCCCAAGCAATGAAAATAAAAGCAAAATAAATTAATGGAACTACATCAAACTAAAAACCCTCTGTATAGTGAAAGAAACTACCAACAAACAAAATGGACACCAAATGAGAGAAGATATTTTTAAACAGCTCTGACAAGGGGTTAAAATCCATAAGGGGTAAAGAACTCATACAACTCAACACCAAAAACAAACATTTCAATAAAAATTGGGCATAGGACCTGAACAGACACTTTTCCCAAAAAGACATACAAACAGTCAACTTCACTATCCATTAGGGAAATAAAAAGCAAAACTACAGTGAGATAGCACCTCACACTGTTACAATGACTATTACCAACAAAACAAATAATAATAAGAGTTGAAGAGGTTGTAGAGACAAATAAACCCTCATTCAATGTTGATGGGAATGAGAAATAGTAGTCACTATTGAAAACAGTGTGAAGACTTATCAAAAAATTAAGAATAAAGTTACTATATGACCCATTATACCACTTCTAAGCATCTACACATAAAAATTGAAATCATTTATTGGCAATGATTAATGCACCTGTATGTTGATTGCAGCATTATTCATGGTGGCCAAGACATGGAAACAACCAAAGTGTCATATAATAAATAACTGAATAAAAAAGATGTGGTACACATATACAATGGAATACTACTCAGCCATAAGAGAATATGAAATATTATCATTTGCAACAACATAAGTGGATTTTGAGAATATTATGCTAAGCAAAGAAAGTTAGACAGAAAAAGTCAAGAACCATATGATCTCGCTCACATTTGAAACATAAAACTGAAGGAACAAATAAACAAGAAAAACAAACAAACAAAAACTCATAGACACAGACAATAGTATGGTGGTTACCAGAGGAAAGGTGTGGGAGTGTAGTATGAGTTAAAGAGATTCAAGTATGTTGTAATAGAATAAGATTTGATTTGGGGTTGTGAACACACAAGGCAATATACAGATAATGTATTATAGAATTTATACTTTAATCCTATATAGTTTCATTAATCGACATCACCTCAATAAATTAAAAAAATAAACTATTGACAGAAAAAGGAGATGACATGCTTCTTAGAGACTTCCATCAAAGTCAAAAGTTAGTTTTTGAGAAATTAACAAATTCTTAAATATCTGTCAATACTAGGAAGAGAAAAAAAATATGAGAAAGAGAATAAATTTCCAAGACCTGGCAAAAAGGGTACATAACTATGAATCCTCCAGACATTAATGTGATAATTAATAAATATTATGCACAGAGCCAACAATAAATTGGACATTGAAAAGTTGGACAAATTCTTGAAAAATACAATACGCCAATTATGACACAAATATAAGTATATAATTTGAATAAAGGTATTTTTATTTTTTAATTAGCTGTGAGGTTTACAGCCAACTCAAAAAATATGTCCCAACATATATGGCTTCACAGGTGAATATACCAAACAGTAACAGTAAAACAAAACAGAAACTGTCTCTGAGAATAGAATTTTGGAAAGTATTTCTTGATTCAATTTATGAAGCAAAGAATCCTTAATAGAATTACTTAACAAGAAAGTTACAAGTGATAAATAACAATATATTATAAACAAAATATCACCAACAGAACTCATGTACATACATTAAGAACAAGAGAGAAATGTTAGAGAAACACAATTTTATTTTAATATTTCACTGGGAAACAATTTTTTTCATTTTCCGTTGCTTGAGGTTTTAGAACTTTTTCTATATGTTTCTGTATCACTAATTCCAAACCTGAAATCCAGTTTTTGGTGCATGCTCTAGTTTTTATGTAATTTTAATTTCTTTTTTTTTTTTTTTTTTACACTTAATGGCATGCATTGGTTTTAAAATTGAAGTTAAAGGGCAACAACTCTTGGATTGAACATAACCACAAGGCAATTAATGTTTTAAAAACATCACTTTTACATAATTGTAGTTGCTTTTAAATATAAAAAATTATTATCCGATAAAAACACCCTTTTATTATGTTTTAAGATTGAATCATGGCTTCTTTGAGTAGACATAAATGTAAGAATAATCTGACACCTTCTGTTATATATGTGGCTGTTGCACACTTCAATCTCAAAGGTGTAATATTTCATCATTTGTGACACGTGCATATATTGCCTATTTTCAAGTTTCCCTTGGCGATCAAGACAAGAATTGAGCTCCTCATATTGTGTGTCCTAATTGTGAGGAAATGCTTCATGACCAGACAAAAGGAAAATGCAAAGGAATGCCTTTTGGTATTCCCATCATTTCGCATGAACCTAAGGTCCACAGCAGTGCCTGTTATTTCTGTCTGATCCATACAAAGAGCATTAGCAAGAAAAAATGGCATATGATCACATATCCTAATATTCCTTCAGCAATACGACCTATCCCACACTCTGAGACACTCCTGGTTCTAGTTTTCAATGGTTTTATTTCTTCTAAGGACAAAAAAAGTGAATATGTTGATCAAATGTATTTTGATAAGATGTGAGAAGTTTATAATGACATAAAAATTGTCCTCGACTTTCTAAAGTTTGAGGAGCATAACTGGATCATTTGTGTGGATCTTAAAATGGCAAATTTCCTACTAGGAAAACAGAGAGGTTTTATGAAGTATCTTTGCATTCTGTGTTTGTGGGACAGCCGAGCTTGGGAGAAACACTGGAAACACAAGGAGTGGTCAAAACGTGAAGCTCTGGAAGTAGGGATGCAAAATATTGTGAATGAATCTGTAGTTAACCGAGACAGCATCATTTTCCCCCACTTCACATTAAACTTGGCTTAATGAAGCACTTTGTTCAGGCTTTGAATAAAGAAAGTGAATGCTTTCAACATATTATTTCTGCTTTTCCTACTTTGTCTTTCTAGAAGATAAAAGCAGGTGTATTTGATAGACCTCAAATTCAAATTTGCCAGGAAGATGAATAAGAAGGAGAAAGCAGCATGGCAGTCTTTTGTGGCAGTTACAAAGAACTTCCTTGGCAACAAAAAGCAGAAAACTATAAACTTCTGGTTCAAAGGATGCTGTTGGCTTTCCGCGACATTGGATGTAACATGAGCATTAAGATTCACTTCCTGAACAGTCACCTTGATAAGTTTCCCGAAAATCTTGGAGCTGTTAGTGATGAACAAACTACTGCTGGAGCATCAAACAAGATTATCCTCAACAAGTACACAAACGCAAGAGCTACAAATGCTAATTTTTGCCTGAATAGAATTTAAATAAGTTTTGTGCAAATTTTATTATTAAAATAAGTGTTTTAATATGTTCTATTTCAAAATTGTAAACAAATTCTGATGCAATCATATCTTTTAGTGTATTCGTGTATTTATTGCATTATATAAATTGTTATATTTTCACCAAGATAATGCCCAAGAAGACATTCTACTTTATTATGTTAAACTAAATGTTGAAAATTTTACAATAAGATGAAAAACTAAAATCTTGAATTGCAAAAAAAACTGTAGCTTACAGAGAAAAACTAATGTCAGATTTGTGATCAGCACACTCAAATTAGGTAAGAATAAGTGTTTTTGTGAATGCAACAAAAATTTTGTTTCCCAGTGCAATCAATCAGCTTAAGCTGGATCGGACCAAATTAGGTCACATAATAGTGTGAACAAATTATATATTTCAACTAAACTGGCTCCAATCAGAGGTCAAATTTGACCCCTAAAGGAAATTTGACATTGTCTGAAGATATATATCATTTTTAAAATTGGAAATGTGTTACTGGCATCTTGTGAGTAAAGATGCTCCTAAAATTTCTACAGTGCACAAGACAAACCTCCATAACAAAGAATCATCTGCCCCCAAATATCAATACTGAAAGGCTGAGAAATCTTTAAACCAGGAGTTCTCAAACTTAAATGTATATGAGAATAATCAGAAAGGCTTGTTAAAACACTGCTTTCTAGTTTTCTTTTTTGGGATCTTTTATGTAGTAGGTCTAGAGTGGGGTCTGAAAATTATTTTTCTAACAAACTCATAGGTACTGTTGCTGGTGGTGACTCATAGTCCACACTCCAAGAAACAGAGATTATTTATAATCTTGGACTATAGCTGAGGGTGCATTAAAGCATAAAATTACATGACTACTCTACAAGATGAGGTGGAGTTCAATGCATTCTGGAGAAGTAATCAGCTATTTTAATGACCAGAGGATAAACCTGTATTTTCAGCCATTTCCTTCCCATCTCAACTCCTAAAGTGAACATTGTCCTAAAATTACCAGGTGGGAGAAAAGCTTCCACTACCCTCACTTCTCCAAAAGTTCTATGTGTTCCGACTTCCTTTTTTGAATTCTATAAAAAAAATAAATTCAAATGTCTTTCATCCTTCTTCAGCTGCTTTTTTTAATCAAATGAATTTGTATTTTTTAAATAGAAATTCTAGAAAACTCTGGAATAAGCCAGTGGTGGGCTTCAGCCAGTTTATACTGGTTTGGCAGAACCAATAAATAATTTTTTGATGAGTTCAGTGAACTGGTTGTTAAAAAGGCACTTGTAATCAGGGTTCTATCCAATGTGGGCTCCGGGTCAGCCACTCAATATGGAAATCACAAGTTTGCATCTTTACTCTTTTTTTGTGTGTTCATCTGTGCAACAGCGCATTCTAAGTGCCTGTAGTAATGTTTATTCCAACCATAGGAGAAAAACAATGCAAGTGAGGATGCTAATCAAGAAGCAATATGGAGACCCTAGCTGGTTGACTCAGCAGTAGAGCATCGGCCAGGAGTGTGGAAGTCCCAGGTTCAATTCCCAGTCAGGGCATAAAGGAGAAACACCAATCTGCTTTTCCACCTTTCCCATTTTCTTCCTCTCTATCTCTCTTTTCCCCTCCTGCAAGCAAGGCTCTATTGGAGCAAAGTTGGGCAAGGTGCAGAAGAGAGCTTGTGGCCTCCACCTCAGGCAATAGAATGGTTCTGATTGCAATGGACCAATGCCTCAGATGGGCAGAGCATTGCCTTCTGGTGGGCATGTTGGTGGATCCCAATCAGGTACATGCAGGAGTCTGTCAGACTGCCTCCGGCTTCTAACTTTGAAAAAATACAAAAAAAAAAAAAAGCTATATGGAAATATCTTAACAGTTTTATTGTTTGTTTTTGGTCAGGTATTATTTAATACTTTTTATTAATATTTTAAGACTCTTTCTTATAACAGAATCTAGTTTTATGTACCTCTTTTGTTGTTCTTATTTAAGTATTAAATGCATGAAATAATAAACTACCTTTTGGTATTCATTTCTTAATACTTAAAACAAAGATTAGGGGAGAGAACTTATTGTTGAATTATCTAAATCCCACCACTGGAATAAGCAAAATAATAAAAATTAGTAATGATAGCCTGGCCTATGGTGGCACAGTGGATAAAGCGTTGACCTGGAACGCTGAGGTCACCGGTTCAAAACCCTGGGCTTGCCTGGTCAAGGCACATATGGGAGTCGATGCTTCCTGCTCCTCCCCCATTCTTTCTCTCTCTCTCTCTTTCTCTCTCTCTTTCTGTCTCTCTTCTCTAAAATTAATAAATAAAAAAATAATTTAAAAATAAATAAAATCAATCCATAAAAATTTTAAAAAAATTAGTAATGATAAAAAATATAAATCAAAGATCAAAATGAGTTGATACACCATAAATCTTAAAGTCCCTGAAGGTAAGAAAGGCCCTCTTGATTTTGACTTGACTATTTAACAATTGCTTTGCTCTCCAATCCCTCACACATTCTACCTTTCATTCATTATCACTAAGGATGAGGAGCAGGATCTTATTCTGATTAATCATTGTAGGTAAACTCTAGTTATAGTACAGGCATGAGGGTGTTTTTCCAGAGGGGTTCAGGGCATAAAAAAGGAGAACATGGTATATATACATATATATTTGCTACTTAAGAAATATTTTAATAAGAGGAAAATGTAGAATAAGAATACATTATTAATAAGAATATCAAATGTAAAGAATAAAAGGAGGAAGGAAGTAATTTTGAGGAAACCATTTAACATGGCAGCTATATCAACTCAGATAATTTTATTGAACAAATACACATGCAAGTTAATGATCAAGCCAGGGATCCATCTAGACTCTAGAGCAAGCCTTCACTCAAAGGTCTTACAAGTACAAAGGAAAAAAAAATCACTGCAATGTTGAGGAAACAGAATAAAGTGGATCTCTGCATGACACCAGACAAGGGAAGGTACTTTCATTGTAGAACTAGGGAAGGAGGAAGAATCATCACAAATGGGCCTTGAGGGTTAGAAAGTTGTCTGGATAGTGACAGAGAAATTACATTAAAAATGATCTGTATCTCTGCAAACAGAGCTATTCCAGTATAATTTTAGTTAGCTTACTTTGACAAATGTTATTTTATTAGAAGCATAATAAATGTTTTGAAACAGGTAGACAAAGATATGTCAACATTAAAATGTATACAGATGCTCCTTGACCCTACAATGTAGAAACATGTCAAAAAATCCATTGTAAATTGAAAATTTGTATATCAAAAAAGCATTTAATGCATCTGACCAAGTGGTGGCACAGTGGATAGAGCATCAACCTGGGATGCTGAAGACCTAGGTTTGAAAGCCCAAGGTCAATGCCTTGAGCATAGGTTCATCTGGCTTGAATTTAGGCTCACTAACTTGAGCGCCATGTCATAAGCTTGAGCATGGGATCATACACATGACCCCATGGTCACTGGCTTGACCTAAAGGTTACCAGATTGAGCCTAAGGTCGCTGGCTCGAGTAAGGGGTCACAGTCTCAGCTGGAGCCCCCAGTAGAAGTACATATGAGAAATCAATCAATGAGCAACTAAGGTGCCACAATTACGAGTTAATGTTTCTCATCTCTCTCCCTTGCAGTCTGTCAGTCCCTGTCTATTCTTCTCTCTTGCTACAAAAAAAGGAAATAAAGCATTTAATGTAAGTAGCCTACTACATAGCATAACTAAGCTTCATGTACCTTAAACACTCTCAAAACATATTACCCTACATATGGGATATATTATCTAACACAATAGAATATTGGTGGTTTATTCTCATGATCTCATGACTCCATGTGGGTAGCTAAGAAAAAAAAATCAAAATTCAGGTACCATTTCTACCAAATATGTATTGCTTTCATACCATTATAAAATAAAAAAATGTCAGTCCGGGACCATCTGTACTTTATTTTATCTATTATAAGATATATTATTTCTCACATCTTACGTCTATGAAATCTGGGTGGAGTCCACCATTGATACCATCTTAACATTCTTAATTCTTTTTTTGCTATTGTGTAAATTATGATATATCTAACAACCTATGAAAACTCTGAGTTGATCAAATATGATAATTATTTTATTCAGTATGATGACATTGACTCCTGTGCTGACAACTTGAGCTTCTGGTCTTCTGGGTATTTATTCCAAATGGGAAAGGAGACATGATGAAATCTCACTGGATAATCTGATATGACCTGTTAAGAACACAAGCAGTTTTATCTTACATAAGATATATCAGTACACCAATTTCATACCAGAATTATTCATAATGACCAAAAGATGGAATCAAGCCTGATATCCATTGCCAGGTGAACACATAAACAAACAGGTTATATAAATACAATTGAATATTATTCAGCCTTTCTTAAAAAGAAAATAAATTCTGACATATGCTACAACATAGCTGAACCATAAGTATATTATGCTAAATAAAATAATCCAGTCATAAAAATAACAAATTATCACACTGACATGAGGTATATAGAGTAGCCAAATTTATGTTGGTTGTCTGGGCCTAGAAGACCAGGAAATAACAAGATGTTGTTTATTGGGTATGCAAGTTTAGTTTTTCGAGATGAAAAGAGTACTAGAGTTTTAACTACACACAATGGAAGTGTAATAAATATTATTAAACTATGCATTTAAAATGACTGAGATAATAACTTCAATGTCATGTATACTTTACCACAATTAAAACATACATTTACATAAAATAGGTGGTAAGTAGGGGAAAGTGCAGAGGCAGGGACACAGAGAGCAGATGGACAGCTGTCAGAGGGACAGGGGAAGAGGGGACTGGATCAAAGAAGGTGAAGGGATTAGCCCAAAACATAAATAGATAAGACACAGATATAGACAACAAGTTGGCAATAGGCAGAGAGAAAGGAGGTGGAGGGAGGGGGAGGAGGGCATAGGGAGGGGAGGAGGGCAGAAAGAGACTGAGCTGGGGAGAGGGAGCAGGATGCATTGTGCAGATGGTAGTATATTGAGTTATACACGTGAAACCTGTATGGTTTGGTGAACCATGTCAACACAATAAATTTAAAAATAAATGAAAGGAGGATCGAGGCTGAAGTGATGTAAATAAATAAAAGTGCTATAAAAGAGTGGGAGGTGAACAGAAAAGAATGATTTTTAAAATCTTACCATCTCCTCAAGTACCATAATGTAAGACATATCAAAAGAATAAAGGTGGGTAATATTATTGCCAAAATTATCACCATCGTGGAGGTAGGATGTCCTGGCAATTGGAAGAAGACACAGAAATGTCACTGAAAAATCTATTCTCTGAGTCTCCTCCCCTTTGGCTGCTCACCTGAGAGTCAGCTCCATCACGCACCGGCTTTTGACTGAAGGCATATCCAACTTCCCCTGTCAGATTCTCTAACACAATAATCCACATCTATCTTCTATCACTTCTTCTTGTGCCACCTCAACCAATTAATAGGTTTGTGACTCTTACCACCTTTATATCTTAGGTACATGATTTTCAACCTTTTTTATTTAATGACACACACTAATTATTAAAATTCTGTGGCACATCAAAAAATATATTTTATGCTGAGCTGATTAAAAATAGATAGAATTTTGATTCATTCACACCAGACAGATATCACTGTATTGGCTGTTGTCATTTTTTAAAATATGACAATCTAAGAAAAAAAAGAGGTCAGCACCCCTGACTAAAGAGTCAAGTACTGCATGCTTTAAAAAAATCTTGTGCCACACAATTTGCTTTAGTTCATTTAGCTCTATTTTGTTTTTCTTTCCTCTTTCTTTTTCTTTCTCCCTTGCTCTTTGTTTCTCTGTCACATCCACTAAGTCTCACCATTTTGCTCGCCCCTTCCTCCATATTTGTGGACCATCTGCTCCCATTTCCAGCCAAGGCCAGTTCTTTCTCACCCCAGTGGAGGACGATGTCCTGGCCTCCCAGGCTGCTGTGCTTTACTCGACAATTCAGGTTAGCCTCCTCCCCAGCCACAACGTCCAGGGTTACTCGGAGATTCCACTTCCTGTCAGCATTGGGCAGGATGTCACCTTGACAAGTTTCTGGATGCTCCTGCTCACCCCTCATCCACATCACCCATACAGGTTTGGGGTAAAATACTGAGACATGGCACACCAGCAGCAGATGACCAGGCAAAGGAGTGGGGCCACTGGAAAGCCAGGCCTCGGGCTTCACTGGGGCAGAAAGGAGCAAGACAGTGTCACATTATGACTCTAATTCAGAGCTTAGGGACTGAAAATACATACGTTTAGACAGTTACGCCTCCCACTACTTTGGAACCCAAATAATTTATTGATTAAGCTCTTATCTCTTAGAGAATTCCTCCCTTAGAATTTAAAGAAGTGGTAGAAAGTGAAATAGAAAAGTCTTGGAGAGACAACAGGACTAACCTTGTCTCTGCAGCTCCATCTTCCCTGCATCGAGAATGCCCAAGAGAAATCGAGGACAGGTGTTTAAGAGGAGTTTCTGTACGATATTAGAGATACCTTGGTATTCAGAGAGAATTGCACAGAACTTCTGTGCCCTGCTGCCGCCCTCTGCAGCAGGCACACATGAATCATTCTGGAAGCTCATGAAATCCACTCCTCCCAAAGCTCCTCTCAGGAAGCTTACAGTGATCTCTCCAGATTGCAGTTCACAGCCGCCAATAGCCTGGATCTCAAAGGGATCTGGATAGACGAAAAAATAGAAAAACATATTAAAAAATAACAAGGAGGAAAGAGATGGAGAGAGAACCTACTCTTTTGATTTGAGTGAGCAGAAGTGTTTGAGATGTGAAAAAAGCCAAGAGCCAATCTAATAATGTCACATGCTTCCTAGTGACTTTTCAGTGAATAACAAACTATGTACAAGAGGGTAATCTCATAGATTATAATGAAGATGAAAATGTCCCATTGCTTACTGATATCGTTAACAGCATAAAGCGTTGCTCATGTGTTTGTGGTGATGCTGGGGTAAAAAACCACTGTGCAGCCAGCTGAATAAGAGAATAACAGTACAGTATATACAGGACATAGTATTTGATTGTGGTAATAAATAATGTGACTAATATATGTATTTATTATATATTTAATTATTATTTTGGAATGCATACTTCCTACTTACAAAAAAAGTTAGTTGTAAAAGAATATGTTGTGTTATACCAGCAATAGCCTTATACCTCTCATGTTTACTGCATCACTTGATAGCATAATTTACTCTTCTGTTTGATTTAATGATACATATTTTTTGTAGAGTTATGTGCTATATAGTATTTTAGCCTTGAAGCAAAAATATATACCATATAGCCTAGGTGTGTGGTGGGCTATCCTATCCAGGTATGTTTAAGTGTAGTCTGTGATAGTTCCACAACAATAACATTGTCTATCAATACATTTCTCAGAGTATGTCCTCAATGTCAAGTGTATGACTATATTCAGAGATGCCTTTTTAAAAATTTTTATTGATTGATTAATTTCAGAGACATAGAGGGGAGAGAGAGAGAGAGAGAAAAACATCAATTATTTTCCACCCATATATGCACCCATTTGTTGAGTCTTCCATATGCCTTGACTGGGAATTGAACCTGCAAACTTAACATATTAGGATAGCACTCTAAACTACTGACGAACCCAGCCAAGGCTATTCAGAGACCTTTCAAAGGAGAGAACAGGGAAAAATTATACATATCATAAGTGGTGGAAAAAGTACAGTGGGTAAGAAGGAAGAAAGGTGGTAATGTGAGGAGCAGGGTGGTGAATCAGGAGTAAGTACACATTCCAGGATGATGGGAGATTTACATTAAGGAGAGGGAGTTGGGAGGGGATGCTTGAGCAGATGGATTGAAAACAAAGTCACACTTCGGGTCACTCAGGGACAGAGTAGGAAAAGTGAGAGCCTCTTGCTTGGGGTTCAAGAGAGAAAATTTATGCACAAATAAAAGGAGTTCTTTATCAGACAAGTGTGCAAGAAGCAGGAAGAATCTGAAATACCTTGTGGAGGTTGGAGTCTAAGAGGAAGACTGTTCTAGAGATGTGCATTTGCACAGTTGGATAAACTACGAAGGAGAGAGAAAGATCCTGGGGTGCAACTGCATGAACTGAAAGAGAGAGAGAGAGAGAGAGAGAGAGAGAGAGAGAGAGAGAGAGAGATCATTAGTCTCCCCAGATCAGTGGACTGCACTCACATGTCAACTCAAATTCACTGATACGATTTTGTAGTACTGGAGTGAATTTGATGAAATAGACCCGAAATGCTTCCACCACCTCAGTCAGCTCTGCATCACTGAAGTTTCCCTTGGACCAAGGCTTCAGGAAAATGGCAGTGCCTGAGTCACTATCCCAGCCATGAATCTGCAAATCATCCAGCCAGCCTGAGCCTTGAATTTGTGCATAGGTGTTGTGGACAAATGATGACATTTGGATGACATGGAAAGAGGTTGGCTCCTGGAATGCTGTGGGTAGTGGAAGAATAGGGAATGTGAAAAAAAAAAAAAGAGAGAAAAGCTGAAAGGAATGGGGTGAAGAGAAAAAAAAAAGAAAGATCCAAAAAATAAATATAAAAAAATAGAGTTTGAACAACAAAATAGCAGAAACTTTTGCCTGTGTCAGGACCTCTGGCTCCATACTCAGCCTCTAAAATAGAAGAAGAGGGATGGAGACGGGCTGGCCCAGACCCTCAGGAGTATGAACAGCATGCTTTCATCCAGACCTCCCACACCCAGAGTTCCTGCCAGAGTTACTCTTACCGTGCTCCTGTACAATCTTGTTATCAGCACCTGGGATGAGATCTGTTAGCAACAGAAGTTACAAAAACAGCATTTCAACTCCTGGTGAAATAGACAGAAGTTCTGCCTCTTAGAGTTGGTGTTTGATCTCTGAACTCAGCAAACTGTTGTTTCCTCAGTTCTCTATAGTGACTTCCTCTTCCAAGGGACAAAACTTTTCCTCATTTACGTTGAACATCTGAGAAATGTTGTGCTTCCCATAACCTGACCCTACCACTCTGCCTGTCATTTCCACTCCAGCCCTTAGCTTCCAGATTTTTCTTCATATTCTCCTGGCTTCCACCTATTTTTTCTGACATCAGCCCTCTTTATATTACCTTGAAAGAGCCACCATATGGTTTTAAAAGCTATTTTACTTCTTTAATCTTTTATTGTAACATCTTTTAAATCAGAAACCACTGTTAAAAAATTGCCTACCTTAATCCAGAAAAATTCTTTTGGTTTTCTCCACCTAACCTCCATCTTCCTCCTTATGGCCCTCTTTTCTCTTGCACATTCTCAGTGGCTCCTTTTTTTCATTTTATCCTTTTGTCTTGTCTCCCTAACAACACATTTGTGTGTGCATGTGTGCTGATAACCATTTACAAAAGGCAAAGCATAATTTTTTTCATGTTTTTAGTTCTTCCAACACTTTTTAATTGATTTTAGATAGAGGAAGGGTAAGAGAGAGAGGAGAGAGAGAGAGAAACAGAGACATCAATTTGTTGTTTCTCTTATTTATGCATTATTAATTGATTATTATATGTGTCCTGACCAGGGATCAAACCTGCAAACTTGGTGTATCAGGATGATGTGCTACCTGTCGGGACTCTAAAGGGAAAACATTTAAAACATTTGCTAATACAATGGTACAGCAGACGCATATCTTAAAATCAAATCAAGTAAACACTACAGTTTATACTTCAAGCAAAATTATCTTATGCCATAGCAGTTGTTGATAAGGAAAATTTCATTTGTTACCAGTATATGACCTTCTTTCCATTGGTGAGGAAAAGTCAACAATCTACAAAGTAAAGGGATTAAAGGGAAGGAACATTTTCTGGTGAGGTATGTGGAAGACTATAGTTTGGAAGAAAACATGGGAGGAAATCTGGGGATAAAAATGTGAAAATAATAAAAGAATGTTGAAATAATTAATTTGAATGGGCTAGATGGAGAGGCTGTTAGAAGAATATCAAACCAGTCAAGAAGAGCTCACTCAGGAGTGATTAAGTCCTGGTTAAGTCACAAGGAAGAAGGGCAGATTTGGGTTGAGAAAAGCTGAGTCTGAGATCAAGGATGAGGGAACGTACATCCGAAGGTGACAGCTATTCCAAGAAGCATGAATATGAGGATATATTTAAGAATGTGAAGAGATATGTACATGTAGGTTCTTCTTTTTATGTGGGGTTGGAAGTGCAGTGGGAATAGTGGTAAAAAATGAAGGAAAGAAGTAATGAGCCAAGTGAGACCAAACACAAGGTCAGGAAGATTGAATAGTGGTCAGAGCCCATGTATCTCCTTCTCTGTTCAGTGTTTTCAGGCATATACCAGGTTGGAAAAAAAATCTCACATCTAACTGAAACTGACGAGAAAATGCCTGCACTTCCAAGGGAAATCTATGCATGTACAACTGCAAAACACCTACATGTTCTTTGTAAGGACCAAGAGAAGATCAGAAAATAAGCAAGGCACTAATGGAACAGGGAACTTAAGGGTTACAGGCAGGTCCTGCTCCTGTTCTGTTAGGAGTAACATGCCCAAGGTCGCTCAAGAAGCAGAGACAGATAGAGACTCTGGGAAGCTGAGAGGGAAGAAAAAAAAAAGGAAAAAGAGACAAACGTTTGCATTCTATTGGTTAAAAGACCCTTATCAGAAGTTTAGGTTTGGAATTCGCCGATGAGCTAGACCCCAACCCCTGTTGCTATGCTATGTGCAGCCCCCTTAGCAAATAGGTTACCGCCACATCTGCTTCTGTATGAGGCTTGCTTGCTTAGCTTATAAAAAGATTTAGCTGTGAGCGCTAGGTGCGATTCCCATCTGTAGCTCCTTGTGAGCACGGTGTCTCTGGACACCTCGGGAATTTGCCCCTGCGCAGGTAAAACTGGCCAATAAAGTTACATCTATACTCCTGAAAGTCTCTGACGTTTGTTCTTGACCCGGTGGATGCTACATTCTTCATCTCCTCCTTCCTAAAATTACTTCGGGACCAGGGCAACAGAAAGTGAATGTTGCTTAACAGTGTCCTAACGAATCTGAATGTTGCCCAGTGAGCCTGAGCCCTTGGTGTGCTGCCAGCTCTGGTTGGGAAAAATGAGATCTGGAGCGTGTGATAGGAGGGGTGGCTCTACATCTGCTAGATGATAGGGTGCTAGATTTTGGGTACCTGAAAGAGAGAGAGAAGTGACCATTGAGAGAGGGTGAAAGAAGGGGAGACACAGGAAAAGAAAAATGGGATTAGTTACAAAGTTTGCACATAGTCTCATATCATCTTCCCCTGATGCAGCTTCTTATTCTCAAATCAGAAACAGACTGGGATCAAGATTGGTGCTTGGCACTCGCCTAGCATGCAGATTCCAAAAGCTCCCAGTAGGAGCATTAGTCCCTGTTTCTGGAAATTAGTCCCAGATCTTCTCTAGTATTTTTTTCTACCCCTGCCCAAGCACAGGTATCTTTCCACTTGGGTTTTCCTTCCTACTGTGCTTGGCCCATGGCAGAGAATTCCCTTGAAGAGTAGCGACAAAAGCAGCACCATTGGAGCTCTGTTAGGTAAGAATGCTTCAGCAGGACAAGTGCTTACAGACTCAGATATCAGCTTCCCCTCTAAATCCTTTTGAAGTCTTCTGACACTTACTTTGCCACAAACCGACATCTCCTTCTGCTCACTTCCCTGTCAGAGAAGCACAACGGTTTCCCTCAGCCACAAGCCTCCCACAGGGTCTCTCATTTCCCCTCCGACTCTTCCACTATTAGGATTCTAGATTTGCTTTTGTCTCTTGTCTGCCTCCTGACCTCCCCATTGCACCTACATATATAAAAGGGGTCCTGGTTTTTTAACAAAGTGTGTAGTTGTGGTCTAACTAAAAAATGTAGTACTTCTTAGCCTTGGAGAACTCAAGCCCACACTTGAATACTCAACTTTTTTTCTATAAAAAGAAGTAACAGAAGGTCCTCAGTAGTGCCCCATGGCCTTTTCAGCAGTGTCCCCACTCCTGATATCTCTGTAGTCTCGTCATCTAATCACCTTTATAGCCTTCTTTTTCTCTCTTCTTGGTCTTCTCTGTATTTCTCTACTTATCCACAATTTTATCCTCTGGAGTCAATTGCCTCTCTTCTCGTTTTCTCACCTGTTCTCCCTGTTTTCTCACTACCCTCTGTCTTTTAATCCTGATCTTCATAAAATCTTTATCAGAAGACAATAAGGCATGTTGAATGTAGCTGTGTAATCCACAAGGACATCTCCATAATCCACAGTGAGGAAGGAGCAGAAGTGGCAATATAGATTATCAGGTGTTTGAGAAAAAATACTTTTGCTCAGTTTCTCCAGTCAGGCCAACTATCACTGTTAAAGAACCATGAGTATGCTTGATCTAAAAGTGGTACGCAGATAAGTAGATGAAATTTCATTCATGTTGTATGAGTGGGTCTATAAGGGATGCACAGGGCCTTGGGCTCCCACTCTACCCTAAATGAGTTGAGTGTCTCTAGGTCCCCTGGGTATGAGGAGCAGTCATGCAGCCTTCCCCTCACAGTCCATGTACTGGGAGCACTGGAGTCCCCTCAGTGTCTAATTAGAGAAGAGTTTTATTAGAGACAGGAAGTGACTCCAGGGATGCGAGTGTTCAGAGGAGAATTAGTTAATGTGCTGAGTCTTTACTTTTTTTTTATTAATGTTTTGCTGTGCAACCTGCAGGCAGTTTAACTGCTATCACTATGGTTTTCATAGACACATTCAACTGACATTTAGTCAGAAAACACCTGGTGCTGACAGATATGTCAGAACCTAAAATTTTATAAACAAGTCCCTAAGAGAAAATAAAGCAAAAACTAAAAACAAAACAATGTAAAAAAAATCCTTATCTAAAACCTCTACATTTATAACATAAAGGACGCACAGAATTTTGCTCCAAGTTATTGAGAAAAGTTTACACTCAGTCTTGTTCATTGTTTTCAACTCCAAAACACTTTAATTTTTAAGATTTGCAGAATATGTCAGAATTCTTAGGTAATGATATAACCCTAAAATTTTTTGCTCAGGGAAATTATCATTCTTTTGTGATGTGGCCAAATAAGTCTATATTTCAATATTCAGAAACTCAAAGAATATGCTTCATAACTTGCTTATGAAACTAATGATCTAAATGAAATAACATATTAACATGAATAATGCAGTGACTACTAATATAAATTTATTTTTATAAATGAATGTATTACATCAAGTGAAAAGATTCTGCATAGCTATATAATATATATATATATATATATATATATATATATATATATCTACAGAGCAAAAACACAACCAACAAAAAAATAGAAGATATGTGCAAACATACTCTTCAATTAGGGGCTAATATCCAAAGATATAAAAAACTCAATAACTTAACAACACAACAGGAAACAAATGTTCAATTTAAAAAATGAGTGGAAAACCTGAAAAGACTTTTTTCTCAAGAAGACATACAAATGGCCAACAAGTATATGAAAAGATGTTCAAATTCACTAGCTACAAGAGAAATGCAAATCAAACCACAGAGCTACCACCTCACACCTGTTTAGAAGGGCGCTTATCAACAAGATAAGAAATAACAAGTGTTAGAGAGGATGTAAAGAAAAAAGCATCATCCTCTGCTGATAAAAATGTAAATTGGTACAGTCACTATGGAAACAGTATAGAGTTTCCTCAAAAATCTGTAGAATAGAAAACAGAGAGCAAGAAACAAACAAAACAGACAAACACATAGTCATAGACAATAGTAGACTGGTTATCAGAAGAGAACGGGAATAAGGGGAGGTGAAGAGGGTAAAGGGGATCAAATATATGGTGATGGAAAAAGACTTGACTTCAGGTCATGGGCACACAAAGCTAATATACCAATGATTTATTATAGAATTGTATACTTGAAACTTATAAAATGTAATTAACCAATATCACCTCAATAAATGTAATTTTAAAAATATATTTAAAAACATATATTTAACCCTAAATAATTGTTAAAATAAATGTGTAAAATTTAATGTATTTGATTAATGTTATAGAAAGAAGTTAATAATCAAAGAATTAAATTTCATATTACTTGCCGGACCAGGTGGTGGCACAGTGGACAGAGCATCGGACTAGGATGCGGAGGACCCAGGTTCGAGACCCCGAGGTTGCCAGGTTAACACGGGCTCATCTGGTTTGAGCAAAGGCTCACCAGCTTGGACTCAAGGTTGCGGGCAGGAGCAAGGGATTACTCGGTCTGCTGAAGGCCCGCAGTCAAGGCACATATGAGAAAGCAATCAATGAATAACTAAGGTGTCACAATGAAAAGCTGATGGTTGATGCTTCTCATCTCTCTCCGTTCCTGTCTGCCTGTCCCTGTCTATCTCTCTTTCTGTCTCTGTGAAAAAATAAAAAAAGAAAAAAAATTCATATTACTTAATTCCCTGGGGAGGCAGGAAAAAAGGAAGATAAATATGGTTTAATTTACATCAAATCATAGCTTATTGACCACATTGAAAACAATATAAAATAGTTTTTCTCAGAATTTCATAAAATTATGATTTATAAAGGCAAACTTGATTTAGTCACAGTGGAAGAGCATATAACAGCCTTTTCTTTATCTCAAAAATGTTGAAAACATTTTAAAAATATTTATTTTAAAAGATGAATACTTTTATTAATATTCTAGAAAACAATGAAAGGATTCACTGTGAAAAGAAACCTTAAAGAAGTCCTTCAAAAATACAACAGAGCCTGACCAGGCAGCGGCACAGTGGATAACGTGTTGGACTGGGATGCCAAGGACACAGGTTCAAAACCCAGAGGTCGCTGGCTAGAGCACAGGCTTGCTGGCTTGAGCACAGACTCACGAACTTGAGCTCGGGGTCACTGCCTTGAGCATGGAATCATAGCCATGAACCCATGGTCGCTGGCTTGAGCTCAAAGGTTGCTGGCTTGAGCCCAAGGTTACTGGCTTGTGAAAGACTGCTGTAGCTGCTGAACAAGGCAAATATGAGAAAACAATCAATGAACAAGTAAGGCGCTGCAAATAAGAATTAATGTTTCTCTCGCCTGACCTGTGGTGGCGCAGTGGATAAAGCGTTGACCTGGAAATGCTGAGGTCGCCGGTTCAAAACCTTGGGTTTGCCTGGTCAAGGCACATATGGGAGTTGATGCTTCCAGCTCCTCCCTCCTTCTCTCTCTCCTCTCTCTCTCTCTCTCTCCCTCTCTCCTCTCTAAAAATGAATAAATAAAATTAAATTAAAAAAAAAAAAGAATTGATGTTTCTCATCTCTCTCCCTTCCTGTCTGCCTGTCATTTCTGTCCCTATCTCTGTCTCTGTCACAAAATAAATAAATAAATAAAAAGACAGCAGATAAAATGCCTCAACATCCACAGACGATTTTTGCGAAAGAAATATAATAGAAATACAAGATGTTTGTAAATACTAGAAATGTAAAGAAAAACATAAAATATGATAACAAGACAATTGTTTATTTTTTTAAATTCTATTTTATTTATTAGGATAACATTGGTTAATAAAGTTATATAGGTTTTACATATACAATTCTATAATACGTTCTCTGTATTTTGAAATGTGTGCTCACCATCCCAAATTAAATCTCATAAATCAGCATGTATGAGAAATATCACATTCAGGCAGAACCAGCTATATAAGTTGTGGGATCAGTACAAAATAAAAATGCAATATCCCTTGTTCAAAGATTATTAAAAACTTACAGATGGCAACAACCGCACAAGTCACTTACTCATCAAGCAGGCCCTGAATTCAGGCTAGGCTTTTGGTCATGGCCACAAATACAATACCTAAATTCTGTTTTCAAAAAATGCAGACAAAATAAATAGAGTAAGTACTTAAATAATGATTGTTCAGAGTATGAAGATATTAATGCACTTAGGAAGATCAGTCAAATCTTGGAAATTCAAAATAGATTTCCACTTTTCCCCTACAGAATTTTTTAAAATTAAATTTATTGGAGTGACATTGATTAAAATTATATAAGTATCAAGTGTACAATTCAATAATACATCATCTGTATATTTTATTGTGTGTCAGATCTCTTTTCATCACATTTATTTCCCCCTGACCCTTTTACTGCTTCCACTACCCTCCTTTCCATCTATTCTGGTAATCACCTTACTGTTTTCTGTGTCTTTGTGGGATTTTCTCTGCTTATTTCTTCATTTTTTTTAACCAGCCCCCCAAACTTCTCCTCTCTGACAGCTATGAACCTGTTCTTTGTATCTATGAGTTGCTTCTATTTTGTTCATTAATTTACTTTGTTCATTAGAATCCACATAAAAGTGAGATCATCTGGTACTTGTTCTGTGATTTCTTTTTTTTCTTTCTTTCTTTTTTTTTTTTTTGTATTTTTCTGAATTTGGAAACGGGAGGCAGTCAGACAGACTCCCACATGCACCCGACCGCACGCCCACCAGGGGGCGATGCTCTGCCCATTTGGGGTGCTGCTCTGTTGCATCCAAAGCCATTCTAGCATCTGAGGCAGAGGCCATAGAGCCATCCTTAGCGCCTGGGCCAAATTTGCTCCAATGGAGCCTTGGCTGCGGGAGGGGAAGAGAGAGACAAAGAGGAAGGAGGGGGGGGGTGGAGAAGCAGATGGGCGCTTCTCCTGTGTGCCCTGGCCAGGAGTTGAACCCGGGACTCCTGCACGCCAGGTCGATGCTCCACCACCGAGCCAACCAGCCAGGGCTTGTTCTGTGATTCAATTGAGTCATTCAGGGAAACTTCCAGGGAAAATTCAGAAATAGGAATGTAAAATAGAGTTTGAAGGATCAACAAACAGGTGGCCTCAGAAAAAAGATTGTCAAAGATTTGGGGTGGGGGGAAGAGGTTTCCAAATGGATCAGAATCTCTGTCAGAACAAACTATTTTAACAAAATCATGCTTTGTTTACTGGTATAAACCATGTTCAAGAGGAAGCAGACCAGATTTTTATGGATAAGGTTAAACATGTATCAGCAGAGTTGGATCAGGCTCATTTACCATTTCTTCAACAATTTGTTTTTGGCCCATGATTTCTGTGCCAAGCAGAGGTGGTTTCCTGATCTCCCGCATTCCTGGGTGTTCCTTCAATGAGAGAGCCAGGGTTCAGGGAAAGGGGAGAGCAGACATTCTGATCTGAGCTAAGGGCGAAGAAGAGGATTTTGATTTCAAAGATAGGAAATCAGAGAAAATGAAAAACAATAGAGGGGAAAAAGAGTAAGTGGATAAGAGTTTGAAGAAACAAAACAAGAGGAGTCTCACCTGTGCGGTTTAAACCATAAGTTTGCAATGTCCAGTGTAACCAGGGTAACTGTCACTGCCAAACAGATAAATATCAATGAGAAAGGATGACCTTCTGATTGGGGACTAAATAATGTCAATCTATGAAATACACTCTTTCTTACCTCAGTTAATGCTTCTCATTTCACAGAGTTGGGACCTTACAAGAGTTCTCTTCTGTATTTTCTAGAGTTCTCATTTTAATTCTTTCTAGTCAATGTGTTTGATCCCCATCCCTTTCTCTCAATTTTATTAAATCATTAGCTCCTTCTTTTATTTTCCTTAGTACCTCTAATCCTCTTTCTCTGTTTTCTTAAAATGTAACTGCTATGAATCTTTACTGTTCTTTTTTCTTTTTTTTTTTTCTTTTTTCTTTTTTCATTTTTCATTTTTCTGAAGCTGGAAACAGGGAGAGACAGTCAGACAGACTCCCGCATGCACCCGACCGGGATCCACCCGGCACACCCACCATGGGGCGACACTCTGCCCACCAGGGGGCGATGCTCTGCCCACCAGGGGGCGATGCTCTGCCCATCCTGGGCATCGCCATGTTGCAACCAGAGCCACTCTAGCGCCTGAGGCAGAGGCCACAGAGCCATCCCCAGCGCCCGGGCCATCTTTGCTCCAATGGAGCCTTGGCTGCAGGAGAGGAAGAGAGAGACAGAGAGGAAAGCACGGCGGAGGGGTGGAGAAGCAAATGGGCGCTTCTCCTGTGTGCCCTGCCTGGGAATCGAACCCGGGTCCTCCGCACGCTAGGCCGACGCTCTACCGCTGAGTCAACTGGCCAGGGTTTACTGTTCTTTATGATTCATATGCTCTCACTTTTATCCTCTTGTGCATAGCAGCCCTATCCATTCTCCAGCTGCTCATTCATTAGCCCTGGAACTATGGGAAGACTATCATTTCCCAATGAGGTCCTTGTTCTTTCTCACCTCAGTGAATGATTATAACATGTTCTCTCAGGCTGCTGTGTTTCACTTGGTAGGTCAGGCCAGAAACCTGTCCAGCTGCCACATCCAGAGTTACTTGAAGATACCATGTTTCATCAACTTTGGGCAGGATTTTACATCAGTGAGTGTCCCACTGCTCCTGTTGACCCGCATCCACATCACCACACAGGTTTCAGATGAAAGCCAGAGATGTGGCACACCAGCAGCAGACGGCCAGGACCAGGACTGGAGCCTTTGATCACCCAAGTCTGTGGCTTCACTGGAAAAAGATGAGAAGAAATGGAGTTTTGGCATCTTAAGCCAAAGTTTGTGACTCAGGTACCTCAGAACCCCTGAACCCACACTCACCTTCAAGCCTCTTATTCTGTGTCTCAAAGGGATGATAAAGAGAATAAACTCAAATACAAGAGTTAAGCACTGAGGCTGTGAGGGGAAAGGAGGTTATGCTCACTTTGTTGTTCCAGGTCTGACTTTCCTTCATGCAGGAGGTCTGACAGGAATTGAGGGCCTAAGAATGTCACTGAGAAGGCCCTGTACAACTTCTTTAAAAACGCGGTAGTGATTAAGCACATTACAGACATTCTGAGCCTGACTCCCAACTCCTGAAGATGGCTTCCAGGAATTTCCTTGGAAACTCAAAAAATCTGATCTGCCACATTTAAAAAGCTCTCTGGGGCCTTCCTGGAATGCATTCTAAAGCTGCCTGATATCTGGTTCATAAAGGGATCTGGGATGGACAAGAAAGAGAGAGCAATGTGGAAGAAATTGTAGAAACATCAACAATCTAGAAAGTAAGGGATTCAAGGGAAGAAACATATTCTGGTGAATCACATGGAAGACTATATTTTGGAAGAAAAAGCAAGCAGTAATCTGGGGGATGAAAATGTGAAAATAATAAAGAAATATTGAAATAATTTAGAAAGCGTACATGGGAATACTGTTAGAAAGACAACAGACTAGTCAAGAAGAGCTCCTTGAGACTGGTTGGGTATTGCCTAGGTCAGGTGAACACTTATATGAGAGAGAAAGGAGGGCAGGTTTAAGTTGGGAAAGGCTGAGTCTGAGATCAAGAATGGGAGAAAGAACATAGGCAACTACTATTCCAAGGAGCCAGAATATAAGGATATAATCAAGAATGTGAAGATATATACATGTAAGTTGTTCTTTCTATTTAGTGGGGAAGGGATAGAGTGGGAATAGTGGTAAAAGGTGAAGCAAAGAAGAAAGAGTAAGCCAGAACACAGGGTCAGGAAGATTGAATAATGGTCAGAGTCCATACATCATCTTCCCTGGTCGGAACTTTCAGGCAAATATCAACCTTGAAAAGCAAACTCACATTCAAACTAAAACTGACTGGAAAATGCCTGCACTTCTTGGGGGAAGCTATGCATGTACAAGTTACACTTGAAAGCTCTTCAATTCTTCCTTGCTAAAATTACCCTGAGACCAGGGCCACAGAAAGTAGATAGTGCTTGAAACACTGTCCCAGCAATGAGTCTGCAGCTCGCCCAGCCAGCCTCAGCCCTCCGTGTGCTGATACTTGCATAGCTGAAAGACAGAGAAGTGACAATGAGAGAAGATGAAAGGAGGGAAGATGAGGGGCCAATGTAGGAAAAGAAAAATGATAATACTTATAAATTTTCACATATTCCCATATCCCCTTCCCTTGATAAAGCTTCTTATCCCCCAAAATAAGAAAAAAAATGACTGGAGTCAAGATGGTGCCTGGCACTCGCCTGGAATGCAGATTCCAAGGGTGCCCAGAAGAAGCATTACTTCTTGCCTCCAGATACTCTCCAGAACTTTTATACACTATTCTTTGTCCAACCACAAGTATCTTTCCACCTGGGTTCTTCTCACCCGCTGTACTTGGCCCATGGCAAATAATTCCCTTGAAGAGCAGGGGCAGAAGCAGCAGCATTGGAGCTCTGTTTGGTAAAGACTGCCTGAGAAGGACAAGTTATCCTCATATATCAACTTCCCCTCCAAACCCTTTTGAACTTTTCCATAACTTCCCTTGCCACAAAAACAAACCAACACCCCCCTCTGCTCACTTGGTGTCAGAGGAACCTGACTGCCTCCCTCAGCCAGGAGCCTCCCACAGGGTCTCTCATTTCCCCTCCGTCTCTTCCCTGTCTGGCTTCCAGATTTTCTTATTGCTTTTATCTGTCTCTTAAAATCTCCATTGCACCAACATGTATAAAAGGAGTCGTGGCTTTATAACAATGTCTGCAGTATGTGGTCTGGCTGGAAAATGTAGTACCTCTTGGCCTTGGAGTACTCAAACCCACACTTGGATTCTCAATATCCATTTTTATAGAAAGAAGTTACAGAAGGTGCTCAGTAGTTCCCCATGGCCTTTCAACAGTGTCCCCACTCCTGATCTTTCTGTGGTCTTTTCCTCCTTTGATCAGGTTCCCAGACTTCTTCCTCTGTCTTCTTAGTCTTTGCATTTTTCTACTAACCCAGTACTTTTTCTCTGGAGTCTACTGCCACCCCTCTCATTGCCTTGTCTGTTCTCCCTGTCCCCTCAGACTACCCTCTGTCTTTATATCCTTCTCTTACTAAAATCATTATCATAAGACAATAGGCACTTTGTTTTGGGGACTGAAAAATAAACAGGGTATTTTGCAGTCTGGATCTAGGGGACTGAGGTGTTGGGCCCAACCCCTTACCTCACCTGCCTAATTAAGTTAACAAAGGGTTGTGCTTCTCTGCTCATCCTGCCTGCCCATGTTCCCTGGAAGGATTGGAAGCTAGTTACTTCTTTGTTTAAAATGGTAGGGGTTTTTCTACACCTGGTGATTTTCTTTTGTTGCCTTAGAAATGTGATTAAATTGTTAATGGCTCACCTTACCCAGGAATAAAGACAGATGTCTTCCTGGGGGTGTCCATGTTTGGGTGGCTTGGACAGTAATGACTATTGGCCATGAGCTGTGGCATCCTCCCGAACCCATCCTGTGAGTGTCTTTAAGTCTTCATCTTTCATTCAATTTTGTACCATTTCCCGCTCAAGACCCTGGAACAGACTCATCGTGTGGGACGTTGCAACTTTGAATGTAGCTGTATAATTCATAGGCAAATCTCTATAATCCACAATGAAAAAGGAGCAGCAGTGGCAATACAGATGATCAGGTAATCTGAGGAAAATACACTTTTGCTCAGTTTTTCCAGTCAGACCAATTGTCACTGTTAACGATCCATGAGTACTCTTGACCCAGAAGAGGTGAGCTGGTCAGTAGACAGATTTTCATGCATGTTGTATAAGTGGGCTATAGGGGATGCACAGCCCTTGGGCTCCCACTCTACCCTAAATGAGTTGAGTGTGTCTCCAGGTCCCCTGGGTATGAGGAGCAGTCATGCAGCCTTCTCTTCACGGTTTATATACCGAAAGCACTGGAGTCCCCTCAGTGTGTCTAATTAGAAAAGAATTTTATAAGAAGAACTCCAGGGACTGGAGTGTTCATGGGAGAAATAAAAACTGTGTTGAGTCTTTACTTTTGTTCTTTACATTGGTATTTGCTTTGGCCAACTTCAGGCAGTTTAAATACTACCCCTTTGGTTTTCATAAACACATTCAACTAACATTTAATCAGAGCCCACTTGGTTTCAAAATTTATATCAGATTTTCTTCTTGCTTTTGTCTGCCTGTAAGATTTCAGAGAGAATTTCTCTTTTTCTTTCTTTCTTTCTATTTTTTTTTTTTTTTTGGTGACAGAGACAGAGAGAAGGACAGATGGGGACAGACAGACAAGAAGTGAGAGAGTTGAGAAGAATAAATTCTTCATTGTGGCACCTCATTTGTTCATTGATTGTTTTCTCATATATGTCTTGACTGGGGGACTACAGCATACCGAGTGACCCCTTGCTCAAACCAGTGACCTTGGGCTCAAGCTAGTGAGCCTTGCTCAAACCAGGTGAGCCAGGACTCAAGCTGGTGACCTCGGGTTTTCAAAACTTGGTCTTTCATATCCCAGTGCAATGTTCTATCCACTGCGCAACTGCCTGGTCAGGCTCAGAGAGAATTTTTTTAAGAAAAAACAAAACAAAAAATGCCAATCCACAACCTTTACACTTATAATATAAAGGACTTACAGAATAGTGCTCCAAGTTACTGAAAAAAGTTTTCACTCAGTGTCATCCATTGTTTCTGACTCTAAGACACTTGTTTCATACATGTCGTGTACAATGCTGTGGGGGAAAATGTCAGAATTCTAAGGTAATGAAATAATCTTAAAACTTTTTGTTCAGGGAAATTATCATCCTCTGTGAGGACCAAATAACTCTATTTGAAATACTTAAAAATTCAACGAATATGCCTTACAACATTATTATAAAACTACTGATCTAAATAAAACCAAACATTAACCAGAAAAATGCAATAAGTATTAATATAAATTTATTTTTATAGACGAATGGACTATATCGAACTGAAACGTTTCTGCACAGCAAAACCAAAAACAAAACAAACCATCTGAAGAACAAACACACAACCAGCAAAAAATTAGAAGATATGCACAAACATAATCTCCAAAAAGGGGCAAATATCCAAATATATGAAAACTCAACAAATCAACAGCACAACAAGAAAAAAAAAGTCCAGTTTAAATAATGAGTAGAACACTTGAAAAGACACTTTTCTCAAGAAGACATATAAATGGCCAACAGATACATGAAAAGATGCTCAACTTCACTAGCTACAAGAGAAATGCAAGTCAAAACTACAATGAGGTACCACCTCACACCTATTAGATTGACTATTATATACAAGGCAGGGAATAACAATTGTTGGAGAGGCTGTGAAGAAAAAGAAACCCTCATTCACTGCTGGTCAGAATGCAAACTAGTACAATTATGGAAGAAAGTATGGTGATTTCTCAGAAAATTAAGAATAGAACTACCATATGACCCAGAAATTCATTTCCTCAATATCTACCTCCAAAACTCGAAAACATCAGTAGATAAAGACACATGCACCCCCCTGTTCATCGCAGCATTATTCACAATGGCCAAGACATGGAAACAATCAAAGTGTCACTTGATAGAGGACTGAATAAAGATGATGTGGTACATACATACAACAGAATACTACTCAGCCATTAGAAATGAAGACATATTGCCATTTACAACAACATGAATGGACCTTGAGAACATTATGCTGAGTGAAACAAGTAAATCAGAAAAAACTAAGAACTATATGATTTCACAAATAGGTGGGATATTAAACTAAGACTATGGACATAGATAAAAGTGAAGTGGATACCAGGGAAGCAAATATGGGGGAAGGTGGGGAGAAAGAAGTAAAGAGGAACAAATTTGATTTGATTGTGGGTGATGGTTATAGAACATAATGCTATAGAAATGCTATAGAAATGTCTATCTGAAACCTATGTAATCTTATTAAACAATTGTCACTCTGTTAAATTTAATTTTCTAAATAAAATAGAAAAAATAAAAAAATACAGTATTAGAATTTTATATAACACAAATGAAATACAAAGGAAGTAGAAAGAGGAAATATAAAGAATATATTTCAACTAGGTAGTTAAAAAATCCATATTACTCAAAGCAAAATACAGATGTAATGTTACATTTATCAAAATCCCAATGACATTTTTAAAGAAATAAAAAACAAACATCAGCTTTGTAAGAAATCACAAAAGACCTCAAATGGACTAGAAATTCTGGGAAAAATCAAACACACAGAAAAAAATAATCAAACAAACAAAAAATAGAGCCAGAGATATCACACTCTCTGACTTTAAATTATACTACAAAACAACAATAATCTCAGCAGCATGATATTGGTAGAAAAACAGACACACAGACCAAAAGAAAAGAATTGAGAGCTCAGAAATATATCCACATGTACATGGGCAATTAATTTTGACAAAGGAGCCAAAAAGCATACAACAGAGACAAAAAGGCTCTTCAATAAATAATACTGGGAAAATTAGAAACTACACCCAAAAGAATAATTCTAGATTACTGTTAGTCCTGTACACCAAAATTAACTCAAAATGATCAATGACCTAAATTTAAGTTCAGAGACAATAAACAACATAGAAGAAAACCTGAGGAACTATACATATGGACCTTGCTCTTAGAGTGGATTTTAAACATACAAATGGCCAGCAAATATACTGCTCACAAAAATTAGGGGATATTTCAAAATGAATATAAAACAAAAAAAAAAGCATTTGATTTTTTTTAAAGAACATCAGAAAAGCAAACATCAAGTCATAGAAAGTTGTTTGATTATGCAAATGAGATGCAAAGCCAACTTTTATTTCATTGGTGAAAATGCACTGTACACAAGTCTGAAAGTACTGGATTATCTGTGCATTCCCTGATCCCCTAATTATTGTAAGCAGTATATATGACAGTCAATTTCCCTACCTATTAGGAAAATGAAAATTAAAACTACAGTGAGGTACCACTCCACACCAGTTAGAATGGCTATTACCCACAAACCAAGAAATAAAAGAGTTGAAAAGGTTGTGGAGTAGAATAAAACCTCATTCACTATTGGAGGGAATATAAACTAGTAATCACTATAGAAAACAGTGTGAATTCTCCTCAAAAAATTAAGCATAGAGTTTCCAAGTCACCCAGTACTGCTCTTCTGGGTATCTATCTGAAAATTTTGAAAATATTTAGTTGGAAAATTTTATGCACCTGTATGTTCACTGCAGCATTATTCACAGTGAGCAAGACATGGAAACAACCAAAGTGCCTTTTGATAGATAACACTGGGAAACAAAATTTTTGTTACATCCACAAAAACACTTGTTCTTACCTACTTCGAGTGTGCTGATCTCAAATCTGACATTAGCTTTTCTCTGTAAACTACAGTTTTTTGCAATTCAAAATTTTAGGTTTTTATCTTATTGTAAAATTTTCAACATTTAGTTTAACATAATGAAATAGAATGTCTTCTTGGGTATCATCTTTGTGAAAATATAATAATTTATATAATGTAGTAAATACACTAAAATATATGATTGCATCAGAATTTGTCTACAATTTTAAAATAGAACATATTAAAACACTTATTTTAATCATAAAATTTGTGCAAAACTTATTTAAATTCTATTCAGGCAAAAATTTGCATTTATAGCTTTTACATTTGTGTACTTGTTGAGGACAATCTCCTTTGATGCTCCAGCAGTAGTCTGCCATCATATTTCTGTCCCATTGCCCCGATAATGCTCTTCCATCATCTTCAGATCTTGCTGAAAGTGTTCTCCCTGTTCATCACTAAGAGCTCCAAGATTTTTGGGAAACTTATCAAGGTGACTGTTCAGGAAGTGAATGAATCTTAATAATCATGTTACATCCAATGTCGCAGAAAGCCAACAGCATCCTTTGAATCAGCAGACTTCTGCTTTTTTGTTGCCAAGGAAGTTCTTTGTAACTGCCACAAAACACTGCCATGCTGCTTTCTCCTCCTTATTCATCTTCCTGGCAAATTCTTCATCACGTATTGAGGGTTCAAATTTGAGATCCATCGAATACACCTGCTTTTATCTTCTCGAAAGACAAGGCAAGAAAAGCAGAAATAATATGTTGAAAGCATTCATTTTCTCTATTCAAAGCCTGAACAAACTGCTTCATTAAGCCAAGTTTGATGTAAAGTGGGGAAAAAATGATCCTGTCTTTATTAACTATATTGAATTTTCCTCACAATTATGACGCACAATATGAGCCCAATTCTTGTCTTGATCACCAAGGGGAATTTGAAAATTGGCAATATATGCATGTGTCACAAATGATGAAATATTGTGCCTTTGACGTTGAAGTGTGTAACAGCCACATATATAACAGAAGGTGTCAGGACTATTCTTACATTTACGCCTACTCGAAGAAGCCATGATTCAATCTTAAAACTAATAAAAGGGTGTTTTTATCAGATAATAATTTTTTACATTTAAAAACAACTACAATTATGTAAAAGTGATGTTTGTAAAACATTAATTGTCTTGTGGTTATGTTCAATCCAAGAGTTGTTGCCCTTTAACTTCAATTTAAAAACCAATGCATGCCATTAAGTGTAACAAAAATAAATTAAAATTGCATAAAAACTAGAGCATGCACCAAAAACTGGATTTCAGGTTTGGATTCAGCGATGCAGGAAACATATAGAAAAAGTTCTAAAACCTCATGCAACAGAAAAGGAAAAAAAATTGTTTCCCAGTGAAATATTAAAATAAAATTGTGTTTCTCTAACGTATCTCTCTTGTTCTTAATGTATGTATGTGACTTCTGTTGGAAATATTTTGTTTATAATATGTTGTTATTTATCACTTATAACTTTCTTAAGTAATTCTAATATTAAGGATTCTTTGCTTCATAAATTGAATCAAGAAATATTTTCCATAATTCTATTCTCAGAGACAGTTTCAGTGTTGTTTTACTGTTACTGTTTGGTATAATTCACCTGTGAAGCCATATATATTGGGACATAATTTTTTGAGTGAGGTGTCAACCTCACAGCTAATTAAAAAATAAAAATACTTTTATTCAAATTATATATAAGGTCTACCGGAAGGTTTTGTCCATTTTTGGAATAAAACAAAATACTAATTTTTCTTACCATCAATAAACTTTATTAAATAATATAATTTCCATTATTATTAATGATTTCTTGCCAAGGTGAGGGCAATTTGTATATCCCATTTTTGAAAAATGTTTTATCTTTTGATGTGAAAAATTGAACCAGTGCTTGTTTGGTATCTTCTTCATTTTTGAATTTTTTGCCCTTCAAAAAATTTTATAAGGACAAAAACAAGTGATAGTCAGAGGGTGCTAAGTCCAGGGAATATGGTTGATGTGACAGACATGCTTCTGAAGCATTTCTTCCTTGTTGAAATTCGTAAAAATTACAGTGGCATAAATGAACTTTATCAGTAGCGATGGGTACACTATGGCTTCACACATAAGACTAACGTGAATCAACTTTGTTTTAGTTAACTTGCTATGTCAGTATGTATACATTAAGTGATAAAAATAGAGAGGCACACATGTGCCAAATAAACATGTGCTTACGTGTCGAAACTTGTTGTGATAGAAACGGACAGAACTTTCCAATAGACCTGATACTTATATTTGTGTCATATTTGGTATATTGTATTTTTCAAGAATTTGTCCAAGTTTTCAATGTCCAATATATTGTTGGGTCTGTGCATAATATTTATTAATTATCACATTAATGTCTGGAGGCTTCATAGTTATGTACCCTTTTTGCCAAGTCTTGAAAATTTATTCTCTTTTTCATATTTTTTTTTCTCTTTCTAGTATTGACAGATATTTAAGAATTTTGTTAATTTCTCAAAAACTAGCTTTTGGCTTTGATGGATATCTCTATAAGCATGTCATTTTCTTCTTCTGCCAATACTTTTTTTTTTTATTGAGGTGATATTGATTAATGATACTATATAGGATTAAAGTATATATTCTATAACACATTATCTGTATATTGCCTTGTGTGTTCACAACCCAAAATCAAATCTTATTCTATTACAACATACTTGAATCTCTTTAACTCACACTACACTCTTATACCCTTTTTTCTGGTAACCACCATACTATTGTCTGTGTCTATGAGTTTTTGTTTGTTTGTTTTTCTTGTTTACTTGTTCCTTCAGTTTTATGTTTCAAATGTGAGCGAGATCATATGGTTCTTGACTTTTTCTAACTTTCTTTGCTTAGCATAATATTCTCAAAATCCACTTATGTTGTTGCAAATGATAATATTTCATATTCTCTTATGGCTGAGTAGTATTCCATGTATATGTCTACCACATCTTCTTTATTCAGTTATCTATTATATGACACTTTGGTTGTTTCCATGTGTTGGCCACCATGAATAATGCTGCAATCAATATACAGGTGCATAAATCATTGCAAATAAGTAATTTTATTTTTTGTGTGTAGACACTTAGAAGTGGTATACTGGGTCATATAGTAACTTTATTCTTAATTTTTTGAGAAGTCTTCACACTGTTTTCAATAGTGACTACTACTTTTCATTCCCATCAACATTGAATGAGGGTTTATTTGTCTCTACAATCTCTTCAACTCTTATTATTATTTGTTTTGTTGGTAATAGTCATTGCAACAGTGTGAGGTGCTATCTCACTGTAGTTTTGATTTTTATTTCCCTAAGGATAGTGAAGTTGACCGTTTGTATGTCTTTTTGGGAAAAGTGTCTGTTCAGGTCCTATGCCCAATTTTTATTGAAATGTTTGTTTTTTGATGTTGAGTTGTATGAGGTCTTTACCTCTTATGGATTTTAACCCCTTGTTAGAGCTGTTTAAAAATATCTTCTCTCATTTGGTTGACATTTTGTTTGTTGGTAGTTTGTCTCACTGTACTTTTAAGTTTGATGTAGTTTCATTAATTTATTTTGCCTTTATTTTCATTGCTTTGGGGTCTAATGTATAAAATCCATTCTAAGATATTATGTATCTTTATGTAATTTATTGTTCCTTACCTTATACTTAGGTCTTTGATCCAACTGGAGTTAATTTTTGCATGTGGGGACAAAAAGTAATCTATATCAGTGGTCCCAACCTTTATTGGGCCACGGGTCAGTTTAATGTCATAAAATATTTTCACGGACCAGCCTTTAGGGTGGGATGGATAAATGCACAAAATAAAATTATGTGACCGGCGTAAAACTGTGGTATTTTTAAATATAATTTTCGAATTTATGAGACAAGTGTCACGATTGAGTCTTAGATGGATGTAACAGAGGGAATCTGGTCATTTTTTAAAAATAAAACATTGTTCAGACTTAAATATAAATAAAATGGAAATAATGTAAGTTATTTATTTTTTCTCTGTGGACCAGTACCAAATGGCCCATGGACCGGTACTGGTCTGCGGCTCAGGGTTTGAGGACCACTGATCTATGTCATTCTATTACATGTGGTTTCCAATTTTCCAGTACCATTTGTTGAAAAAACTTTTTTTTTCTCCATTTAGTGTTTTTGGCTCCTTTATCAAAAATTATTTGCCCTTATACAAGTAGTTTTATTTCTGAGGTCTCAATTTTGCTCCATTGGTTAATATAATTTATTGCCAATACCATACTTTTTTATCATGGCTCTGTGGTATAATTTGAAGTCAAGTAGTGTGATACCTATGACTTCATTCTTTTTTTTTTCCAGTTCTTTTTCTTTAAGAAAATGACATTGGGATTTTAATGGAGATTGCATTAAATCTGTATACTGCTTTGGGTAATATAGCCATTTTAACTATGTTTATTCTTTCAATCCATGAACATAGAGTATCTATTTCATTGCATCTTTTTCATTGTCTTCTAATAAGGCTTTGTTGTTTTCAGTAATAAAGTGCTTCACATAGTTCCTTAAGTTTATTCCTAAGTATTATATTATTTATTTTGCAATTCTAAAAAGGGGGGTATTTTTAAAAATTTTATTACCTAAGTATTCATTATTGGCATATAAGAAAGCAGCAGATTTTTGTGTATCAATTTTATATCCTGGTACTTCACAGTATTTATTCTTTCTAAGAGTTTTGGAGGGTTTTCTGTATACAGAATCATGTCATCTGCAAAAATGACACTTTTACTTCTTCTTTCCTAATTTGGATGTTTTTTATTTTCTTTTCTGGCATGATTGCTCTGGCTAGGATTCAGAACTATGTTGAATAATAATGGTAAGAGTAGACAACCTTGTTTTCTTCCTGATTTTAGAGAAAAAGCTTTCAGTTTTTGACAATGGGGCATAATACTGGCTGAGGGTTTTCATAAATGACCATTAATATGTCAAGGTACTTTTCTTCTATAAATAACATAGGTTTTCTTAATCATAGATAAATGTTGCATTTTATCAAATGCCTTTTTTGCATCTATTGATAGGATCAATTTTTTTTTTTGCCCCGTGTTTTGTTAACATGGTGTATTACATTGATTGATTACCATGTGTTGAACCATTCCTATGCCCCTGGGAAAATATCCCACTGACTGTGATGTACTATTTTTTTAAGATATTATTGTATTTAATTTGCTAGTATTTTGTTTATGACTTTTGCATCTGTATTTATCAGAGATATTTATCTGTAGCTTTCTATTTTGTGTTTTTCTTGCTAGGTATTTTTGTAAGGGTTATGTTGGTTTCATAAATGTATTTAAAAGTATTGCCTTTACTTGAATTTTATGGAAGAATTTGAGAAGGATAGGTACCAAATGTTCTTTGAATGCTTGGTAAAGTTCACTAGTAAAGCCATCTGGTCATGAACTTTTATTTGTCTATATATATATATATATATATATATATATATATCTTTTAATCTCTCCTTTTTCTTTGACCTGGTCATGAACTTTTATTTGTGTGTGTGTGTGTGTGTGTGTGTATATATATATATATATATATATATATATATATATATATATATACACATATATATATCTTTTAATCTCTCCTTTTTCTTTGACCTGGTCAAAATAGTATGCTGTTTAATTTTCACATTTCTGTGAATTTCTTTACTTCCTTTTTGCAGTTCATTTCTAACTTCAAAGAATATGCTTCGTATAAATTCAACATTCTATACTTTGTTAAGGCTAGTTTTGTGAGTCAACATATGATTGAGCTTTAAGAATGTCCAATGAATCCTGGAGAAGAATGTATAATCTTATTCTGTGATGTAAATGTCAATATGTCCATTCTGTCTTACATGGCATTTAAGGCCTATATTGTTTTATTGATTTTCTTTTTAGATAACTTATTTAGAGCTGTCATTGGAGTATTAAATTCCATAACTATTGTTGTGGTTCAGTCTGTTTTTCTTTTTAGTTCTGTAAATCCTTGCATCTCCTATTTTGGTTCTCCACAATTCAGTGAAAGAATACTAAGAAGTATTATGTCTTCTTGATGTTGTGTCTCTATTATCATATAAAATGTCCATTAAGAAAACCCATACTCAAAAAATTATAAGACTCTAAAAATAATCAAGAAAAATACAAAAAAGTATAACATATATTGTTTTCATAATTAGAATTATTATTACTAGAATATACACACCATCCAAAGCAATCTATAGATTATATGTAATTCTTATCAAGACATCAATGATATTCTTCAAGGAACTGTAACAAATATTCTAAAAATAAATATGGTACCACAAAAGACCCCCAGTAGCTACAGCAATCTTGAGGAAGAAGAACAAAGTTGGAGGAAGCAAGCTACTTACTATAGAACTTTTTCACAAGACCATAGGAATCAAAAGAACATGATACTGGCATAAAAACAGACATATAGCTCAATGGAACAGAATAGAGACCCCAGAAATGAATCCATGCCTTGATGGTCAATTAATTTTTTTTTCTGAGAGTACAGTATTTAAAGCTGGGGACAGTGAAACAAATAGAGGCTAAAAATATAAGAATAAACATGAGAGGGCCTAAGCACAGCTGTTTTGCTCTCTAGAAATGTCATAAGAAAGAAATGAGCTTAGACAGGGTTGCATTGGCTCACTGAGAAGTAAATGTCACAGTGGCAGAAGTGAGCCAAGGTAGTGCTACAATTGGCTTACAGACAAGTCAGAGAAAACAAGGCTCTGGAGATAGGTTCATTGGTATCCCTGAGAGAGCCACTACTGAGGAATGAAGGGCCCAAAGGGCTGACTAAGTCAGTTTAAAAAGTAACAACCCACAGCCATGCAGTTCCTTTATCTGCTTCCTAGAACAACTTGCTGCACAAGTAAGAAAAACAAGATATGTAATGGTCAAGACCAATGGTCTGAAACTCCTCTTCACTACCCTCCCCTCCTGGAGACATGAGAGACACATAGACCTACAGACAAAGGGAACAGGCACCTTTCACATGACTCAAGAAAGCCAACTTCAGGAAGACAGTGTCTTGATGCCTATTGGGTCACGCTGCTTTGCCTACAAATAAATCCCCTTCTTCCAGCAGGTTGTCTGGATGTGTTTGTCCTCCACAAGTTGCTTCCTTTGTTCATGCAACAAAGTTTCTGCCGCATTGATTAGAAGTGTGGAGGAATGGCTCCCATGATTGGTGTACTTTGGGCACCTCCGTTGGGGAGTCCCAGAACCACCCTGTAGACAAGGCCCACTGAGCATGTATTGGGGCTTTCCCTATATGGATTCCTCCACAAGATGGAGCAAAGGGGGAACACCCTCTGTTGGTCTCAGCAAGAATCAAAGGAGAAATGTAATATCAGTGACATGCCTGAGTTACAGTAAGGCAAACTGAGCAAGGATAGCTAGCTAAGAGGTTCTGCTGCAGTTGCGCTGATGAAAGGACCAATCATCCTCCAGAGGACAGGTTAGAATATTAGAAGGCTGTGTGAAAGAGTATGAGTGTGGAGTAAATGAGAAAAATATTAAGGTTTCGAGTCCCTCCCACAGGGCTGAAGTGACTGTTAAGTTCAGAGCCATGGCTCCATAGGGCACCTCGTATGGCTAAGAAGCAAAATTGCATGCTGATGGTTTATATCAGCCTGCCATAAGCCAAGATGGTTCTATATCTCCGCATGGAAAGCTGCCAGTGACGGACATATGCTCACAAAGTTCCACCTGTGAATGTAGCTGTGTATATTTGTCATGTTTCCTATGGGAAACTTGGGGAAAAATATAGATCAGAAAAAAGGAGGTACATGTGAGGAAGGGAGTAGCTTTGTCAAATTACACTACCCATGAGTGTAATCCTTCAAACTAGTTATTGCCAATCCACTGGACCCCCAATAAAAAGCTGGGAGAAATTTTAACACTTGACATTGATAGTATAGGACTAGATCCTACTATTCTAATCGTTATCTGAGGGTAGGTTCAAGGCCACCCAAATAGAGCCTTTTAATCTATATGTCTTTCTATAAAGAGGCAGCTAAACCTCTGACCCTCCCCCCATCCCAATCCACTAAAATCCTATTTCTCGGATTGGCAGAAAGAATAGTTCATCCCCTGAATGTCACCTCCTGCTATGTGTGAGTGAATACTCTGATGGGGGATCAATGGCCACGGGAAGCCAAGAATCTTGTCTCCTCTGATACTTTGACAAATGCAACTGCTGCCTGGTCCTTTGACAGCATTCAGTGTATCTTAAAATATGTTATTATAGGACAGTATTGCTTAGCCAAAGAAGGAGGGAATTATACTTAATCAGTTAAGGAATTGCCTTACCTCAGCCAATGATATTCTAATGCATCCTCTAACAAGAGCATGTGATGGGGAAACCAAATAAAAAACATTCCATTAGCCAGGTTTCCAGAACTGGCCAAGGCCTGGTGCACCTCTCACTGAGCACAAAATTAAGTAGCACCAAATGAACTCTACTGGATCTGGGGGAACAGGACATACACCCACCTCCTGAGAAATTAGGAAGGGAATTGTATAATTGGGATGATAAAACCTTCTTTCCTCTCTTAGGACAGGAGAGCTGCTCAGCTACTCAGCCTCTCAGGCCTTGAGTCTAACAAAGACAGAACTCCAAATAGGAGAATGAAAAGACAATGAGGGTCCCCCAGAATGGATAATCCAATTCTACAGGCCCACTACCTGGGAAAATGATGGATCTTGGCTATATCATACCCCCACTTACATGCTAAACAAGATTATCCAATTACAGGTAGTCTTAGAAATTATCGCCAATGACACAGGGAGGGCCCTAGCCCTCCTTGCACACCAACAAACCCAGACGCAAAATGCCATTTACCAAAACACAAAGGCTTTAGACTATCTGCTGTTAGCAGAAAAAAGACTGTGTGAAAAATTTAATCTTACTAATTATTGCCTACAAACAGATGACTAGGGTTACTTGGTTGAGGGTCTCGTAAAAAGGATGACAAAATTAGCACATGTGACAGTTCAAGTCTGGTATGGATGGAATCCCAGCAGCCTTTCTGGAGGATGGTTCTCCACCTTAGGAGGGTTCAAAACCCTAATAGGAAGAGCATTGCTTCCCCTAGGAATGTACTTGGTAGGCCCGTGTTTGCTGCCACTCTTGGTGAACAGCCTAAAGAGTATGGTAGAAGCAATAGTGCAACAACAAACCACAGCCCATATACATTTTACCCACCACTACCAAACACTCCCTCAGGGTCCAGATGAGAAAAGTAAGACTCCAATAGAAAGACTTCTGAAGTCTCAAATGAAGAAATGAGAACAAAGGGGCTCAAAGGGCTGACTGAGTCAGTTTAAAAGGTAATAACCCACAGCCATGCAGTTCCTCAATCTGTCTCTCTATCTGCCTCCTTTCACTTAAAAAAGAAAAAATTGACAAAGGAGAAAAAAACTGACAATAAAATAAAGACAGTAATTTCGGAAAATAGAAACATGCAAAAAAAAATTAAAACTAAACTACCATCTTACACAACATTACAGAATGAGCTCAAATGGACTAAAGACTTAAATTTAATATGTGAAACCATAAAAATCCTAAAAGAAAACACAGGAAGTTAAATCCTGGAATTTCTTACAACAATAATTTTTTATATATTTCTTCAAGCAAGGGAAACAAAAGAAAAAACTAAACAAATGGAAATAAATCAAACTAAAAGTTTTTGCATAGCAAAGAAAACCATCAACAAAATTAAAATAAAATCCACTGACTGGAAGAACATATTCACCAATGGTACACTGATAAAGGGTCATATCCAAAATTTATAAAGAACTGATACAACTCAACACAAAAAAATATAAACCTTTTAATAATTTAAAAATAGGCAAATAACCTGAATACACTCTTATCCAAACAAGACAAACAGATGGTCACTAAATGATCAACAATGCTCTACATAAGTAAGCATTGGAAAACTGTAAATTAAAACCACAATGAGATATTCCCTTCCACCTGTTAGAATGACTTTCATTAAAAAATAAAAAATCAACAAAAAACAAGTGTTGGTGAGGATATGGAGAAACAAAACTCCTGTGTACTCTTGGCACAAACACTGTATAAAGTAATATTAAGTTTCTTCAAAATACTAAAAATAAAATGGCCTTGTGACCCAGTGATTTTACCTTTGGCAATAGCGCAAAAGAAACACTAATTTGAAATTATATATACACCCTATTTCATTGCAGTGTTATTCATTACAATGACCATGATTTAAAAATAGACCTTCAGCCCTGGCCGGTTGGCTCAGTGGTAGAGTGTCGGCCTGGCGTGCAGGAGTCCCGGGTTTGATTCCCAGCCAGGGCACACAAGAGAAGCGCCCATCTGCTTCTCCACCCCTCCCCCTCTCCTTCCTCTCTGTCTCTCTCTTCCCTTCCCACAGCCAAGGCTCCATTGGAGCAAAGTTGGCCTGGGCGCTGAGGATGGCTCCATGGCCTCTGCCTCAGGTGCTGGAATGGCCCTGGTTGCAACAGAGCAATGCCCCAGTTGGGTAGAGCATTACCCCCTGGTTGGCATGCTAGATGGATCCCGGTCGGCCGCATGCGGAAGTCTGTCTGACTGCCTTCCCGTTTCCAACTTCAGAAATATACAAAATAAAAAAAAAAATAGACCTTCAGTAAATGAGTAGATTAAAAACCTGTGTTACATGTGGCCAAGACATGGAAACAGCCAAAATGTTCTTCAATAGAGGATTGGATAAAGAAGATGAGATACATATATACTATGAAATACTACTCAGCCATAAGAAATGATGACATAGTATCATTTACAACAACATGGATGGACTTTGATAACATTATACTGAGTGAAATAAGTAAATCAGAAAAGCTAAAAATATATAATTCTATACATAGGTGAAACACAAAATGGAGACTCATAGACATAGGCAAAGGTGCAGTGGTGACCGGGGGAAGGGAAGGGTGGAGAGGGAGGGTGATGGGGGAAGGGGAGGGGCTTAAAGAGAAACAAAATATAGGGTGACAGAATTTGATTTGACTTTGAGTGATGGGTATAAAACATAATCGACTGTCCAAAGGATGTGGAGATGTTTTCTCTAAATCTATGTACTCTGATTGACTAATATCACCCTGTTAAATTTAATTGCCTAAATAAATAAAATAAATAAATAAAAACATGTGCTACATTTACACAGTGGAATACTACTGAGCCATAAAAAGATAGAAATCTTACCTTTTGTGATAGCATGGATAAACCTAGAGAATGTTTATCCAATCAGGGTAAAACAAATAAAATATGATCTCACTTATATGTAAAATCTAATGAACAAAATAAACAAACAAATAGAAAAAAGAATCATAGATACAGAGAGTGGACTGACAGTTGTCTGAGGGGTGTAGTTTTGGGGAGGGGGGCCAGAGTGAAAAAGGCGCAGGAAATAAGCAGAAAAATAAAACCAAAAAACAAACTGATAGACAAAATAATATAAGTTATCTCTTACTTAGTCTGAAGCTATACATAGCATATCTCCCAAAGTTCTGCTTGTCTCATATAAATTTTTTCTCAAACTTCCAAAGGTCAAGAGCTACTGAAAAGAATGTCATGTACTAGTAGTACATGCAATTTTCCTTTTCAACAATTGCTAAGGCATAAGATAATTTTAGTTGTAGAATAAATAATAAATAATAAGGTAGTATTTGCCTTATTAATTTTAGAATTTGGGTCTGCAGTACTTTAGTCGATGCAAATGTTTAATTTTTTTTTTAATTTTTTTTTTTTGTATTTTTCTGAAGTTGGAAACAGGAAGGCAGTAAGACAGACTTCCTCATGCGCCCAACCGGGATCCACCCGGCATGCCCACCAGGGGGCGATGCTCTGCCCATCTGGGGAGTCGCTCTGCCGCAATCAGAGCCATTCTCGCACCTGAGGCAGAGGCCACAGAGCCATCCTCAGCACCCGGGCAAACTTTGCTCCAATGGAGCCTTGGCTGCGGCAGGGAAATAAAGAGACAGAGAGGAAGGAGAGGGGGAGGGGTGGAGAAGCAGATGGGCACCTCTCCTGTGTGCCCTGGCTGGGAATTGAACCTGGGACTCCTGCACACCAGGCCGACGCTCTATCACTGAGCCAACTGGCCAGGCTGCAAATGTTTAAATATTTTCCCTTTGAGGCCTTGGCCAGGTATCATATGATCCTGATAAACCAACGTTGCAGGTTCAATTCCTGATCATGGCACATATATGAATCAACCAATAAATGCATAAATAAATAAAATAACAATTTGATGTTTCTTTTTCTCTCTCTCTTGTCTTTTCTCTCTTTAAAATCAATTTAAAATGTTGGAAGAACTAAAAACATGAAGAAAATTAATGCTTTGCCTTTTGTAAATGGTCACCAACACATGCCACACAAATGTAAGGCTAGGGCAATGAGACAAGGATATAAAATGAGAATGCTGAGAAGAGGTAAAGGCAAAGAGCAGGAGAAGACAAGGCCACACTGAGGAAGATTGAATCATGTGGATGAACCAAAAGAATTTTCCTAAGTTAAAGCAAGAGATTTTTTTAACAGTCCCTGGTGATATAACAGATGTTACAATAAAGGACTGAGGAGGTAAAATAACCTTTCAAAACCATATAGTGGGCCCAGGCCAGTGGCTCAGTGGGAAGAGCATCAGCCCTGTGTATGGTTGTCCAAGTTTGTTTTGGTTTTTGGGTTTTTTTTCACAGTGCAATAACTAATTTATTATCTGGGTAATGAAGTGAGTGGAGATGGGGCTGAGTATGAGACATTTCTGGGGGGCATCAGGCACATTTAAACCTCACAAACCAGTGTGAACAGAAGGCAGTGGAAAGGATTTTTCGGGTGCTTTACAACCAATGTTTTCTTTACCAGTGGCAAACTTTGTAAACAACTGTGTAAAGATGGCTCTAATATTATGAAGTTTCCTATTTCTTTTAAAAGGCAATTATTTAATATATAAAAATTGAGTAAATTAAGATGTTAATATATTAAACAACTTATAACCATTTAAAATTATAGATAGCATACAAAACAGCTCTGTAATAATAAAAAATTATTTTTGCAAAAAATAAACAAACATGAATTAAACAGAGTACAAAACAGTCTCTTAATTAACTTGTTAGCTAGGAGAAGGGGAAGGAAGAAAGTCTTAGACCTGAAATCTAATGGCTTTAGAACATAAAATATTCCTACTTAAACTTTACACACATATATTTTAACACTGAAATATAAAAAATTGAAAATTTCAATAATTTCTTATTTTAAGGCCTTGAAACAAGTTTCACATTGTTAGCAGTTTTATGATGAGTTGTACAAGTTTTTTTTTTTTGTTTTTTTTTGTATTTTTTTTTTTTTCTGAAGCTGGAAATGGGGAGAGACAGTCAGACAGACTCTCCCATGTGCCCAACCGGGATCCACCCGGTATGCCCACCAGGGGGCGATGCTCTGCCCCTCCGGGGCATCGCTCTGCAGCGACCAGAGCCACTCTAGCGCCTGGGGCAGAGGCCAAGGAGCCATCCCCAGCGCCCGGGCCATCTTTGCTCCAATGGAGCCTCGCTGCAGGAGGGGAAGAGAGAGACAGAGAGGAAGGAGGGGAGGGGTGGAGAAGCAAATGGGCGCTTCTCCTATGTGCCCTGGTCCGGAATCGAACCTGGGTCCCCCGCACGCCAGGCCGACGCTCTACCGCTGAGCCAACCAGCCAGGGCTTGTACAAGTTTTAATATTAGTTCAGGGCGCACATGAGAAATGACTACCAGCTTTGCCCTACTCCCCTTTTCTTCTCTTTCCCTTTCACAGGAGGTGGTTATATTGGTTCTAGCATGGCCCTGGGCACTAAACAGGGCTCACTTAGAGCACATTGACCTCAGGCACTAAAAATAGCTTGGTTTTCAAGCATCAGTTTCTGATGGGGTTGCTTGGTGGATCCTAGTGAGAGTGCATGCAGGAGATGTCATTGCTATCTCATCTTCTCTAATTTAAAAAAAAAGGAAAAAAGTTAAAAAAAAAAAGTATGGTGGCTCTTTCAAGGTAGTATATAGAAAGTTGAGATCAAGAAGAAGAGCAAGCCAGGGAGATAAGAAGAAAAATTTGGAACACAAGAGCTAGAGTGGAAATGACAGGCAGAATGAGAGGGTCAAGGTTGTGAGAAGCACAACTTCTCTTTGATGTTCAGTGTAAATGAGGCAGAGTTTTGTCCCCTGAATGAGGAAGTCAATATAGAGTATTGAGAAAACAGTGGTTTGCTGAGTTCAGAGATCAAACACCAGCTCTAAAATTCAGAAGTTTTACCTCTGGTGAAATACTGCTTTTGTCACTTCTGTTGCTAACAGATCTCATCCCAAGTGGTGACAATGAGAACAAACACAAGCTCTGTAAGTAACTTTGTTACTGAGGGTCTTGGCTAGCCCATCTCCAGACCTCTTCTACGTATATATTTTGGATGCTGAGGATGAAGCCAGAGGCCCTGGTATAGGCAAAATTTTATGGCATTTCGTTGTTCAGACTCTGTTTCTTTTTTTCTGGATCATTCTGATTTTCATTTTTTTCCCCATTCTCTTGTTTTTCTTTTCTTTTACTTTTACTATCTCTTAACTACCCACAGCTTTCTAAGAGCTAACCTCTTTCCATGTCATCCAGATTTCATCATTTGTGAACAGCACCTGGCAACAAGATCAACGCTGAGGCAGGCTGAATAACATGAAGATTCAAGGCTTGGATAGCAACTCAAGCACTGTCATTGTCCTGAAGCCTTGGTCCAAGGGAACTTCAGCAATGTGAAGGTGACTGGGCTGGAGGAAATATTCTGGTTCTATATTGTCAGATTCCTTCAGGTAGTACAGGATCATTTCAGTGATTTTCCGATGACATGTAAGTGCAGTCCTCTGATCTGGGTAGATTACCAATAACCTCTCTCTCTCTCTCTCTCTCTCTCCGTCTCTCTTTCTAGATTCATGCTACTGCACCCCAGGATCTTTCTCTCCTCTTTCCCAGTTTATCTTATTGTACACATACAGTTCTGTAGAGCAGTCCTCCTCTTAGACTGAGACTCCACATTTCGACACTTCTACTAAATACTTCAGATTTTTCTTGCTTCTTTCACTCTTATCTGATAAAATTTTCCCTTTGTTTGTGTCTAACTCTTTCTCTCTTAAACTCCAAGCAAGATGCCCTCACTTTTCCTACCCTATCTCTGAGTGAACTAACTGAGTAGCAATAGTTATATCTGATAAAATATCCTCTAAAACATAGGCTATAGAAGGAATAGAAAAGGTCAAGACATAATGATAAAGGGAGAATCAAACAGGATGATATAACCGTTGTAAATATTTATGCATCTAATATAGGAGCACATAAATATATAAAGCAGATATTAACATAATGAGTGATATGAATAGCAACACTATAATAGTAGGGGATTTTAATACCACACTAACATCGATGGATAGATTCTCTAGACAGAAACTTAACAAAGAAACAGCAGCCTTAAATGACACACTAGATCAAATGGATTTAATAGATATCTTCAGAACCATTGATCCCAAAGCAGAAGAATATACATTTTTTTCAAGTGCTCATGGTACATTCTCTAGGATAAACCACATGTTAGGACACAAAACAAGTTTAAAATAAATTAAGAAGATTGAAATCATATCAAGCATCTTCTCTGATCACAATGGCATGACACAAGAAATCAACTACAATAGAAAAACTGAATAACATTCAAACACCTGGCAGCTAAATAGCATGTTATTAAATAACAAATGGGTTAACTATGAGATCAAGGAAGAAATAAAAGATTTCCTTAAAACAAATGAAAATAAGTATAAAACAACTCACAGTTTATGAAACACAGCAAAAGCAGTCCTGAGAAGAAAGTTTATATTATTACAGGCATATCTTATGATGTAGAAAAAAGCTCAAATAAACACCTTAACCCTACATTTAAAGGAACTAGAAAGAGAAAAAAATTATAGCCAAAAAGAACAAAATAATAAAGATCAGAATAGAAATAAATGATATAGAGCAGGTGTTGTCAAACTTTTTAAAAAACTGCCCACTTTTGCACTGCTGGTCAACCTGGTCCCTACCACCCACTAGTGGGCATTCCAGCTTTCATGGTGGGCCAATCGCAGCATCGTTTGGTTGCTCTGCTACCACCCACCATGAAAGCTGAAACTCCCACTAGTAGGCAGTAGGGACCAGGTTGCCCAGCACTGCAAAAGTGGGCAGTTTTTATAAAAAGTTTGATGATGCCTGGTAGAGACTAAAAACCATACAAAAGATCAATGAAACCAAGAGATGTTTCTTTGAAATGTTAAAGAAGATTGACAAAACTTTAACCAGAGTCATCAAGAAAGAAAGAGAGTACTCAAATATAAAAAATTAGAAATGAAATGGAGAAGGAACAACTCACACTGCAGAAATACAAAGGATTATAAGAAAATACTATGAAGATCTATATGCCAAAAAAATTGGACAACGTAGGTGAAATGGATAAATTCCTAGAAACATCCAATCCTCCAAAATTCAATCTGGAAGAATCAGAAAACTTAAACAGATGAAATAAAACAAATGGAATTGAAACAGTTATCACAAAACTCTCAACAAACAAAAGTCTTGGACCAGATGGCTTCACAGTAGAATTTTACCAAATATTCAAAGATGAAATAACACCTACCTTTCTCAAGCTATTTCAAAGAATTCAGGAGGAAGGACTTCCAACCTCCTTTTATGAGGCAAGCATGATCCTCATTCTAAAACCAGGGAGACAATACAAAGAAATAACACTATAGACTAATCTCCCTGAAGAACATAGATGCTAAAATTCTCAACAAAATATTAGCAGACCAGATTCAACAATACATTTAAAAAGTCATATATGATGATCAAGTGGGATTTAATACAGAGAAAAAAGGCTGGTACAATATTTGAAAATCAGTCAATATGATTCATCACAAATACAGAAGAAAGGATAAAAATCACATGATTATATTAATAGATGCAGAAAAAGCAATTTATAAAATCCAACAATCATTTGTGATAAAAAAAAAAAATGTTCTGCAAAGTGCGAATACAGGGAACATACCTCAACATAATAAAGGCTATCTATGAAAAACTTACAGCCAATGTCATATTCAATGGGCAAAAATTAAAAGCAATCACCTTAGGATCAGGAACAAGTCAGGGGTGCCCCCTTTCACCAGTCTTTTTCAACATAGTTCTGAAAGTTCTAGCCACAATAATCAGACAAGAAGAAGAAATATAAGGCTTCCAAAATAAAAAAGAAAAAGTAAAACTATCTTTCTTTGCTGACATGATGCTGTACATAGAAAACCTGAATGTCTAAGTCAAAAAATGATTATAGCTGTTAAATGAACTCGCAAGGTGGCCTGATATAAAATTAATATTTATATTTTAGTGGCATTTTTATATACCAATAAAAAACTGTCTGAATAAGAATTAAGGAAACAATCCCCTTCACTCTTGCAACAAAAAAATAAAGTACCTAGGAATAAATTTAACCAAGGAGGTAAAAGAGTTGTACTGTACTTGGAAAATTATAAGACATTGAATAAAAAATCAAGGAAGATACAAAAAATTGGAAGCATATACATTGTTCATGAATAGCAAAAAAAAGTCATTAAAATGCCTATATTATCCAAAGAAATCTATAAATTCAATGCAATTTCTATTAAAATATCAATGGCATCTTTCAAAGATATAGAACAAATATTCCAAAAATTAATATGGAACCAAAAAAAAAAAACATGGAAAGCCTCAGCAATTTTGAAAATAAAGAATAAAGTGGGAGGTATCACACTTCCTGAGATCAAATTATAATACAAGGCCACTGTAATCAAACCACCTTGGTACTGTCATAAGAACAGGCATATAGATCAATAGAATAGAACATATAACCCAGAAATAAATCCACGCCTTTATGATCAATTGATATATGACAAAGGAGATAAAAGTATACAGTGAAGTAAAGACAGTCTCTTTAATAAATGGTGCTGAAAAAATTGGACAGGTACATACAAAAAAACGAAAATAGACCACAAACTTAACCATTCATAAAAATAAACATAAAATGGATAAAAGACTTAAATGTAATTTGAAAAACCATAAACATCTTGGAGGAAAACATAGGCCATAAACACTCCCATATTTATCATATCAATATTTTTGCCAATTTATCTCCACTAGCAAGTGAAATAAAGGACAAAACAAACAATGAGGCTATATCAAATTTAAAAGCTTTTGCACAGAAAAAGACACCATGAACAAAATAAAAAGACAACCTACATAATGGGAGAACATATTCTGATATGTTCATCTGATACATCTGATAAGTGGTTAATAACAAAATTTATAAAAAAACTTCTAAAACTCAACACCAGGAAAGTTAAACACCCAATTATAAAATGGGCAAAAGAACTGAATAGACACTTCTTCAAAGAGGATATACAGGTAACCAATAGGCATATGAAAAAATGTTCAACATTATTAATCATCAGAGAAATGCAAATTAAAACCACAATGAGATACCACCTCACACCTGTCAGAATGGCGCTCACAAACAAACCAACACACAAATCCTGGAGAGAGTGTGAAGAAAAGGGAACTCTCCTGCACTGCTGCTGGGAATGCAGACCTGTGAAGCCACTTTAGAGAACAGTATGGAGTTTCCTCAAAAAATTAAAAATGAAACTGCCTTTTGACCCAGCTATCCCACTTTTATGAGTGTATCGTAAGAATACCAAATCACTGATTCAAAAGAACACATGCATTCCTATGTTTATTGCAGCATTATTTACAATAGCCAAGATCAGAAAACAGCCCAAATGTCCATCAGTGGACAAATAGATTAAAAAGCTGTGGTGCAGCCCTGGTCAGTTGGTTCAGTGGTAGAGCATCAATCAGCCTGGTGTGTGGAAGTCTTGGGTTTGATTCCCAGGCAGGGCACACAGGAGAAGTGCCCATTTGCTTCTCCACTCTTCCCCCTCACCTCTCTCTATATCTCTCTTCTCTTCTCGAAGGCAAGACTCCACTGGAGCAACGTTGGTCGAAGTGCTGAGGTTGGCTCCATGGCCTCCACCTGAGGCACTAGAATGGCCCCATTGCAGCAGAGCAACCAGCCAGAGGGGCCAAGCATTGCTTCTTTGTTGGCATGCAAAATGGATCTCATTTGGCACATGAGGGAGCCTATCTTTATGCCTTCCCTCCCCCTCCCACCACTCACTTCGAAAAAATGCAAAAAAAAAAAAAAAAAGCTGTTGTGCATATACACAATGGAATACTACAAGGCCATGAAAAAGAAGGAAATCACCTTTTGCGATGGCATGGATGGACCTGGAGATTATTATGCTAAGTGAAACAAGCCAGGCAGAGAAAGATAAATATAATATAATCTCACTTATATGTGGAATCTAATGAAAAAAGTGAACTGAGTAACATAATAGAGGCAGCGGTGGGGCCACAGAGAGCAGACGGATAGCTGTCAGAGGGAAGAGGATAGAGGGGATGGGATCAGAGAAGGTGAAGGAATTAGTGAAATTATATATACATAACACATTGATACAGATAACAGGACAGCAAATCCCAAAGGGAAGGGGGGAAGGGGAGACAATAGCATGGGGTTGAGGGAGTTATACTGGGTAGGACACTTGAATTTATGTTAACAAAATAAATTAAAATTAATAAAAATTTTTTTCAAAGATTTATAAAATGGCCACCTCATTGTCTATTATATTTCATTAATAATGTAAAAAATAAAGAAACAGTAATCTTTAATCATAGAATATAAGATATTATAAACAGGGTAGTTAAATAAAAAAGTATAGAATTCTGTGGTGAGAAATTCTTCAGACATTTTTTTTTCTTAGAGAAAAAAGAAAGGAAATCATTGGAGCCGATTCTGTATGTTCCCGACTGGGATCAAATTGGCAACATCTATACCTCACATGATGTTCCAACCAACTGATTTATCCAGCCAGAACTTAAATTCTCCAGACATTTTTAAATAAAGCACTGCAGTTACCATGCAAGTGTGTCAGGAGTTCCCCTGGGGAGGGACAGCGTCTTTCTTCGGAATTTATTTATGATGAGTAGGTCAGCCTGATTGGTGAATTGAGTATTTGTATCACAGAAAGCCATAAAGATTTGGATAAAAACTAGAAATAGTAACTTTTCGTTTAAACATGAAAACTCTTTCCAAGTTTAAACTAACTTAGTTCAATTTAAATAATGTACTGAACAGCACAGAATAAAACATTTCCACAGTAGTTCCACTTAGAATGGACAGCACCATTCTAAGTTGTGTATAGCATAATTTAAAGCTCCTTTAGCTACATAGCAAAAATCTAGCTAAAAGTGAGAGGAAAGATGGGATTTTCATTTGAAGTTAGCACTTTGAGGACCTCAGAGCTTATGTAATAATTTTAGCATGTGTACCCAGTTTATGTCAATAGCCATGACTGTAATGATACGTGACAGGTGGTGACTGAGGCCATGGAAGCAGGGCTAGGGACTCACACAGGTTTTCAAGGTGGGAGCTAAATGCACTCATTGGTGAGTTTATGAAAGAACCAGAATTATTGAAGGTTTTTAGGAATCTGAAAATAGTGCAATTAAGATGTAGGAACAGTGATAATTAAACAAATTTGGATTGATACTACTAAAGAGATCTATTTTGTATCCTTTACTGTAGTTATTTTGGACAGTATTGACTTCAGACATTCATGTGAATAAAGCTGTTATTTAAAGGAAAATCACTTTGAAAAAAGGTGAACCCTCAGAGAAAAAATATTAGTCTGCTTTGCAAATTGTATGGAAATGGAAAAATGCTAGAATATATAAACCTAAAATTAACCATAAGAAGGAGTTGGCTGTGTGGGCAGAGTTGGAAAACTGAATAATTGCTGAGTAGATGAATGAGACTTAGAAAAGGCCCCATTGTGTGACTATATAGGACAGTCTGGGAACTCACCCTTTTCTAGACCTATGATGAAAGAGCAACATGTTTAAATTGAAGATAAAATTATTATTCTATGAAACTTTAGCTGTCTATTGTTTATAGATATAATTGTTGACATTTTTTAATAACTTTGTTAACTTTTCAATAAATTGACATTTTCTATTCCCATATCATTAAAGTTATAAATTAGAATTCTTTGAAAGAATAACAAGTCATCCTTTTGGTGATTACAAAAGATTGATATCTTGAACAATAACAGATAAAAGATTTACATATATTTATTAAAAATATGATTTTAGATCAATTCTAGTTAGTTTTCCTATCTCATCATTTTCTTAGTCAGAAAACTCAGTTATTTTAAAGCATGTCTATTAATATGTTTCCAGTGAATATTTCTCATTTGACAGGAAGGTTAATGAAAGAGGATCTGTGAGTGTGACTATGGGACGCCCTCAGGGAAAAGCACAGGAGGGGAAATTTCTTCTTAAATAAAATGTGACCACAAAAAGTAAAAATTTTTAGTTAAAAAAGATTTAATCAATAAAAAACACCAAACTTATAGACATAGCAGTGTAGTGATTACAGGAGAAAAAAAGGGTTACAGGAGGTGGAGAAGGGAATAGATGGTGATAAAGAAAGATGTGACTTGAGGTGATGAACACACAGTGCAATGTACAGATGTAGCTTAGAGTTGTACACCTGAAACTTGTATAATTTTATTAACTAATGTCACCCTAATAAATTCCATACAAATTTTAAATGATACTTAGGAGCTAATGAAGTTCTTTCAAACTAGGAGAAAAAAATATATGATGTTTTTTACAAAAATTAAAATTAATGTTACATATATTTTCTTTTGAAAGTTGTTCTTTGAATGATTTTAATTAAGAAAAAGATGTCACAATATTGAATAAGAGTGGAGAGAGTGGGCAGTCTTGTCTTCTTTCTGATGTTAGAGGAAATGTCCTCAGTTTTATGCCATTTAATATGATGTTAGCTGATGGTTTGTCATAAATGGCCTTTATTATGTTGATATATTTTCCTTCTATACCCATTTAGTTGAGTGTTTTAAACATAAAATAATGTATTTTATCGAATGCCTTTTCTGCATCTATTGATAGGATCATATGGTTTTTGTTCTCATTTCTTCTATTGTTTCCCTTTCGCTGCACAACCTTCTCTTGATTTCTTTGCCATAGAGCATAATTATATACTAAATTATCTTTTGTTCATTTTTTCAAAAGAAAATATACTTAAAACAGAGCATCAGATTTTAATGATATTTGAGAAATTTTGCGTTGTGAAATATAACTCAATGATCTGTACTTTTTTTTGGTTCCTCAAATGGTATATACTCCCTGTGTTTACTGAGTCTTAGCATATAATGAGTTCTTTTTTCAGGTTAACTCTTAATCTCTCAGAATGCAGATGTGTCATCACTTTATGGGAATCCTCTTTGATATCCTTGACTTTGTCTATCCTTTCTATCATTTGTTATTATGTCACTGTATGCTTTAAAAATGTCTAGCACACAGTAAGTGCTCAGTAATTAATAAATAAAGAAAATATGAATACAAGGATTTTTTTCCATTTTAGCATACTTCTGTTCCTACGACAGTGACATGAGCCAAATTTTGTTGTAAGTTGAAACACACTCTAGCTCAGGGGTCTCAAACTCAACTCAGCATGTGGGCCGCAGAGCAAGATTGCAGCCGTTCGGCGGGCCGCACTAAGTCTACAAAAGGCAACTGTTACGCAACACTTTTCTCACTGCAGTTGAAAACAAAAAAAAAATCAGTACAAAATTGTTAGGCAGGCCGCATGCGGCCCGTGGGCCGCGAGTTTGAGACCCCTGCTCTAGCTTAACATAAATGATACATTTGTGCTTTTCACAATCCAAAATAGCAAAGGTAAGCATACCAGGGACACCAACTTTCTCACTTATCTGCCCCATTACTGCATATTCTTCCACAGCACAACCAAACTATTTTGCCCACACAGCCTGAAAGTACAAAGCTAATTGCGTAAGCAGAAACCCTCACATCTCATTTTTTTTAAGTTTTTATGAGAGTGAGCATCATAAACTTGAAACATTGAATGTTGAGATTGCTGTAACCTAAGGACAGCCTGTGAATTCATTCAAAAGACTTGAACATTTTATAAGACACAAATAATAATATTGATTAAAATTAACTTCAAATTTTATTTGAAAATGACAGACAGATTTACAAAAGTCTACACTGCTTTTTATGGCCATGTGCTCAGCAGATACTGTGTAGACCAAAACACCTTCTTGCAACAATCTATATGCTGTAAATCACCAAAATACCTCTAGCTGGAGCCTCAATTTCAGCATAACCCAAACGGACTGCGTATCTCAATACCCTCCCTCCCTGTAAAGCCATTGGTTGTCACTATGGCCATGCAGGTTCACACTAGATTCTGGGAGACCGTAAAAGAAATGTCGCGTCAGAAAATGGTCGGCCATTCCGTTTATTAGAGTCTCCTAACGGTGGGTGAGCATACAGGTAGGAAAGACCGCTTTCCTTTCTCCCATCTCAGGACCCACCAGTCTCAGCAGTCCTCAGCGAAACAGGCACCTCAGGGCTCCCATGCCCCTCAACACTTCTTCTCTCCCTGTCTGAACTCATTAGCCAAGACAGGCTAGGGGAAAAAAACCCTTCTCCAGCAAACAATAGCAAACAATCCCCCTTCTCCATGGAGGCAGGTAATCTACAATCTGCAATTTGCAATCAGCTGCCCTGAGGGCAAGTACCCACAGGCTTCCGTAGACTATACACACATGGCGCTGTCCCAGTACAAGTGATAAGCAAACCTAAAAAACACTTACTGCAAACTTGTTTGCCCAACACTGCCAAACTGTGTTGTCTAGCTTCATAAATGACACCATTTTATGTCCTCCTGGTCACACTTTGTTTGACTAATCCTGCTTACCACCATGCTTTGCTCTTTCTACTCTGCAGCCTCACTGCTACTGCCTTTGTTCAGGTCACTAAAGTCATCTGCCTTGTAGCTTTCATCACTGTCTGATTGCAAATCTCAACGTGAATTAGAAAACTTTTCTAAATGCTATTTTAATCACATCACTCTCATGTTCAAAATCGTTCAATTGCTTGAAAAACAAGACTGTTTTTCAATATGGCACCTGTTATCAGGGCCTTCTCTTATGATGTATCTCTTTTATTTTTCTTTGGTCCCTAAGCTTCAATATTTACTTCTCTCATGTAACTTGTGATACATTTCCTGTTTTCTAGTATGTTTTGTGATGTGTAAGGCAAATATGTCTTTGATTACTTTATAGCAAAAATATGTATGATCTTATGCTTTTATTTTTTAAGATAAAATTTTAAAAATATGTCATATGTATTAGAACTTTCTGTAGAACTAGAGGGTTGCTACTCAGAATACACACTTGTACCCTTTACCTTTCTGTGTCCATGAGGCAATTGATCCTTTAGTTTCTAGGAAGAACAACAAAGTAGAGTTGAGTGTCTAGTTAATTTTTGCATTTCTCCTTTTCTTTCAAACAGTGTGTCTGTTTTCAGGATGGAGTATCTTCCCAGGCAAACATATCCCTCTGCTATGAGAGAAACTCCTGGATTACTGTTATATGACCAACTGCTCTTAAAACTTGAAATTCTCTTAACCAGGCAGTGGCTCAGTGGATAGAGCATCACACTGAGATGCAGAGGACCAGTTCAAGACCCCAAGGTTGCCAGCTTGAGCACAGGCTCATCTGGTTTGGGCAAAAGCTCACCAGCTTGGACCCAAGGTCGCTGGCTCAAGCAAGGGGTTAATTGGTCTGCTATAGCCCCCCGGTCAAGGCACATATGAGAAAGCAATCAATGAACAACTAAAGTGCCACAACGAAAAACTGATGATTGATGCTTCTCATCTCTCTCCATTTCTTTCTGTCTGTCCCTCTCTCTGACTCTTTCTCTGTCTCTGTAAAAAAAACAACAACAACAACAAAAAAACTTGCCTGACCAGGCAGTGGTGCAGAGAATAGAGCGTAGGACTGGGATGCAGAGGACCCAGCTTTGAGACCCCGAGATCGCCAGCTTGAGCATGGGCTCGTTTGGTTTGAGCAAAGCTCACCAGCTTAGACCCAAGGTCGCTGGCTTAAGCAAGGGGTCACTCGGTCTGCTGAAGGCCCACGGTCAAGGCACATATGAGAAAGCAATCAGTGAACAACTAAGGTGTCGCAACGAGCAACGAGAAACTAATAATTGATGTTTCTCATCTCTGTTCCTGTCTGTCTGTCCTTGTCTATCCCTCTCTCTGACTCTCTCTCTCTGTCTCTGTAAAAAAACAAACCTTGAAACAAAAAAACCTTGAAATTCAATGAAACCAGTGTTAATAAATAATTCCTTAGCTATTATAGATAAGACAAGTAATAATAAGTGTTGAGGAGGTGCTGTAGAAGAAGAAATCATCATACACTGCTGATGGAAATGTAAATTGTTATAACTACTATAAAAAAAAACGTATGGAGGCTCCTCAAAAATTATAAAGAGACCATATGACTCAGTAATTTCTCAGTTGATATATAGCTGATAATGTTGATAGCATTTATTTCTAAAGATATATGTACTCCTATTTTTTTAATTTTTATTTATTTATTTATTTATTTTACAGGGACAGAGAGAGAGTCAGAGAGAGGGATAGATAGGGACAGACAGACAGGAACAGAGAGAGATAAGAAGCATCAATCATCAGTTTTTGGTTGTGACACCTTAGTTGTTCATTGATTGTTTTCTCGTATGTGCCTTAACCGTGGGGCTACAGCAGACCAAGTACCCCCCGCCCCCCCCTCGCTGAAGCCAGAGACCTTGGGTCCAAGCTGGTGAGCTTTGCTCAAACCAGATGAGCCTGTGCTCAAGTTGGCAACCTTGGGGTCTCAAACCTGGGTCCTCCACATCCCAGTCCGATCTCTATCCACTCACTGCGCCACCACTTGGTCAGGCATATGTACTTCTATTTGTTGGAATCCATTGGAGTCCGAAAAGACCAGAGTACCAGGCTTTATTGAAAGGAAGAAAGGAACCCTGCCAGGCTGACTCCCAAGGAGAGTCTCACGCCAGTCATAGCCTGGGACCTGGGTTTTAAGGGTTTGGGGGAGGGGGAGTGAGACAGGTTGTGTAGCATTTGCAGATTGGCTGCCGGTCAAAGATGGGTTTTTATGGAAGTTTGTGTATGTTAACTTCTAGCAGGTTTAAATCACCCAGAACTTCTGGACTGTGACATCAGACATTCCTTTGTGGTTGATCATCTGCTGCAAGCCCTGAAACAGACTTACTAGCAAGGTTAAAGAAATGAAACCTAAGACTATTGAATAAAGAAGATGTGGTACATAAATACAATAAAATACTACACAATCATGAGAAAAAAATACTTTTATTTGCAATAACATAGATGGATCTTGAGAATAGTATGCTAAGTGAAAGAAGTCAGATGGAAAAAGTCAAAAATCATAGAATTTCATGCATATGTGGGATATAAATATGAAAGTAGCAAATGAACAAAGAAAACAAAGAAAAATATACAGCAAACAGCATGGTGGTTACCAGAGGGAAAAAAGGGCAGGTTGAAGTAAAAATAGGTAAATAATGTCAAATACGTGCTGATGTAACATAAGAAGATGTGGCTACACACATTGCAAAACACAGAGAAAGTATTATAGAACTGTACACTTAAAAACTATATAATTTTATTAAACTATGTTATTTTCATAAGTTTAATATAATTTTGAAAATAAATAAATATCTAATTATCATACTTTGTATGTTTTATTTTCATATAGTATTTATAAACATTCCTTTTTATTTGTATTATTTTACTTTTTTAAAAAATATATTTTATTGATTTTAGAAAGAGAAGGAAGAGAGCAAGACAAAGAAAGGAACATTGATCTGTTCCTGTACGTGCCCTGACCAGGGATCAAAATAGCAACCTCTGCGTTTTGCTACAAATCTAACCAACTGAAGCTATCTTTATTCTATCTTTACAGTAGAATCCCTTCATTGTTTTCTAGAATGATGATGAATGTATTTATCATTTTAAAATAAATATGTAAAATATGTGCACATTTTCGAGATAAAGAAAAGGCCAGTGGTCTCCACCACCATGACTAAATCAAGTCCCCTATAAAAGTCATAATTTAACATATCTTTCTGAAAAACTCTATATTATTTTCTTGTGGTCAATAAGATATGATTTGATATAAAACTTATTAATATCCCTTTATTTTCTGTCTCCCCAAGGAATTAAATAATACAGAATATAATTCTTATGGTCAATAATATATGATTTGATATAAAACTTATTTATCTCCCTTTTTTCTGTCTCCCCAGGAAATTAAGTAATATGGAATATAATTCTTTGATTATTAACTTCTTTCTGAAATATTAATCAAATGCACTAAATTTTCGAGTGCATTCAAACTATTATTTAGGGTTAACTACATATTTGTTTAAATAAATTTTTAAGCTTACATTCATTGATATGACCTTGGTCAATAACATTATATTTATTTAAAGTATACAATTCTATAATAAATCTTTCATGCATTCCATTATGTTTCATGACCTAAAGTCTGGTCTCTTTCCGTCACCATGTATTTGACCCCCTTTACCTTCTTCAGTCTCCCTTTATTCCCTTTCCCCTCTGAAAACCACTCTACTGTTGTCTCTGACTATTTATTTATTTTGTTTACTTGTTGCTTTTTGTTTTCTATCTCACATATTATTTTGGGGGGAAACTCCATACTGTTTCCATAGTGACTTTATCAATTTATATTTTTATGAGCATGGATGAGCCTTTTTTCTCTACATCCTCTTCAACACTTGTTCTTTCTTATTTTGTGATAACAGTCATTCAAACAAGTGTGAGGTGATAGCTCTTTGGTTTGATTTGCATTTCTCTTGTAGCTAGTGAAGTTGAGCATTTTTTCATGTATCTGTTGGCCATTTGTATGTCTTCTTGAGAAAAGTGTCTTTTCAAGTATTCGGCCCATTTATAACATTGAACTTTTTGTTGTGTTATTGAGTTGTATGAGTTCAATCTAGATTTAGATATTAGCCCTTAATCAGAGATTTTGTTTGCACATATCTTCTAAGTTTTTTGGTTACCTTTTGTCATGTGATGATTCTTTCTGTTGTGCAGAAACTTTTAAGTTCGATGCATTCCATTCATTTATAAATATAAATTTATATTAGTACTTATTGCATTCTTCAGGTTAATGTTTGGTTTTAATTAGACCATTAGTTTCATAATGGAGTTATATGATGTATTATTTGACTTTTTTGAGTATTTCAAAGAGAGTTATTTGGTTTTCACAAAAGGATGATAATTTTCCTAAACAAAACATTTTAAGATTATTTCATTAACTTAGAATTCTGATATTTTTTCCAAAGCATTGAACATGAGGTGTGTAAAACCAGTGTCTTAGAGTCAGAAACAATGAATGACACTGAGTCTAAACTTTTTTCTATAAATTGAAGCATGATTCTGTGAGTCCTTTATATTAAAAACATAGAGGTTGGTGATGGATATTTTTTGTTTTGTTTTGTTTTTTCTTAAGAAATTCTCTCTGAGCTCAACCAGGCAGTGGAACAGTGGATAGAGCATCAGACTGGGATACAGAAGATTCAGGTTCAAAACCCTGAGGTCACCAGATTGAGTGCAGATCAACTGGTTTGAGCAAGGCTCACCAGCACGAGCCTAAGATCACTGGCTTGAGCAAGGAGTCACTTGGTCTGCACATATGAGAAAGCAATCAATGAACAACTAAGGTGCCGCAATGAAAAATTGATGCTTCTCAACTTTCTTCCTTCCTGTCTGTCTACAGGCTCTGTCACACACACACACAAAAATTTTTTTTCTGAAATCTTAGTGTCTGACATAAATTTTGCAACCAGGTGGGCTCTGATTAAATGTTAATTGAATGTGTCTCTAAAAAACAAGGGTAGTATTTAAACTGTCTGCCACAGCAAATACTGATGTAAAGAATAAAAGTAAAGACTCAACACAGTAATTATTTCTCCCATGAACACCCCAGTCCCTGGAGTACCTCCTATAAAATACTTCTCTAATTAGACACAGTGAGGAGACAACAGTGCTTCCAGTACATGGACTGTGAGGGGAAGGCTGCATGACTGCTCCTCATACCCAGGGACCTGGATACACACTCAACTCATTTAGGGTAGAGTGGGAGCCCAAGGCCCTTGCATCCACTATAGACCCACTCATGCAACATGAATGAACATCCATCTACTTATCTGCTTACCACTTTCAAGTTAAGCATGCTCATGGTTCCTTTTCATTGATAGTTGGCCTGACTGTAGAAACTGAGCTAGAGTATTTTTTCTCAGATTACCTGATAATCTGTATTGCCACTGCTGCTGCTTCTTCACTGTGGGTTATGAAGATTTGTCTGTGAATTATACAGCTACATTCAAAGTGACTATTTTCTTCTGACAATGACTTTAGGTAGAGCAAGATATAAAGACAGAGGGTAATCTGAGGGGACAGGAGGAACAGGAAAGGCAATGAGAAGAGTGACAATAGACTCCAGAGAAAATAATGGGTAAGTAGAAAAATACAGAGAAGATCAAGAAAAGGGAGAAGTTAAGGCCAGGAAGCATATCATAGAAGGAGAAGACCACAGAGAGATCAGGAGTGGGGACACTGCTGAAAAGGCCACAGGGCACTACTGAGGACTTCTGTTACTTCTTTTTATAGAAATGGACATTGAGAATCCAAGCGTGGGTTTGAGTTCTCCAAGGCCAAGAGGTACTACATTTCCAGGCAGACCACAGACTGCAGACATGGCTATCAAGCCACAACTCCTTTTACAATGGGGTGGCTACGAGGCAGACAAAAGTAAAAAAAGAATCTGGAAGCCAGACAGGGAAGAGATAGAGGGGAAATGAGAGACCCTGTGGGAGGCTCATGGTTGAGGGAGGCAGTCAGGTTCTTCCCACACAGAAGTGAGCAGAGGGAGAGCTTGGTTTGTTTTTGTGGAAAGGGATGTTACAGAAAAGTTCAAAAGGGTTTGGTGGGGAAGGTGCTATCTGAGTTCTGAGGACAAGTTGTTCTGCTGAGGCATTCTTTATCAAACAGAGCTCCAATACTGCTACCTCTGCCCCTGCTCTTCCAAGGAATTCTCTGCCATGGGCCAAGCACAGTGGATAAGAAGAATCCAGGTGGAAACATACTGTGGTTGGGCAAAGCAGAGTATAGAAAAGTTCTAGAGAGTCTCTCTAGGAAGAGAGTAATGCTCCTTCTGGGCACACTTGGAATCTGTATGCCAAGCAAGTGCCAGGCACCATCCTTGACCCCAATCTGTTTCTCTTTCTGATTTTGGGGGACAAGAAGCTATATTGGGGGATGGCATATGTGAATAAGAGTATTTCCTTCTAGCTTTTCCAAATTAATTATTTCAATATTCCTTTATTATTTTTACATTTCCAGCCCACAGATTTCTTCTTGCTTTTTCTTCCAAAATCTAGTCTTCCATGTAGTTCACCAGAATATGTTTCTTTCCTTGAATCCCTCTACTTTCTATATTGTTGATTTTTCCTCCCTACAATTCTTTCCATATTGACTCTCTCTTCCTTGACCATCCCCAGATCCCTTTGAGATCCAGGTATCAGCAGCTTTAGAATGCAATCCCAGGGAGGCCTCAGAGAGTTTTTTAAATGCGGCATATCAAAGATCAGATTTCTTGAGTTACCAAGGAAATTTCTGGAAGCCATCACCAGGAGCTGGGAGTCAGCCTCAGAATGTCTGGAATGTGCTTAATCAGCACCTCATTGTTAAAGAAGTTGTGCAGGGCCTTAGCGGTGACATTCTCAGGCCCTCGATACCTGTCAGTCCTCCTGCAAGGAGGGAAGTCAGACCTGGTAAAACATTCTCTCCCCTCAAGGCCTCGGTGCTTAACTCTTGTATTTGAGTTTTTTCTCTTTATTATCCTTTTGAGACACAGAATAAGAGGCTTGAAGGTGAGTGTTGGTTCAGGGGTTCTAAGGTAGCTGAGTCACAAGTTCTGACTTGAGATGCATAACTCCAATTCTTCTCATCTTTTTCCAGTGAAGCCACAGGCTTGGGTGACCAAAGGCTCCATCCAGTCCTGGTCCTGGATGTCTGCTGCTGGTGTGCCACGTCTCTGGCTTTCATCCAAAATCTGTATGAGTGATGTGGATGCGGGGTCAACAGAGGCAGCAGGGCACTTGATGAGGTGAAGTCCTGCCCAATGCAGATGGAACATAGTATCTTTGAGTACCCCTGAATGTGGCAACTGCAGAGGTAGCTGGCCTGACTTGCCAAGTGAAACACAGCAGCCTGGAAGGCCATGTTATAATCATCCACGGGAGTGAGAAAGAACAAGGGCCCCATTAGGAAATGATAGTATTCCCATAGTTCCAGAGCTAATGAATAAGCAGTTGGAGAATGGATAGGATTGCTATGCACAAGAGGATAAAAGTGGGAGAATACAAATCATAAAGAAGTTTAAAGATTCAAAGCAGTTATATTTCAAGAAAACAGAGAAAGAGGATTAGAGGTACTAAAGAAAAATAAAAAGAGACACATTGACTAGAAAGAATTGAAATGAGAGCTCTAGAAAATATAGAAGAAAACTCTTGTAAGGTCCCAACTCTGTGAAGTGAGAGGCATTAACTGAGGTAGGATAGAGTGTATTTCATAGATTGACATTATTTAGTCATCTGTTTGGCTGTAACAGTTACCCTGATTATGCTGGTTGTTGTGGACTTATGGTTTAAACAGCACAGGAGAGACGTTCCTTGTTTTGTATCTTCAACCTCTTATCCACTTATTTTTTTCTAATCTATTGTTCTTTTCTCTCTGATTTTCTGTCTTTGAGATCAAAATCCTCTTCTTCTACCTCAGGTCAGATCAGAATATCTGCTCTCCTCTTTTCCTGAACCCTGGCTCTCCCATTGAAGGAAACCCAGGAATGTAGGAGATATGGAAACCACCTCTGCTTTGCACAGAAATCATGGGTCAAAAACAAATTGTTGAAGAAATGGTAAATGAGCCTGATCCTAATCTGCTGATATATGTTTAACCTTATCAATAAAAATCTGGTCTGCTTCTTCTTGAACATGGTTCATACCAATAAACAAAGCATAATTTTGTTAATATAATTTTCTGACAGAGATTCTGATTCATTTGGAAACCACTTCCACCCCTCCTGCAATCTGTGACAAT